>NC_087275.1:506429-843256 GCF_015220805.1 Pogoniulus pusillus
GTTGTAAAAGGACCCTTCTGGAGAAAGCTCTTGGTTTCATATTCAGGGACCAGTCCTTGCATGTTATTTCAACATGAAAAAGACCATCATTAGAATACATGGTCAGCTTTTGCTTAACGCATTTACTATGGATTGTTTTTAGTATTGTTAACACTTGCCTTCCTGACAGCAGGCTGCTGGATTTAGAAAAATTGTAAAGTCTGTGGCTACAGGCTGTCAACATTTAAATTAACTGCAGGGTTTAAAGTATCAACCACAAACATTTCTTACATTACCAAGAACATTTTCACTTCCTTATTAATGCCATATTATTGCAAAATATGCAATTGCAGTACTTCAAAGACCTACCAAAATGCTCCAATAGGCAATTATTATAATTTCTAAGCTGTATAAAGCCCACTGACCATACCTGCAACTTTTAGCTGTGTTCAGAACACAGACAAATATTTCTAAAAAAGAGAAGAAATTGAACGACTTATCAAGCACAGGCACATAATGCTGGTTAAAAAAAGATACCGCCCTTCCCAGTAAAGCAGTGTCATTGATTGAGTTGAACCTGCTGCTGTTATCCATACCATGCTGCAGTCATGCCAGCTTCAACAAAATCAAAGTGCTAACTGAAGCAAAGTATAATGCCCTTAAAGTTCAGATTGCAACATGGGAGTCTTTCTGTTCTACCTGCTGCTTCTTGATTCTGGGTCCTTGGGTGTTGGTCTTTTCTGCTGGGATGGTGGTGAGACAAGGAAAGATGGAGGAGTAGTTTTCTGGATTGCTTTTGGCTTGCTTGCTTCTTCTTGCTGCTGCTTTGTGTCATGCTTTTTCAGCAAATAGACTATGGTAATTACATATTTTGTACTATGTTTATCTGATTTTGATCAGTAAACTCTATTCTTGTCTCACTTTTTTTTTTGTCTCAACCCCAAGTTGTTGTGTGTTACTTTTCCCTCATTTCTGTGTTGGGAAAATAGACACATGTTAGGGGTTGGAAAGGACCTCCATAGACCACTGAGTCCAACCCCCCTGCCAGAGCATGACCATAAAATCAAGCGCAGGTCACCAGGAACACATCCTGACAGGTCTTGAAAGGCTCCTGAAGAGCAGACTCCACAACCTCTCTGTGCAGACTGTTTCAGTGCTCTGTGATCCTTACAGTGAAGAAGTTATTCCTCATATTGAGATGGAACTTCCTGAGCTGTAGTTTATACCTATTGCCCCTTGTCCTATCATAGGGCACAACTGGGAAGAGTCTGTCCCCTCCCTCTTGACACCCACCCTCAGACATTTATAATTATATTATGACATCATAGAATGCCATCAGATTAGTCAAGCAAGATTTTCTCTTGGCACATTCAGACTGACTACTCCTGATAACCTTATTCTATTCCAAGTGCCTAGAGATGACCTACAGAGTGAGCCACTTCATAGTTTTTTCCAGGAAGAGGCTGACTGGTCTATAGTTTCCTGGTTCAAACCACTACAGGCAGGTTGCATGCTTCCTTTCATGAACATCAAGTAGAGCATTGGGAATGAACCTGATACGCTTAGCGGAACCAAACAAACAGCATGCAGAAAATCTATGTGTCATCAGATAACACTGTAACCTGTTTTTTCTGGGACAGAAGCATGGGTCAGCCTGCAAATCATCAGCAGTTTTGAGTCAGCCAGAACAGGTGATCCAAGTTGGCTTACAGGTGTATTTCATAACATAAAACATCATAGGGGAATGTAACAGAACAGAGGCTTCGCTTCTTTTCGCTTCGCATCCTTGGAGATGCTTGCTTACCATTCTGTTCCTGCTCTTCTGCCTGCTGTAAATCCATTGGACTTACATAACTTTGTGTACTTTATATTTGCATTGGTATTAGTTTGACTGTTTCATTACATATTCACAAATTGTACTGGGTTGGAAGGGGCCTTCAAAGGTCATCTTGTTCAATCTCCCTTGCAGTCAGCAGAGACACCTCCAACTAGATCAGGCTGCCCAGGGCCATGTCAAATCTGATCTTTAATGTCTCCAAGGACAGGGCCTCAACCACACACCTGGCAGCCTGTTCCAATATTTAACCACTCATAAAGAACGTCCTTACATCCAACCTAAATCTACCCTGCTCCAGCTCAAAACCATTGCCCGTCATCCTAATACTACAAGACCTTCTAAACAGTCCCCCCCAGCCTTCCTGTAGGTCCCCTTCAGATATGGAAATGCAACTATATGGTTTCCCAAAAGCCTTCTCTTCTAGGCTGAATAGCCCCAGTTCTTTCACCCTGTCATCACAGAAGAAATGCTTCAGTGCTCTGATCACATATGTAAGCCTCCTCTGGACCTGCTGCAGCAGTTCCATATCTTTCTTGTAAGGTGGCAGAATCACCTCTCTTGACCTTGGCCATGCTTGAATCTGTTATAATTTCACAGGATCACAAGGTATTAGGGATTGGAAGGAACCCAAAAAGATCATCGAGTCCAGATCCCCTGCCAGAGCAGGACCACACAATCTAGCACAGAGGAACTCATCCAGACAGGCCTTGAAAGTCTCCAGGAAAGGAGACTCAACAATCTCTCTGGGGAGCCTATGCCAGTGCTCTGTCACCCTTACAGTAAAGAAGTCCCCCTTGTGTTGAGGTGGAACCTCCTGTGCTGCAACTTACACCCATTGATCCTTGTCCTATCACAGGGACAAATAAGCAGAACTTGTCCCCGCCTCTCCTAACCCCCAGCTCTCAGGTGTTTATAAACATTTATTAAATCCCTTCTCAGTCTTCTCTTCTCCAGACTAAAAAGCCCCAGGTCCCTCTCCACAGGGCTGCTCTCCAGCAGATCACGTCCCAGCCTGCACTGGTGCAGTTTATTATTCCTCCCCAGGTGCAGCACTCTGCACTTGTCTTTGTTGAACCTCATTTGGTTCTTCTGTGCCCAGCTCTGTTTGTCCAGGTCTTGCTGGATGTCCGCAGAGCCTTCAGCTGCATCAGCTAAGTCTCCCAGTTTGGTGTCATCAGCAAACTGGCTGAGCAGGCCCTGTCTGTCTGTCCCCTCATCAACATCATTGATGAAGATGTTGAACAGGACTGGACCCAGCACAGATCCCTGGGGGACACCACTGCTTACAGCTCTCCAGCTGGACCTGGCACCACTGATCACTACTCTTTGAACTCTATCTTGTAACTAGTTCCTAATCCACCTCACTGCCTGCTCTTCCACCCCACACTTCCTCAGCTTGCTCACTAAAATGTCATGGGAGACAGTGTCAAAGGCCTTGCTAAGGTCAAGGTAGACTACATCCACTGGTCTCCCTGAATCTACCCGTTCAGTTATGGCATCACAGAATGCTATCACGTTAGTCAAGCATGACTTCCCCTTGCTAAATCTATGCTGACTACTACTGATAACCTTCTTCTCTTCCAAGTGCCTTGAGATGCCCTCCAGAAGGAGCCACCCCATCATTTTTCCAGGGATGGAGGTGAGGCTGACTGGTTGATAGCTACCTGGAACCTCTTTCTTGCCCTTTTTGAAGACTGGAGTGCCATTGGCTCTCCTCCAGTCCTCAGGCACCTCTCCTGTCTGCCACCATTTGACAAAAATGATGGAGAGTGGCAAAGCAACAATCTCAGCCAGTTCTCTCAGCATCCTTGGGTGCATCTCATCAGAGTCTATGGACTTGTGAATGTTCAATTTACACAACTGATCCCTAACCCAGTCTGCACCGACCAGTGGGGAGCATTCCCTCCTCCCGGCTTCCTCTTCTTCATCCAGGGTCTGGAGTCCATAGGGGAGTTCAGCCTTAGGTGTAAAGACTGAAGCAAAGAAGGCATTCAGCAACTCTGCTTTCTCTGCATCCTCAGTTTCCAAGGCTGCCTCCTCGTTCAGCACTGTCCCACACCTTCCCTGTGCTTCCTTCTTCCATTGATAGATTTGAAGAAGCCCTTCTTGTTCTGTTTTACTACCTTTGCCAGCTTCAGTTCCAAGAGGGCTTTGGCCTTCCTTGTTGCCTTCCTACATGCCCTGACAACTTCTCTATATCTCTCCCAGGTGACAAATCTCTTCTTCCATTAATTTTAAGTTTCTTTCTTTCCTCAGATTTCCTTTAGGAGCTCCTTGCTCGCAAACAGATAACAAACACAGTGCTTTAAACATTTCTAACAAAACAGCTGTTCCCCACCTTTGCGAATGAGTGGGTTTGGCCCTAATAACAGAGGTCAAACAAAATACCTAACTCAAAGTGTGACAAAAACCTATACACCAACCATATCTCATACACATTTCTCTGCACAGACATCTGAGCAAGACTTCTGCTCACTGCCAAAAGAACTTCCGAACATAACAAGCTGATATCCATCAAACAAACCCAAGCACATTCATTCTCTAGGCTAAGCAGATTTTTGAATTTTCATATCCTTTCTTTCTCTCTCTTTTTTTTTTGTTTTTACATGAACCTTATCCTATAATGCTATCATAACATACAGAAAAAAAAAAATCAAGAAAAAATATCATACACGATGCCTATATCCTATAATATTCATATTATAAACTCTTAGCCTTAACTGTATTACCTATCAACTTAAAAAAAAATCTATCAACTAAAAGAAATTAAACCATTAAATTATTAGTGAGGAAAACCAAAGAAAATCAAGAAAATATTACATCCATGGAGCTCCTGGAAAATAATGTCCAGAAAAAAAGAAAAGAACCTTAAATCACAATTCATACCATAATATTCCATTATATTCTACCAATTATTTAACATACTCTATTTTAATTACTTACTCTATTTTAATTACTTAAGTCTTATCACAATTACTCTGCTAAAATGATTCCAAAACTTAGCCCATTGCAATTAACTTATCCAGTAAACTCTTAAACACTAAGATCTATTGCAATCAAAGCTAAAAACATTATCAGGATTTTTAATTCACAAAATAGCTATCACAAATGCAGTCTGTCTCTTTAAGAATGGAACACTTCTCTCCACAGCAGCTGTAAGGAAAAAAAGAAGACAGAAGGAGGGAGGGAGGCGAGGAAAATGGGCCCATGCCGGGGGCAGGGGCATGCTGTGGGCAAATCCTGCAGGGGATGCCACTCCCATTGATCCGATGACTCCCATGGCATCCCAAGTAGAGCTGGTACGGCTCAGCAGATTCGCTGCTTTGTCCTCCGGATCCTCCATCTTTGCAGCCAGTAAGTTAACTTAGATGAATCCCAGGTGATTTTGCACAGCAAAAATAATTTTTAAAGTTTTCAGTGTCCGTCTCTCACAGAGACACAAGAATTTCAGAGAAGCTCTTATGACTGTTTCTTTCTTCCCCCTTCTTGTACTTCAGTGTCAGATTTGCGGCTTCGCCAGATACAGCCTCCCAATGTTTACCTTATAAATCTTCTCCTGTTTCTGCCAGACCTCTGTTGTTAAGACAGCTGGCTTAAGTCCTAAATAGTCCATGGCAGCAACTTAACTAAGTCCCCTCCTTCTGGGGAACACCCCTCTTTTCCACTAGCTGCATTAATATTTTTTGGCAGCTTTTTTCCACTGCGATGGGAGTGATGATGTTGCTCACCCGTAAATTACACACGGATCCACAAATTCCCCAACTCTCTCGGATGGGCCTGGCTACCGTCGCCAGTGGGCAAGCCCTCCCACACTCTAAATCATCTGTGTTTTGGCCCTCCCCGAGGCCCAAGAAGCTGCACCATACCAGACGCTGGGTTCCTCACGCTTCGAAAAGGCATGCCGAGGGGTCACCGGATGCTGAATTGGCCTCTCTTCTAGGCCACGCAGGAGAGGGAAAGGGAAAGACACCAAGGTGATGCATAATGGTCAATCCATTTATTGAAGCTAAGCATGATACCTATATAGTGGAGTTCAGTAATGGGTACTTTTGATAGGCTTACAAAGCAGAGATGGGCTGTCCACATGCACAGAGGCAGACCTGACCAACTACCTCCCTTAATCCCCCTTTGCAACGATTTAGCCATAACATTGCCTGTTCCCAGGGCTGACCAGCCTGTCTTTGTGCACAGCTCAGAACTCCCTTAGCTTCTCTGCCAGCCTCCTAAGGCCACTCATCTGCAGCTGTGCCCCCTTATCAGTTCAGTTACTCAATCCTGCTTACTCTCCTTATTTTCTCATACTATTCAGTTCTGCCCAAACCCCAGCACCCCGGGTTGTATTGATATTGAGGATTCTCCAGACCTAGGTGAAGGACCTTGCACTTTGTCTTGTTAAAATTCCTGAGATTCACATTTATTTACATATTTATCTATCCATTATTTAGATCCATAATCTAGCATAAAATTCTTTTTTCAAATGCCACAAAGTACAGGCCTGAAAAACTACCACTGTCCCTGTACTTATCCCCAATAAAATTTGTTAGACCTAAGTACTTCGAAAAGCTTATGAATGCACTTTAAGCTCCTTTAAGAAATTCTGTAGCTCATACAGACCCTCTCCTTCAAAGCTCCAACATAGATATCTTTAGTTTTCACCCTTCATTGAACATTTTACCAGATATAAGCAAAACACAGAGAAAACTCGGCTGTAAAGTAATTTACAAAAAAAAGTCATCAACATAAGTATTTTAATGCTACTAATTGAACCTTCCAACAGAGCATGTTTTGCTATGCTACCATCCTTTAAATGAAATGCACTGCAGAATGGTTACGTCTCCTTACTGGCATGAGGAACAGCAGAGCCCTAAAGCAGCTTCCTTCTTCTTCAGCTCCTCTTGTGGAAAGGGAGCCCTTTAAGCTAGGAGGCTGTTCTGCTGCAGTATCTCTACGGCGCTACCTGTCCTAAAAGTCAAAAAAGAGAGTTGGGAGAAGAATCAACTAGATCACCCAACTCCAGACTTAATTCACTGCAGCTGTGTGCTGGTTTGAGGCTAATTGGAATATTTTAATGACAGAAATTAGATCACTGGCTGTAAGAACAAAATAATAGTGATGTTTCTGTCACTCGTTTGTTCTGCTGAGGAACATAAATAGTCAAAATATAAGACAAGACACTCACTTCTCACTTCTTTGGTCTGTGTGCCTGTCTGGATCTTGCCTTAACTCCTCTGCATGAAACCTTTGTAATTCTATCTAACCATTTCCTCTAGCCTCCTTACCAGCTTTTTACATCTCTGCAAATCTATCACATGAGCTATATGGAGATTTATTTTGTTATTTCTGAGATAAGAGGTGGGATGGAAAGGAGAGAGTTGGTCAGAGTCCTCCTGGGCAGTCTGGCTGTTCAGGAGATATTCTGACATTTCTGTATTAATTTTAGCTTGTATATCATTGTAAATATCTGTATATATTGTGTATATATTTGTGCATGCTACAAATATATCTTCATTCCTTACCTTCCATGTGGTTGAGTTAGTTTGGTTAATCCAGTGGGGCAGGGGAAAACTCCCAAACCACAACAAGCTGTCACACACATCTTACAGAGCAGATCATTTGATGGCATTGTCTTGCCTAAATATGGTCTTTCCCTGATTTTAAAGTATAGCATGTTTATTTGTGTAGTCAGAGTCTAGTTAAGACTACAAAGGATTTGAAAATATGGGTGCACAGATTACAACAGTCAGTGTATTTTCCAAGAGCATAATGGGAATTGCTGAGTCTAAAAGAAAACAGAGTATTACGGAGGTAGTGGTAGAGCTTCAGAGGGGCCAAAGATTGACTGAGGAATCTCAGGGAGAAATGACTAGTCTGAGAATAAATGTTTGTACGAGAAGAAGGAAGGGAAAGGGGAAGGGAAAAAGAAAATTGGAAAGAGGAGGCAGCTAACACATGTAGCAAATATTTGCTTTCATTAAGAAAACTGGCTGCTACAATTGTACTTAAAATACAAAATATACAATTAGTAACTGATTTCTCTAAAACTCTGTATCACAACATGGCAATTTACAGAACACACTAAAAAAAACCCTATGACATCTGAAGCTGTCTTCCTTTCTGACTGCATGACAGAAACCTGTTTGAATGAAACAAAGTTTCAATTTCATTAATGACAGAATTATTCTGAATCTAAGAACACTTTCCAGCCAAACATGGTTTTTACTTGCATGCTGGTTTGTTTTTTTTTTACCTATAAAAAGGATTAGTCAGATTATAATGAGAGAGATGGAGTGAATGAGTGTTAAAAAGAAGTATTTTAGGGTGAACACAAAGCATGCAAATACAGCCCTGCTTAAAAAAGCAACTATAAAGGGAGAAAATTACTAAAATTAAATGCTATTTTATTGCATGTATTTCATAAAGCCACACTGATTTAAGGCCTCTTCTGTTACAAGATCAAGATACCACTATACCTGAACAGAATCTAAAATACTGTGCTAGTCTCATTTCCCCATCTGATAAAAAAATCATTCTCAGACTATGAGTTTAATACTATCTCAAATAAGGTTTCTCTGCCCTCTACATGAATGCAATCAATTATTGTTTAATGTTGTTTCCCAATGACAATAATTAAAGTCTTGATCAGAATCTCAGTGTCCTTTTTTCGATTGTCCACAGTGCCCCATTTCCAGCATTTGTTCTCATTCAGCACAAGTCATTTATATCCATCTTAGTCTAAAACAGATAAAGGGGGAATTTAAGATGTTTAATTTGTGTAAATACCAAATTTATAACAATGAATATTATATTTATATTGCTATAAAGCTTAATTTATTTAATCTAAGAGCAATAAAACAGAGTAAGTACTGAGTGATCCTAATAGCCAAGTTGTTGCAGACTGTGCTGCCTGCTATCACTGCTTGCTGCGGGACCGTGATAAACATGCCAATAGACCCACGAGGGTCTTCAGAACAATTCAACGTGAATTATGCAGAAGCCAATTTTATTATGTAAAGCCCGAACATATACACTCAGCCAGTAGAGCACACGCCCACACATTAGCATAATTAGTCAGGGACAACCCACCCCATCTCCATACACACATGCCTTGTTATTCTCGTTAGCAGAAGTCCATTATCTACCCCTTCTGAGATAAGGTGGACAGCTGCATGTGAGATTCAAGGTCTGTTATTACAAGGATCTGCCTGTTGTCATTTCTTTTCACTCCATTCCCACAGCTCTACTGCACCTGCACTCCACAACTCTTCTGCATTCTGCATTCCCACATCTCCCCTTTCTGTTTCTTCTTAAAAATGGAGGTAGCGTTTCTCATCCAGTTTGCACGGCCCTTTGCAAAAGAAATGTGTGATGCTTTGGGCATTAACCCGCTTCCCACACTTTGTATTTGCCCCAGCTAACTCAGAAGGGATTCCAGGAATGTAAATGAAGCTATTTATTTTACAGCACCAAATATACAAGCAGCTATTTACAGTATATATAGTTATATACAGAAATATACAAAGGATAAACAATACAGAAGCACAACTCCCCTCCCAGAAACCTGAGTCCCCAGGAGGGGCTCTCAAACCACCCCAACACCTTCCCCGGCCCCTCCCAACCTTACCCCAGTTCCCAGGAAGAAGAGAGGTGCAGCCAAGAGGTTAAGAAGGAAGGTTAGTGGGAGTGAGGTTAAGGAGATGTGGCTGGGTCTGAAGGCAAAGGCAGAATGAAAAGACAAAATGGAGAATGTTATCAAATATTTTCCTTCTTCTTCCCAGAACTCTCAGTGTGACTGTGAGAGAAGTTGACATCACAATTGTTTTCCTTTTCACTACCCATTATCTAGTTCTTTTTACCAAAACATTTCAGCTTGCTTCAAACTAGCACAAAATGAAAAACACAGCACCTCTAAAACACTACTAACGAAGACAGCTGCTCCTTATCTCGTCCAATGCATAGGTTCTTCTGTACTCTAATAACAAAGGGTCGAGCTGGCAACTCTACTTTTGCAATTGCCTACTCATTAAAATAGCATTGCTAGAAGCTTGTGAAGCAGGAACCTAAATAATTAAGCACCATCAAAAGCTTAACCCTGTCTCAGCATACATTCCAATATACAGTCATCTGAGCAAAAGCCTTTGCTCACCACCATGAAAAGAGTCTGAACATACACGCTGACATCCATCAAACCTGAGATAAGGTGGACAGCTGCATGTGAGAATCAAAGTCTGTTATTACAAGGATCTGCCTGTTGACATTTCTCTTCACTCCATTCCCACAGCTCCCCTGCACCTGCACTCCACAAGTCCTCTGCATTCTGCATTCCCACACCAAGTGGTAGCAAATTAGGAGAGAAAAAAATGGCATCTGAAGTACCACTGCTGTAAAGGAAAATAAAAATTGTTTCTATAAATATATTAATGGCAAAAGAAGGGGCAAAGAAAATCTCCACTCTTTTTAGGATGTGGAGAGGAACATAATAAAAAAAGTTGAGGAAAAGGCAGAGGTGCTTAACACCTTAATCTCAATCCTCAATAGTGGGACAGGTTGTCTCCAGGACAACTGGACTCCTGAAGTGGCAAATGGAGTCAGGGTCCAGTATAGTCCCCCTGAAATTCATGAGGGAGAAGTAAGGGACCTGCTGAGACACTTGGATCCTCACAAATCCATGGCACCAGATGGGATCCATCCTAGGGTGCTGAGAAAGCTGGCAGCTGAGCTGGCCAAGCCACTCTCCATCATTTACCAACAGTCCTGGCTCACTGCAGAGGTCCCTGAAGACTGGAATCTGGCCAATGTGATGCCCATCCACAAGAAGGGTCGAAAGGAGAAGCCAAAAAACTACAGACCTGTCAGCCTGACCTCAGTGCCAGGCAAGGTCATGGAACAGGTTATCTTGGGTGCCATCACAAAGCACCTACAGGATAGCCAAGGGATCAGGCCCAGCCAGCATGGGTTTAGGAAGCGCAGGTCCTGCCTCACCAACCTGATCTCCTTTTTTGATCAGGTTACCTGCCTGGTGAATGTGGGGCAGGCTGTGGATGTAGTCTACCTGGACTTCAGCAAGTCTTTGACACTGTCTGCCACAACAAGCTCCTAGCCAAGCTGGCAGCTCATGGCTTAGACAGATGTACTTTGAAATGGGTCAAGAACTGGCTGGAAGGCCGGGTCCAGAGAGTGATGGTGAATGGTGCCACACCCTGTTGGCAGCCAGTCACTAGTGGTGATCCCCATGGATCAGTGCTGGGCCAATCCTGATGAGGCAAAGAAGGTGTTAAGCACCTCTGCCTTTTCCTCATCCATTGTCACTATATTCCCCTCACTATCTAATAAGGACTGGAGGTTGTCCCTGGCCCTTCTCTGCCATTCAGATATTTATAGAAACATTTTTTCTTTTCCATAACAGCCTTGGCAGCCTAAGTTCTAAATGGGCTTCTGCCACTCTATTTTTTTTTCTACAAGACCTAGCAACTTCCTTGAACTCTTCCTGGGACATCTCCCCTTTTTTCCAAAGGTGATATATTCTCTTTTTTATCTTTAATTCCTTTTGCAGCTCCTTGCCCATCCAGTCTGGCTGCCTCCCTCCTTGGCTCGTCTGCCAGCACAATGGCACAGCTGCTCCTGTGCCTTTAGGAGTTCTTTCTTGAAGCAGCTCCAATCTTCCTGGACCCCTTTGTTTTTAAGGGCTCTTTCCCAAGGAACTTGCTGAGTTCCTTAAACAGGTTGAAGTCTGCCCTTCAGAAGTCCAGTGTGGAGATTCTGTTGATGCCCCTCCCAGTTTCTCCATACAATGAACACTCTGTAATTTCATGGTCACTGGACCCCAGGCAGCCTCCCACCACTACATCCCCTACTGGACCCTCTCTATTTGTGAGCAGCAGGTCAAGCAGGGCTGCCCCCCTGGTAGGCTCACATAACAGCTGGGATAAGAAATTGTCTTCCACACACTCTAGAAACCTTCTAGACTGCCTCTTCTCTGCAGTATTTAAGTCCCAGCAGATGTCTGGTAGGTTGAAGTCACCTACAAGAACAAGGGGAGGTGATCTTGAGGCAGCCTCCAGTTGTTTAAAGAGTAAGAAATCAACCCATTCTTCCTGGTTGTGTGGTCTATAACAGACTCCAACCAGGATATCTGTCTTTGTGGCCTTCCCCTTAATTCTCACCCATAAAGACTCAACTTGATCATCCATGATTTCTACTCCCATGACATCCAGAGCATCCCTAATATACAGAGCCACTCCTCCACGTCTTCTCCCTTGCCTGTCTCTCCTGAAGAGTCTGTAGCCATTGATTACAGCACTCCAATCATGCGAGTCATCCCACCACGTTTCTGTGATGATGACAACATCACCATTTTTCTCCTGACCCAAGGCTTCCAGCTCCTCTTGTTTTGTTACCCATACTTTGTGCATTGGTACACATGCACTTCAGCTGGGCTGCTGCTTTTACCCCTATCTCTGGCCTACCACCCTCAGTCTCCTTTGGTGTCTCCCTAGTGCTGTTGTGTTTAACCCCCTCCCCCTTCCACTCTAGTTTAAACCCCTCTCAACAAGCCCAGCCAGCTCATGTGCCAGGGTCCTTCTCCCCCTCTCAGTCAGTTGTACCCCATCTGTAGCTTGCAGACCCATGGCCATATAAAGTTCCCAAAGATCAAAGAATCCAAAGTTTTGTTGAAGGCTCCAGCCTCTGAGCCACTTCTTAAGCAAATACGCTTTCCTATTCCTCTCTGCATTCCAACCTGTAACTAAGGGTAGAGATGAAAACACTACCTGTGCTCCTGCTCCCTCAACTGCTTTCCCCAGTGCCTTGAAGTCCCTTTTGATAACTTTTAGCCCTCTGGTATCAACCTCATTCCCTGCCTGTATAACTAATAAGTGATAGTAATCAGAGGGCTGCACTACAGTAGGCAGCCTCTTGGTAACATCCCTGACCTGGGCCCCAGGGAGGCAGCAGAGCTCCCTGTGGAAGGGGTCTGGCCAGCTTATGGGGCCCTCTGCCCTCAGAGTTTTGCTGAGAACTGTCTAATCAAAAATATTATTTACAATAATTAATATTACAAGTTCAGTTCATATTTCATTCTGGCTGTCTCAGATGTAGGTGATTCAAAAGCTCAGAAAACAGCAAACAGTTTGTCTTCTCACAAATGAGATGAGGGACTCACAGGTGACATTGCGTTAGTGCTCACATACTCTAGATTCTCTTGTAGATTCTGTCTTTTTGGACACTTGGGAATACCTAGAACAGAAAACTCCTAACAGCTTGTATTATACACTCTGAATTTAAACTCTCTCAGCTAAAGTTAGATTTCTCTGTGGCACACACTGGATTTCAACATTCTCCTGCATTACCCAGTAGGTATGACCAGGACCTTCAGCAGACACCACCCCTCGGACAGGTTTCCCTTTGCCCAAAGGAGAAAATACCCAAACAGTTTTTCCTAATAGATTTCCTTTCACGTACAACAGGAACTTTATCACCATCCACTGTTTGTACCAAGTCTAATTGTGCAGGTCCTGCTCTGTTTACTGAACCTCTACTATTTACCAACCAGGTTGCTTGTTCTAAATGTTTGTCCCAGTTTTTCAGAGTTCCACCCCCCATGGCTTTGAGGGTGGCTTTCAGCAAACTGTGGTAGCATTCAATCTTCCCTGAAGCTGGAGCATAGTAGGGTGTGTGATAGATCCACTCAATGCCATGCTCTTTGGGCCAGGTTTTCACAAGGTTGTTCTTGAAATGAGTGCCATTGTCTGATTCATTTCTCTCTGGAGTTCCATGTCTCCACAAGATTTGTCTCTCCAAACCAACAATGGTGTTACGTGCAGTTGCATGTGGAACTGGATAGGTTTCCAACCATCCAGTGCTGGCTTCTACCATCGTCAGCACATACTGCTTGCCAGAACGAGATCGAGGTAAAGTGATGTAGTCAATCTGCCAGGCTTCACCATACTTGTACTTTGACCATCTCTCACCATACCATAAGGGCTTGATTCGCTTAGCCTGCTTAATAGCAGCACAAATGTCACAGTCATGGATGACTTGGGTGATAGCGTCCATGGACAAGTCAATTGACCTATCACGTGCCCATCGGTATGCTGCATCTCTGCCTTGATGTCCAGACAAATCATGGGCCCTCCAAGCTAGGAACTGTTCACCTCGGTGTTTCCAATCAAGGTCAAGGTCACAGTTTGCATCTACTTGAGAAATCTTAGCAGCTTGGTCTGCCTTCTGTTGTGTAGGTGTTCCTCAGTAGCTCTGCTCTTAGGCATGTGTGTGTCTACATGCCACACCTTCACTGGAGTTCTCTCCAGCCGTGCATCAATGTCCTGCCATACATCAGCACACCAAATAGGCTTTCCTTTCCTCTGCCAACCATTCTTCTTCCAGTCTTTCAGCCAACCCCATAGAGCATTGGCTACCATCCACGAGTCGGTGTAGAGGTAAAGGATAGGCCAATTTTCATGTGCAGCCACATCAAGAGCAAGCAGGACAGCTTTTACCTCAGTGAATTGTCTTGATTTTCCTTCTCCATCTGTTGCTTCAGTAACTCTCCTGGTAGGACTCCAGACTGCTGACTTCCATTTTCACTTTTTCCCAACAATACGACAGGAACCATCTGTGAACAAAGTATAGTTTTTTTCCTGATCAGAGAGATCACCATAGGGAGGAGCTTCTCCAGCACAGGTTATTTTCTCCTCTGGAGGTTTGGTACAGTCTGTGCCTTCTGGCCAGTTGGTGATCACATCCATCAAACCAGGTCGATCGAGATTCCCCATTCGTGCTCGTTGGGTTTCTCCATGTATTGAACACTCTTTAATTTCATGGTCACTGGACCCCAGGCAGCCCCCAACCACCACATCCCCTACCAGGCCCTCTCTATTTGTAAGCAGCAGGTCAAGCAGGGCTGCCCCCCTGGTAGGCTCACGTAACAGCTGGGATAGGAAGTTGTCTTGTTATCAAAGCCATCCATTGTGACTCAATTGCAATCACTTCAGAAGCTGCTTCCACTCCTTCATGGGATGCTAGAATTTTTTTCTCTGTTGGGGTATAATTTGCGTCTGAGCCTTTGTAGCTACATCCCCAGAAACCAAGTGGACGACCACATGTCTCATTTGGAGCTCTCTGCCAAAGGTTCCAAGTTGGAACATTGTCACTGGCAGCCGTGTACAGAATGTTGTTAATGTCCAGACCAGATCTCACAGGTCCCAAGCCCACTGCATGAACTGCTTCTTGCTTGATCTGATCAAAGGCTGCTTGTTGTTCAGGTCCCCACTTGAAATTGTTTCTCTTACGAGTCACATCATGCAGAGGTTTGACAATGTGACTGAAACCAGGAATGTGTAGTCTCCAAAATCCCACTGCACCCAAGAAAGACAGAGCGTCCTTTTTATTTGCGGGAACTGCCATGGTGGAGACTTTGTTGATCACATCCTGAGGAATGTGACAGCAACCATCCTGCCACCCCACTCCCAGAAACTGAATTTCTCTGGCAGGTCCTTTGACCTTGTCTCTCTTAATGGCAAAACCTGCTTGCAACAGAATGTCAATGATTTTGTTACCTTTCTCGAAGACTTCCTCAGCAGTTTGGCCCCACACAATGATGTCATCGATGTACTGGATGTGCTCTGGAGCTTTACCTTTCTCCAGTGCATTGTGGATGACTGAGTGACAGATGGTTGAGCTGTGTTTCCACCCCTGAGGCAAATAGTTGAACTGGTACTGGATTCCTCTCCAGGTGAATGCAAACTGAGGCCTGCACTCCTTTGCTATGGGAATAGAGAAGAAAGCATTAGCAATGTCTATGGTTGCATACCATTTAGCCTCCTTCGATTCCAGCTCGTACTGGAGTTCCAGCATGTCCGGCACAGCTGCACTCATGGGTGGAGTCACCTCATTGAGGGCACGAAAGTCTACTGTGAGTCTCCGGTCTCCTTTAGGATTGTGGACAGGCCAGATGGGACTGTTGAAAGGTGAATGAGCTTTCTCGATGACAGCCTGACTCTCCAGTTGACGAATCAGCTGATGAATGGGCCACAAAGAGTCACGGTTAGTTCTGTACTGCCTATGATGAACAGTTTGAGTTGCAATGGGCACTTCCAGGTCCTCTATGTCATGTTGTCCCACAACTGCAGATTCATCTGAAAGTTCAGGTCTAATGGACAACTTCAGTTTACCATCCTCAATTTCTACAGATGCTACTCCAAAAGCCCATTTGTGACCCTTAGGATCTTTGAAACAACCTTGTCTCAAAAAGTCAATTCCCAGAATACAAGGCGCATCAGGACCAGTTACAATAGTGTGTTTCTTCCACTCTTTACCAGTTAAACTTAGCCTGCAACTTAATTAACTCTTAGATCCACCAGTGATTCCAAAAATAGATATGGACTCTGTCCCTTTGCAATTGGATGGCAACAAAGTACACTGAGCACCTGTGTCAACTAAAGCCCTGTGTTTCCAAACTTTTGAACTGCCAGGCCACCTCATTAATACATTCCAATAGATATGGTTTTCTCTACTGTCCCTTTCCTCCTCCTGGCTGGAGGCAGGGCACCCCTTACACTGTACATGGCATGTGGGTTTTGCACAATGATTGGTGGTGTTGTCAGAAAAATTGTTATAATAATTACTCTGGGGAGCTGAAGAAGTGACAGCTAGTTTTCTGGTGTTGCCTCTGTTTCTGCCTCTCTGCAGTTCCCTGATTCTCTTTGAAAGAGCTGAAGTAGGTTGACCATCCCACTTGTTCATGTTCTCATCATATTGGTCACACGGGATTATCTACAGTGACGCACGTGATTGCTGATGTCTAGGTGGAATTTGTCTCCTCCTGGGCTGGAATTGCCTTGCAGGAGGTGGGCGTCTGTTCCTGGTGGCAGAAACATGCACCCATTCAGATGACAAAAGGATGGTATCCTTTGCCAGATTGGATATGGAGGTTTGAAGTTCCTCCTTCAGTTCTTTCACAGTATCTTTTATCTGTAGTCATATTTTTTATGGCAGAGACTAGGGCAGAATATGAGAAGCTGTGCTCTGTCTCCCTCAATTGGTCAGTGAATTCACCAACAGTGAGAGGCCTTCCATTATCACTCCTTGATAGAAACCTGCTAGCCAAGATGTTAGCATAGATGAAGGAGCAAGCTTAATCAGCTTCTTTGTGAGACCTGTTCCAAGAGGAATGTCATCAGGCTCATGTGTGCCATGATCTCCATAAAGCACTTCCTTCACAGCAAACTCCTTCAGAAGCTTAATTCCCTGCTCAATGGTGTTCCACTTCTTGGCTGCTAATGGTAGGTCATCTCGGGAAGGATATCTCATAGCCACAGCCAACAGAAGGTGTGTCCACAAGCTAACCTTACCAAGAGGACTTGCTAGGTGTTTGTCCACTCCACTCTCCTTAGTGAGTGGTCCTAGCTGCTTGGCAGACTTGTCTCCTACCTGCAGGGCATTGGCACCAATGCTACGGCATCTCATCAGCCAGCTTAGGTCTCCTGATTCCCTTGAGTATTCCTTTCTAACTTCCTGATCTCTTTGATGGGATCATTGGAATTCTGGATATCATCCTCCTGCTCTTCCTCTGGTTGTCCTGGTTGTCTCCATCCTAGAAACAGAACTTTACTAAGAGCAGTCTTAAACTCCTCAGAGCCATCCTCCTTGGCTGCCAATCTCACAAAGCACCTCTTATCACTGTATTGTGACTTGAATATATTTCCATATTGGCTATGTCTCTAATGCTGTATCTTTACTCTTCCTCTTGTGTAGTAGAGGCTCCCTCTCCTAAATCCTCTCTGTCAAATGTTTTGTCTTAGTCTTAACTTTTTGCATGAGCCAGTAAGGTTGGAGGTAAAAAGTCTTTGAAACTCCCTTCTATTGGGTCTGAACTATTGAGGATCTGACCTGATGCCTGTGAGTTTAAATTTTTTTTAATGTTAGAGGCTTCTGCCTGGGTATTTGAACTAGGTGAAGAGACAGCAGAGACTTCAACAGCTGGACCTGTTCTTTGGCTTCCTGCCATGTTATCATCAACAACCAAGACTTTGACAGTTGTCCCAGAACGTGTGGGAGGAGGTGCAGTGGTGGACATGGCAGCCCCCTCTTGCTCTTCTCCCATACATTGGTTACAGAAGGCTGTCTCTTATCAATCCTGGATCTGTAATCAATTCTGGAAGGCTTGCCAACTTCTTCAGGTCTTATCTCTAACTCTGCAAGGAAAGTTGCTTGTTTTTCTGTGTTCTTAAAAAACCCACATTCGAATTTCTCTTGCACAATGCCAGTGTTAGTGCTAAAACCAGAATTATTAGGGCTATATTAATAGATGATAAACATACCACTGTGTTACATGTGTAATACCATACACAGGGATCAGACAACTTAGTTTTAGGCAGAATTACCCTCATCAGAGATGTTAAATATATGTCAGTTTTTGTAACATTTCTTGACTTACTGAAATCAGAGTTGGTAACAGTTTCAGTAATCATAGAATCACAGAATCAGTCAGGGTTGGAAGGGACAAGGATCATCTAGTTCCAACCCCCCTGCTGTGAGCAGGGACACCCTATCCTAGATCAGACTGGCCACAGCCTCATCCAGCCTGGCCTTAAATACCTCCAGGGCCTCAGCCACCTTTCTGCACAACACATTCCAGGGTCTCACCACGCTCATGCTGAACAACTTCTTTCTCATGTCTAATCTGAACCTCCCCACCTCCAGCTTTGCTCCATTCCCTCTAGTCTGGTAACTACCTGATAGCCTAAAAAGTCCCTTCCCAGCTTTTTATAGGCCCTCTTCAGACACTGGAAGGCCACAAGAAGGTCGCCTGGAAGCCTACTCTTCTCCAGACTGAACAGCCCCAACTCTTTCAGTCTGTCCTCAAGGCAGAAGTGATCCAGCCCTCTGATCATTCTCATGGCCGTTCTCTGGACACACTCCAGCATCTCCACATCCTTCTTGTAACAGGGACTCCAGAACTGGATGTGGCACTCCAGGTGGGGTCTCAGCAGAGCGAAGTAGAGGGGCAGAGTCACCTCCCTCACCCTGCTGGCCACACTTCTGGCAAAGCCCAGGATCTGGTTGACTTTGTGGATGCAAGTGCACACTGCTGGCTCATATTGAACTTCTCGTCCACCAGCACCCCTAAGTCTCTCTGCTCAGGGTTGCTCTCCAGCCACTCACTGCCCAGCCTGGATTTGTGCTTGAGATTGCCTTGACCCAGGTGCAGGACCTTGCACTTGGTCTTGTTGAACCTCATGAGATTGACTTGTGCCCATCTCTCCAGCCTGTTCAGGTCCCTCTGGATGGCAACCCTGCCCTCCAGTGTGTCTGCTGCACCACACAACTTGGTGTCATCAGCAGACTTGCTGAGGCTGCACTTAATGCCCCTGTCCGTGTCACTGTGGTGGAGGGTTGCAAAGCCCTCATTTGGTCAGAATTTGGGCCTCATATTTCATTCCCCAAAACCCAGACAAACTCCTCCACAACAGTCACCAAGCAAGATGCTGAACAAAACTGGTCCCAGGACTGATCCCTTGGCCATGGAGCCATCGACATTCACTCTTTTGGTGCGAGCATCAAGCCAGTTCTTTATCCATCTCGTGGACACCCATCAAACCTGTGTGTCACCAGTTTGGAGACCAGGATATGGCATGGGACAGTGTCAGAGGCGTAATATTAATATTAAAGCTTACACAGCTGAGAAGATACACTTCTAAATTGAAAAACATTCTTTTAATCTTCCTCCTCAGTACATCAATCAAGAGAACACCAATTTTGGCTGTCAGCCAACAGTAAAGAACCAGAGAAATAATGGATAAAAAATAATGTTGATTAATCAGATAAGCTTCATCTTCACTTCCAGACTTAATTATCAATCAATCAAATTGAATTAGCCCCACTTGGAAGTGCCAAAATAAAGATGTGATGGTTTGGGTGTTACCACCCCCCACCCCCCCCCACCCCCCCCTTTATGAAATCACCCAGACTATACTCAGCTGGCTGGAAATTAAGGAATGAAGTTTTGTATTTACAGCTTAGCACAATATACAAGCAGATAGTTACAATATCTACAGCTATATACAGAAATATACAAGTTAAAAAGTAATACAGAAACACAGTGGCCCTCCCAGAAACCAGAGTCTCCAGGAGGGGCTCCCAAACACCCTTCCACCTCCTTTCCACCTCTCTACCTTATACCAGAGTTTGCATTACATGCAAGGGGAGCTTGGAGGATCAGCCAGGGGGCTTAGAAAGCAGAAGCATTAGTTACACAGAAAGCATGTTAGGGGGAAAAGTACAGACATCAGCTGCAACTGCAGCCACTGCATTATCTATATTTTGTGTTCTTGGGTTTTTTTGCATCTCAGCAAGCCCATAAGTGAAGCAGCCATCACCAGTGTTTCCTTTTCACAGCCTATAATTCTTCTCACCAAAATATTCCAGCTAGCCTCAAACTAGTACACATGCAAACATGGGGAGGATTCTTTTCCCTGTGAGGGTGACAGAATACTGGAACAGGCTGCCCATGGGAGTTGTGGAGTCTCCCTCTCTGGAGATACTCAAAACCTACCTGCATGTGTTCCTGTGTGATCTGGTATGGGGGGTTGAACTGGATGATCTTTTGAGGTTCCTTACAGACCCTGACATTCTGTGATTCTGTGATTCCATGATTCCATGATTTGGTTGGGGTTTAATTGGCCAAGGCAGGAATTATGAAACTAGAATTATTTTTGTTTTCCTGAAAAGCCCTGCTCCAAAACTATATGCAGAACTAGATAAGGTTTATTTACAGGTTCTAATTTTGTTGGGAAATCTTCACAAGGATGCTTATGGGCAAGTTCAGTAATTTAGGAAAGTCAGAAGATGGAAAAGGCTAAGCTACAAGACAGCTTTATCCCACTTATAACTCAGGCTGAACAGACAACCTGGGGAACAGCAGATTTTATTCAGGGATGTGAAGTTGGACTTTAGCAATGATCCCTGATGAATTTCTCTGCGGCAGCCTCTGAAACTGCAAGCTATATCCATGTTGTGGATCAACACAGCAAAGTCCGATGTGAATTAAAAACCTGCCAAAGTCAAAGTGTCTCAGACGCAGCTTTCATGAGGCAGAGATCATGGAGCTGCACTGACTTAGCAGCTCAGTGAAAAGCCAAACTTCTGGCGTGTTCCCCAGCTCAGGGTGGGCAGCAGGAAATCAGGGTAGGGTGGTCCAACAGAAGCCAGGTTTGGGTGCCACTGGCAGCTTTCTCTACAGTGGACCTAAGGACTTGATGAACTTGCAGCCTTGTGGGGGAGCAGCACAAGCTGTGCAAGAGGGACACTACAGCAGAACGGCACAGAATGTTGTGAAGGTGGGAATGGTGCAAAAGTGGGGACTGTGTGCTTTTTTCCTCACTATTTATAATTTTCCTAGACATTGTATCTGATACCATATATATTTTGGGCACGAAGAATCCAGACAATCACCAGTCAATTCCAGCACAAGCTTTCCCACGATCCAGTACACACGTTTGGATAAGAGTGTCTTTTGGTGTTCCCCCCTTCAAGCTTGTAAGGGTGGGGAGAAGGCAGTTTCATGGGATCATAGACTCAACCTTTCACCCAGCCCTGGCCAATCAACTAAACCATGGCACTAAATGCCTCATCCAGTCTTTTCTTGAACACCTCCAGGGATGGCAACTCCACCACCTCCCTGGGCAGCCCATTCCAATGCCAATCACTCTCTCTGGCAAAAACTTCCTCCTGACATCTAGCCTAGACATCCCCTGGCACAACTTGAGACTGTGTCCCCTTGTTCTGTTGCTGGTTGGCTGGCAGAAGAGACCAACCGCACCTGGCTACAGCCTCCCTTCAGGTAGTTGTAGACAGCAATGAGGTCATCCCTGAGCCTCCTCTTCTCCATACTAAACAACCCCAGCTCTCTCAACCTCTCCTCACAGGACTCTGTTCCAGGCCCCTCACCAGCCTTGTTGTTCTTTTCTGGGCATGTTCTAGCGCCTCAACATCTCTCTTGAATTGAGAGACACTGGACACGGTACTCGAGATGTGGCCTGACCAGTTTCGCACCTTCTTCTTCCCCCATTCAAACCTCTGGAGACAGTGGTGGGGAGAAGAAGGGGTTTGGAGTGCCCCATAACAATAGGGAATTATTTTTAGTACTTTTATAGGGGGATTATTTTTAGTTTGAGTGTGGGGCTGATTTTTTTTGGTGAAGTGGGTTAATGTGCAAGATAAGAAATACTATAAAATACAGGTACTTCAGGCAGTAGAGATTTTGCAATGATGTAATAAGAGATTCTGGGATTCTGGCAATCTTAAAGCAATTCAATTCTGCAGCTCTGATATTCTGGAATTCTATTGTAGAGCAGCAGAGTTCATGCATTATTACTCATCAGAGTTCTGGACACACACTTTTGCTTATGTGGGCAGTTAATGGCATGTCCATAATGGCATATTTACATGAAGTCTCATTTAAGAGAAATGGGGCATTTTATGACCTTTATATGCCATAAAAAATGTCAGTGTGAGTTAATGTAGGGTAAAAGGTCACCAAGTATAGCTTCCATGCTTTATTAACTTTTTTTCTCATTGTAGGCATCACACATGTAGTGTCCACTATCTCTTTGCACATGAATTTCCAGTTCTTTTGAACTGCAGACTATTCTGCAGTCAGAAGAGAAGCATTCATTTCTGAATGCAATTCAGATGTATGCGTGATGGCATTTGTCTTAGTCTGAATTTGTTTGTCAGGATGATTTTTTTGCCAGTGAGCAGCAAGTTGGAAGCTTCTTGGCAGTGCAGACTTGTCTACCATCAAGTTTGTGCTGCTGAGGATAGACTGCTTAATATCTCATTTTAAGGTGGCTTGGATATCTCAGTCTGACATTGAAGTCTATCATGTAGATATCTGCCGGCATTGCACCCTAGATGAATGACTTTTGGGCCACCACTATGGTTTGATAATAGTTCATTTATTTTCATGTTACACTGACTTATATGCTTACTTGGAAGAGGCATGCACATCTAACCTAGTTTGAGATTGGTACATCTGGAAAGCACAGATTGGCTCAAGGTTATGTGTGTGGTACAGATAGGTTAACTTTACAATAACAACCTGTAGAATCAAGCCCCCTGCAGCTGGCTGACTCCACCCACATGCAGCTGCATGTGGGGGGTGCCACCTACCGCTTTGTTTTCTGCCTCTGAGATGGATTCAAGGACACTTTGCAGCATGGGTTGCTCATTCTTATCAGTTCATGTCCTGTTAGCAAGAAATCCTTCCACAGATATCTCCAAATCACTGAAGTGTGTGAGGATTTTATTACTTTATTCATGTCCTCATTTGTATAGCTGGCCCTGTTGATTTCACCACTTTACTGATGTTTGTATTTATCTGCTGTAAACATAGTGTTTATTTGATCTGCCAGTATTTGCACATTTTTTAATTTAAATATTTTTTTGTGTCATATAATGAAGTGCTGTTATAAATACATAATTTTAAGTATTATAATTTTCATTGGACTCAGAAGGTGATAGCATTCTAGTTCTGGGTAGTGTTTGAATTCTCCAGTTTGAGATTCTAACAGATTTGATAGCATCTAGAATTATGGAATGCTTTGCTTTGGAAGAGACATTGGAAGGTTGTCTCATCCAACCCCACCACTGCGTGCAGTAACATCTTCAACTAGATCAGATGAGTCAGAGCCCCATGCAACCTGATCTTGAATGGTGCTGTAAATAACAGCTGAAAACCAAGTGTATTTACAAACAGTTCATGCTTTGCTGAATGGAGAGATGAGGGGATGAGAAATGAAGAGAAGAAAATCTCCTAAGATAAACTGAAATATTCTCATAAACCAGCTAATCATTTAATTGTCCCTATGAAAATGAAACCTCTAAACGAAGTGGTTTAACTTTTTAAGAGGTGACAGATCCTCCAGTACATTATAGCTTGAAAGTTTTCACAGAAAACTACTGCTTCACAGGCAAAATGAGAAGATGCTTTTCTAATTCTTCAACAAGAGTATGGTAGCCTTATGAAAACAGAAAATGTTATGAGACCTGTAAATCACTGCTTTTAAGTCTGCAGTGCACTCAGAGATGATAGCGATTCCATATCATGGAAGTAAAGAAGAGCTTGTAAAAAAATATTTAATTTATCTTCGGGTTTTCACGAAGCATCATACACTGGTGAAGTGGAAAAGAAGGGAAGAGCAGAATATTCCCCTTTGTTGAATATCCTTTTTAAAATGCCATTAGTTTCTTCAAATAAATCATTAAAGTTTTATTTGTTTAATGTTGAGCTTGTTACCTGACTGTATTTGCTGATAAGACTGTTTCAGGTTAAAAGTCAACATGCATTCAGATGTAGAGTAATTGTCACTAATACAAAAGGCAAAGGAGGGTGCTAGGTCAAGTTTCCTCTAATAAGCTGGTGAGTTTGTACAGTTACCATGTGAATGTGTCTTATCCATAGGGAAAAAAAAACATGGCTTCTGCTGCTTCTGTGCTGCTTTTTAGAAACCCATTGGAGATAGCCATACCTTGATAAGAGGAAGATATGCAACAGCATAAAACCCCAATGGATAGCAGTGTCATGTTCCCAACTTCATTTTTCTCTGTCATTTAACCATCCAAAGAAGAACTGGAATTTGTGGGCTGTAAGGAGGAACTGAGCATTCAAAACACACCAACTTGATAATTAAAATAAACTGCCATATACAATATTTAATTTTATGTTTAAATCCTAATTTGTATTTATGAAATTAGATGATCAAATGAAACAATTCCAGTAGTACATGTGGGTAAAATGTCTCATGTACTAAATATTTTGTTTGGATTCAGCTTCCTTATTACTATGACCTGTGTTTTGTATAATTTTTGCACTGTGGTATTACAGCTAAAATATCAGCTCCAAAGTTGTTAGTCTTTCCTTGTTCTTTTTTTATTTTATACAACTTGAGTGTTGCATAACCTTATTTCTAAATAGTTTATGGGATTCTTTAAAACATCTTACTTTTGAAAATCTGATTTTCCTCATTTTATTAGATTTTGAGGTGTAAATTCATGTATAGACTTTCTAGATTTCCAGGCAAGGGATTGCTAAGAAGTCCAGGTTTATTCAGGCACCTGTCACTGATTGGTAGTGTATTGTGATTTTGTAATTGTTTCTGCAAAAGATTTAGGTTTTGTGTAAGTTATATCTTCTGAGACATTTGGTAGTGGAATATAAACATAAATGTTCAGATTCTATTTCTATTCATATTCCAACATTTTAACTGCTTTAATAGCTTTAAGCAGCTGTACCTGGCTGATATGGCTAGTTCGATTTATACCAGTTTAATGCTTAACTATTTTGTATTTGTCTAATCCAAACAATGCCACAAACGTACTGTTTATTTTTCCATTTTTAGTTGTGTTACTTGATACTACAACAGCCCTTGGAGAGCTAGGATGGAAAACATTTCCTGTAAATGGGGTAAGTCACTCACCATTTTTGTTTTAATGTCTGGATTTTGACATTTTAAAACTTTGAAAGGGAATAGCCATTATACCTAGTTGGATATCCTTGCAAGGATGTAGAATTGTCAATAGTCTACAGATTTATCGGAAGGATTTTTGTTGTTTTCAGGACTGGAAGAACGTGTTTTAAGTAGGAGTAACAGATACGAGAATGACATGAATACACATTCTTATGCTGTACTCAGGTTTTCCTGAGTGCTAAGAATCCATCTTAATTTAAATATGATTCGAAGTGATACATCGTAAGGTTCCATATTAGAAATTGCTGTGCTGGGGAAAAGTGTTATGACTACATTTTCTTGTGAAATCAAATAATTTGCAATTTTATGACTTAAAACTTCAATGACTTAAGGATTGACACAGGTTTTAGCATCTGGTAAAATGATATCAGGTTAACTAAATCAGAAAAACATTATAAATGTGTTAATGTCATTAAACTAGCCTAAAGATTTGGAGAAAATATTGAAATGTTTTAGGGTGGTTTTTTTCCTGCACTCACCATTGTAGATTAAAGCTTGTAGTTCCAGTTAATTCCTCACAAGGATTCTGTGTACTCTTAGTGCAGATTGCTGGGAGGTGCTTGACAATGCTTACAGCACCCCAGAATGTTAGAGGTATCTAGTGTACTTGGAGTTTGTGTGGCCAGGTGTCTGTGGGGAACAGGAGAATCTTTACTGTTTGAAATTCAACCATCCATTCTTCACCTGTGGCTACACTTCCAAATGTTGTCTTTCCACCTAGCAAATGCACATAACAGAATATCAGAGGCATTTGTAGTTTCAGTTTTTAATTAAGATGCAGTATACTGGAGCATTTAATACCTATTGTATCAGGTTCTAGTTCTGATCTCATTGTGTTTATTGTAGATCACTTATTTTTATATTAGTTATCTCTTAATTATTGTGTATGTGATATGTAATTACTTGCTTCTCTGAAATGAGCTCAGAAAATGCTGGCTTTCTGAGTGAAATCATGCTTCATTTGTAGTTATTTTATTTCTTGTGACCTGTTCCAGAGGGAAACAGGAATTGTCTGTCCTCATATTTTCAACTTTATTGTTTATTTCTTCCCATAATTTTCCAATTCTTTGTATTTCTAGATATAATTTCAGTCTGTTACAGCTACTTCTGTGTTCTGCACTTTGTATGCAGTCTCTTGCAACCTGGGTTATCATTTTGAAAGTTTTATTTCCTTCAGAAATCCTAGACAAAGCAAGTTCTGCTGTACACTGTGACAAGAAAACGCAGCACAGAATTTGTGCTTTATCAAAAAGCAAATTATGTCATATACCATAATGAAACAATATAGCAAGGCATTTTTTGCTCTAGCATTGTGTGAGTAGCTCCATGGAAATAAGCAGTGAGGCCGCACATAGGTCAGGGCCAGCCTTGATACCAGTACAGGCTGGGAGTTGATGAAATTGAGAACAGACCTACAGAAAAAAGAATTCTGGGTACTAGTCAATGATAAGATAGATATGAGCTAGCAAAGGCACATTGCATCCTGGGCTTCATCAAAAGAGGCATGGCCAACAGGCTGAGAGAAATAATTCTGCCACTCTGCTCTGGTGAGACCTCACTCTAAGCGACTGGACATATATATATATATATGGCTCAACATTGTCGGGAAAATCATTTGGGATAATTGTTTGGTATACAGGAACTTGGCACTTGGGCAATTACTTGGTCACATTAGAGGTCCAATTTGGCATTAATCAGAAGACAATCTTAGGCACACCCAGTCCCTCTGATATATAAGGGCCAGATGGAACACAAGGGAGTGCAACTTTTGCCAAATTGCGCACCATTGGACTGTGACACTCACCTGCAGTACTGTGTCTAGCTGTGGGGCCCCCAACAAAAAGGAGACATGGAGCTACTGTAGCAGGTCCAGAGGAGGACCACAAATGTGATCAGAGGACTGGAGCACCTCTCCTGTGAAGACAGGGTGAAAGAACTGGGGCTGTTCAGCCTGGAAGACAAGGCTCTGGGAAGACTTTGTAGCTTCATGTCAGTATCTGAAGGGGACCTACAGGAATGCCTCAGCAAGATCTGTTTAGAAGGGCTTGCAGTAATAGGATGACAGACAGTGGTTTTAAACCAGAGCAGGGTAGATTTAGGCTAGACAGAAAGTTCTTCACAATGAGAGTTGTAAAATACTGGAACACATTTCCCAGGTATGTGGTTGAGGCCCCATCCCTGGAGACATTAAAGATCAGCCTCTATGTGGCCCAAGGCAACTTGATCTAGTTGGAGCTGTCTCTGCTGACTGCAAGGGTATTGCACAGGATGACCTTTGAGGGCCCCTTCCAACCCAATGCAATCTGTGAATCCATGAATCGGAGAAAATTTCTTTACTGGGAGTATGATGGGGCACTGGAACCCACTACCCTAAAAGGCTGTGTAGTCTCCTTCTTGAGACTTTGAATACCCATCTGAATATGTTCCTGTGTGGCCTGCCCTAGGTTCTCCTGCTTTGGCAGGAGGGTTGGGATATATGATCTCCAAAGGTCCCTTCCAACTCCGGCTATTTGGTGATTCTCTGTATAGTTTTGCAGCATATTGAGGTTTTCAGGTGTTTTAGAACCCTTTACCGTGTTTTAGGAATTGTCTGCACTTGCTAGAATACAGTGAATTTAAATTTGAGTCAGTACTTGGAATTCAATTTCTTAGAGTAAGTATAATCTGGGTTTGTTTTTTTTTGCTTGTTTGTTTTTTAAAGTAGCGGGGAAAAATAAGTGGGAGTGAAGCAGCTTGTAGCATGAGGAAAACATACAGAATAAGGGACATGAAGGAGGCTAGAGTGAACTGTGAGAGGAACTGTATAAATGAAGTGTTGAGAGGAAGGTAAGAGATGTGTATGTACTGTTAGCTGAGAAAGAAAATATGTCTAAACTGTCAATGAATCAATGAGATGTAAAAATTGGATACATATTTTTGTGCACTAAGTAAAGTTTTTGAACAAACATTTGGTGAAGATGTACACAAGTTGGAGGAGCACAGTCCATTTTAAAAAACACTACAAGAATAAAATTGAACATACAACTGCTTATATATTTAAACAGTATGTCATTTCTATGCTCTTTCATGTCACTTTTGTGACAAAGGCCAGTAGGTGACAGAGCAGTGGAACAGGCTGCCCAGAGAGGTTATGGAGTCTCCTTCTCTGGAGACTTACAAAATATGCCTGAATATGTTCCTGTGATATGTACCCTTTGTGATCATGCCTTGGCAGGGAGGTTGGACTCAATGATCTCTGGAGGTCCCTTCCAATCTCTAAGGTTCTGTGATTTTGTGTAATTATTACTTGATTCTTATTAAAATATAAGTCAAAAGATCACTTTTGGCATTAGCTAATATAATTCCTATTATCCTTACTGATTTCATAAAGAACAGTTGTGATGGTTTGGGTGTTCCCCACCCCCCCACACTTCAGAAATCACCCAGACTAGACTCAGACAGCTCTGGAAATATAAATGAAGCTTATATTTACAGCTGACACAATACACAAGCGAGTATTTACAGTATATGCACTAATATACAAGGTAAAAGGTAGTAGAGAAACACAGCTCCCCTCCCAGAAACCTGAGTCCCCAGGAGGGGCTCTCAACCACCTCTTCATCTTCCCCTCTACCCCTCTCAACCTTACCCCAGTCCCAAGGAAGAATGGAGATTCGGCCAGAGGCTAAGAAGCAAAGTGGGCTAGCCCAAAATGGAGAGTGAGGTTAGAGAGATGCGGTTCATCCAGCAGCCCCAGCAAGAGTGATGGGGAGAGTGTTATCTAGTGTTCTTATTTCTTGTTTCCATATACTTCAGCGAGACTGAGTGAAGCAGACATCACCATTGTTTTCTTTTTGCAGCCTGTAATCTAGTTCTTCTCACCAAAACATTCTACCCTGCTTCAAACTAGCACAACATTAAAACTGTTGTCTTTCTGAATCTTCCACACTGCCCAAAACAGTGGTTTATATAGATTTATTTGTCTTTAATTAACCAATAATACATAACAGAGTTTATAAACAATAGGTAGTCCCCAGTGAGAGATGCCAGCATGGCATCAGGCTGGCTGTCACAGCTGAGGGCTGGCCAGGGATAGCTGAAGGGATGGCCAGAGATAGCAAGGGGCCAGCCAGAGCAGGCTGTCTTCTCAGTGTCTAACACTAATACCTTTGAGGTCAATAGAATCAACTTTTGTTGATTGAGTTCTAATTTAGCCTTCTTTATGAAGGCTACCATAGAAGTTTTCAGCTGATACTGCTTCATTCTTATTCCCCCATATCTTTATGAGTGGACAAGACTTTCTCTGAGCTAAAAAAAAAGTGGAGTTGACTTATGGGAAGTCATCTTAAAGCAGAAGGCTGGTTTGCTGCAAACAGGTTTACAGAGTTTCTGTTTGTCTTGACTGCTCTCAAGTCCTGGGGAGAGTGGGTATGCAACATTTCTTTTGCCGTTTCTTACTGTTGCAAAAAAAAAAAAGTTCAAGCTCAGCGTTTTCCTACTTGATTATACTGCTTGATGAAATTATTCCTTTGTTCGAAACCCACCACTGGAATGTATCCAAGTACAGCGTAAGGATTCCTACACTGCTCATTTAAGATACTGTATTTTCTAATCCTAGAAGCAACAGTGCATCAGGACAATTTCTCCCCTCCATCAAATGGGATTGAATATAATTTCCTCTATTTTTATTATTCTCTCCCATTTTTTTAATAAGCAGTGCAAAGCAAGGTCAGTTATGAACATGGCTAACAACTACATAAAATGAAACAAATGCAAAAGAGGGAGTCATTAATTTAGAGTCCATTTTATTCTAGACGGAGAAGCATTACAGCAGTGTGGTTCACAGCTCCAGGTCCTCATGTGTCACTCTTAAAAATTAAACTTTTGAATAAAGGTGTTGAAAATCTGAGTACAGCACCCAACACCCACATATACAGACTGGAGAGGATGAAGGTGAGTAGATAACTAAATCATTATAGGATGCAATTCCTGTCAGTACCTCAGAATCAGTACACAAATACTGTGTATAGAGGGGAAGAGGCCATAGTACCAGCAGCATTTGCAGGAATTTTGTGACTGTTCTCAGACAAAATTATTCTGCCTGTGTTACAGAGATGGCAAGATTATATTAATGCAAGTTGACAATCTGGAAGTCCAGAAGAAACTATTAAATATTTCTAGAAGAAGAATATAAATAAAATATTTATATTATTTGGTGATCCTCTGATAAAGGCTTAAAGAATGACATCTTGTACTGGGAACATTATTCAGTACTTAAGATTTAGCTATTCATTTTCCTAAGTAGATTTTTAGACATCTCCTAATTTCCTTTAGAGTTACATAAACCCAAAATGATTCTAAAGAAAAAGAAAGATGCTTAGATCCCTTCCTTTATTAAAACTATCAATAAACAGAGCAATTAACAAAAAAAGTAGTGCTCTTCTATACGCAGTAATTGTATGCATGAAGAGTAGAAAACAGTGTAAGAATTTAGCAAAGCAAGTTGACTTGAAGAAAAGACCAAAGAAAGAAAGGCAGTACATTCTAAGTGTTTTTGTGAAATGGTAGTACAAGTATCAGGTTCTGCTTTAGGCACTACTCACACAATGTAGTAAGATGGAATACAAGGTAAGAGAGAACAGAGTGAAAGTGATAAAAAGAAAGGGCAAATAAAACATAAGAAAGTGTATGGCAACATACTAAGATGTGCATAGTGAGATCACTAATACAGAGAGTGGACTTACTGTATTAAACAACCATTCTTTTTCCAATCCTTTAGCCAGCCTCATAGAGCACTGGCTACTATCAATGAGTTAGTGTAAAGGATAGACCAGTTTTCACATTCAGCAAAAATCATAGAATCATAGAATCATAGAATCAACCAGGTTGGAAGAGACCTCCAAGATCATCCAGTCCAACCTATCACCCAGCCCTATCCAGTCAAGAGCAAGTTGGACAGCTTTTACCCCAGCAAGTTGACTGGATTCACTTTCCCCATCTCTTGCTTCACTAACTGTGGTGGTTTGGCTGTTACCCGCCCCCCCCACACTTTAGAAGGAACCCCAGCTAACTCAGTAGTGCTCTGGGAATATAAATGAAGCTATTTATTTACAGCTAGCACAATATACAAGCAGCTATTTACAGTATATACAGTTATAGACAGAAATATACAAGGTAAAAGTAATACAGAAACACAACTCCCCTCCCAGAAACCTGAGTCAACAGGAGGGGCTCTCAAACACCCCTGCACCTTCCCCCTGCCCCTCTCAACCTTACCCCAGTCCTTAAGGAAGAAGAGAGGTTCAGCCAAGAGGTTAAGAAGCAAGGTTAGTGGCAGTGAGGTTAGGGAGATGTAGCTCAGTCTGAAGCCAGAAGCAGAGTGAGAAGATGGCGAAAAGTGTTATCTAATGTTTACTTTCTTGTTCCCATACCTCTCAGCGAGACTGTGAGGGAAGGAGACATAACCATTGTTTTCCTTTCACAGCCAATTATCTACTTTCTCTCACCAAAACATTCTAGCCTGCTTCAAACTAACACACTAACTGTCCTGGTAGGACTCCAGACTGCTGACTTCTATCTTCGCTTGTTCCCAACAAGACGGCAGGAACCATCTGTTAACAAAGCATAGTTCTTTTCCTGATCAGAGAGATCACCATAGGGAGGAGCTTCCTCAGCATGAGTTATTTTCTTCTCTGGAGGTTTGGTACAGTCTGTGCCTTCCGGTCAGTTGGTGATCACCTCCACCAGACCAGGTCGATTGAGATTCTCCATTCGTGCTCGTTGGGTTATCAAAGCCATCCATTTAGACCAGGTTGCATCTGTGGCATGATGCGGTGATGAACCTTTGCCTTTGAACATCCAATTTAGAACTGGCAGTCTAGGAGCTAAAAGCAATTGTGACTCAGTTGCAATCAGTTCAGAAGCTGCTTTCACTCCTTCATAAGCTGCTAGTATCTCTTTCTCAGTTGCAGTGTAATTTGTCTCTGAACCTCTGTAGCAACGTCCCCAGAAACCAAGTGGATGACCACGTGTCTCATTTGGAGCTCTCTGCCAAAGACTCCAAGTTGGACCATTGTCACTGGCAGCCGTGTACAGAATGTTCTTAATGTCCAGACCAGATCTCACAGGTCCCAAGCCCACTGCATGGACTACTTTTCGCTTGATCTGATCAAAGGCTGCTTGGTGTTCAGGTCCCCACTCGAAATTGTTTCTCTTACGAGTCACATCATGCAGAGGTTTGACAATCTGACTGAAACCAGGAATGTGTAGTCTCCAAAATCCCACCACCCCAAGAAAAGAAAGTGTGTCCTTCTTACTGGTGGGAACTGCCATAGTAGAGACTTTGTTAATCACATTCTGAGGAATGTAACGGTGACCATCCTGCCAATGCACTCCCAGAAACTGAATTTCTCTGGCAGGTCCTTTGACCTTGTCTCTCTTAATGGCAAAACCTGCTTGCAACAGAATGTCAATGATTTTGTTACCTTTCTCGAAGACTTCCTCAGCAGTTTGGCCCCACACAATGATGTCGTCGATGTACTGGATGTGCTGTGGAGCTTTACCTTTCTCCAGTGCATTGTGGATGACAGTGACAGATCGTTGAGCTGTGTTTCCACCCCTGAGGCAAATAGTTGAACTGGTACTGGATTCCTCTCCAGGTGAATGCAAACTGAGGCCTGCACTCCTTTGCTATGGGAATAGAGAAGAAAGCATTAGCAATGTCTATGGTTGCATACCATTTAGCCTCCTTCGATTCCAGCTCATACTGGAGTTCCAGCATGTCCAGCAGAGCTGCGCTCATGGGTGGCGTCACCTCGTTGAGGGCACGAAAGTCAACTGTCAGTCTCCAGTCGCCCATAGGTTTGCGCACAGGCCAGATGGGACTGTTGAAAGGTGAATGAGCTTTCTCGATGACAGCCTGACTCTCCAGTTGACGAATCAGCCGATGAATGGGCCACAAAGAGTCACGGTTAGTTCTGTACTGCCTGTGGTGCACAGTTTGAGTTGCAATTGACACTTCCGGATCCTCTATGTCATGCTGTCCCACAAGAGCAGATTCATCAGAAAGTTCAGGTCTAATAGACAATTTCAATTTATCATCCTCAGTCTCTACAGATGCTATTCCAAAAGCCCATTTGTGACCCTTAGGATCTTTGAAACAACCTTGTCTCAAAAAGTCAATTCCCAAAATGCAAAGTGCATCAGGATAGTATGTGTCTTCCACTCTTTACCAGTTAAACTGATCTCAGCCTGTATCTTAGTTAACTCTTGAGATCCACCAGTGATTCCAAAGATAGATATGGACTCTGTCCCTTTGCAGTTAGATGGCAATAAAGTACACTGAGCACCTGTGTCAACTAAAGCCCTGTATTTCCGAACTCTTGAACTGCCAGGCCACCTAATGAATACATTCCAATAGATTCGGTTCTCTCCACTATCCCTTTCCTCCTCCTGGCTGGAGGCAGGGCACCCCTAATGCTGAACATGGCATGTAGGGTGTACACAGTGATTGGTGTTGTTGTGAGAGGAATTGCAATTGTTGGAACAATTGCAGTTACTCTCGGGAGCTGAAGAAGTGACAGCTACTTTTCTGGCATTGCTGCCTCTGTTTCTGCCACTCTGCAGTTCCCTGACTCTCTTTGAAAGAGCTGAAGTAGGTTTACCATCCCATTTGTTCATGTTCTCACCGTATGTGTCACGCAGAAGTATCCACAGTGACACACGTGATTGCTGCTGTCTGGGTGGAATTTGTCTCCTCCTGGGCTGGAATTGCCTTGCAGGAGGTGGGCATCTATTCCTGATGGCAGAAACATGCACCCATTCAGATGATGCAGGAATGGTATCCTTTACCAGATAGGAAATTGAGGTTTTAAAATCCTCCTTCAGTTCTTTCATGCTCTCCTTAATGCCATTTCTAATACCATCTTTAAGCTCTGTAGTCATAGTCTGTATGGCACAGATTATACCAGAATGGGACAAGCTGTCCTCGATCTGCCTGAGCTGGTCAGTGAATTCACCAACAGTGAAAGATCTTCCATTATCACTCCTTGATAGAAATTCACTGGCATAGGATGAAGGAGCAAGCTTAATCAGCTTCTTCATGAGACCTGTTCCCAAAGGAATATCATCAGGCTCATGTGTGCCATGATCTCCATAAAGCACTTCCTTCACAGCAAACTCCTTCAGAAGCTTAATTCCCTGCTCAATGGTGTTCCACTTCTTGGCAGCCCATGGCAAATCATCTCGGGAAGGATATCTCATAGCCACAACCAACAGAAGGCGTGTCCACAAGCTAACCCTACCAAGAGGACTTGCTAGGTATTTGTCCACTCCACTCTCCTTAGTGAGTGGTCCTAGCTGCTTGGCAGACTTGTCTCCTACCTGCAGGGCCTTAGCACCAATGCCACAGCATCTCACTAGCCAGTTTAGGATTGGCTCACCTGATTCCCTTGAGTATTCCTTTCTAACTTCCCTGACTTCTCTGAGTGGATCCTTGGAGCCCTGGATGTCATCCTCCTCCCCTTCCTCCTGTTGATCTGGTTCTACAGGGCCTAACAGAACCTTCCTGATAGCACTCCTAAACTCATTGGAACCATCCTCTCTCTTGGCAGCCAACCTCACAATGCTCCTCTCATTCTAGTATTGTTGTCTCAGCACATTTGCGAGGTCTCGCAGACTAACTGCCTCCTCTTCCTCCTCTTGCTGATCACCAGAGGCCCCCTCTTTTACATCCTTCTGTGAACCACACTTTGTCAAATGCTGTGTCTTGGCTTTTGCCTTAGCAGGTGCCAGAAGTGCCTGAGCAGCAACAGACTTGGACGTGTCTGCTGGAGGGTTTGAATTATTAGGGGTCTGACCTGGAGCTTGTGAGTTCAAATCTGCCTTACTTTTAACAGGGCTCTGATTCTGGTCTGCTGGCTGGGGATTCAAACTGGCTGAGCTGGTGTTATTAGCATTAGTGGGATTATTTGCCTGTCCTCCTGAGATGCCTGCCAACTCTGACATGTTATCATTGTTGCTAGGAACATTTTGATTTTGGGTACCTGCCTGTGCTCCTGGGACTCCTGCCAAACTCTGCCTGTTGTTATTGTTATCCTTATTGTTTACATTCCCGGCAGGAACATTGGCCGTGTTCCCAGAAACTGCAGAAGGAGGGGCAGAGGCTGGCAGGGAGGAAGCAGATAACTGTGTTCCCTTGTTTTGCTGTGAAAGAGGCTGCGTTTGAGACACAGAATTTTTCCTAGTTCTTACAGAAGCTGGTTTTGAATTTTTCACACATAATGCCAAAATTAATATGAAAATTAAAATCATAAGAGCCATGATAATGCACAGCAATCCCGCCACGGTTTCTTTTGTGTAAAAATCCTTGCATGGATTTGGCATTTCAGTTCGGGGCTCGATGACCCTCATGAGAGCAGTAGATAAGGCAGAATTTCGATTGATTGTAACATTATTGATAAGTGCTCCTGTAATGTTACTGGTAAGGTTTTCAGTGACATTAAAACCAGCATAACCAAGGATAGAATCACCCCAGGCCCAGAACATGCTTGAAACTTTGGCTTTAGCCTTCTTATAAGCTAAATCGATAAAATAAGCAACAATTTGAGCCTTTATCCAACTAAATGCCAAGAAAACAAAACCAGACCAGAGTAACGCCCCACACAAGTACAATAGCTGCCTTATTAGCTTCATTTTAATTCCCAGAGCCAATTAACAGTCACTCAAATAAATTTAGCCCCACATTGGGGGCCAATTAAAAAATGTGATGGTTTGGGCATTAACCCGCCCCCCCCACACACACACTTTGTAGGTACCCAGCTAACTCAGACGGGCCTCCAGGAATATAAATGAAGCTATTTATTCACAAGCAGCAAATATACAAGCAGCTATTTACAATATATACAGTTATATACAGAAATATACAAAGGATAAACAATACAGAAGCACAACTCCCCTCCCAGAAACCTGAGTCCCCAGGAGGGGCTCTCAAACCACCCCAACACCTCCCCTTGCCCTCTCAACCTTACCCCAGTTCTCAGAAAGAAGAGAGGTGCAGCCAAGAGGTTAGGGAGCAAGGTTAGTGGCAGCAAGGTTAATGAGATGCAGCTTCGTCAAAGCCCATAAGCAAAGTGAGAGACAAAATGGAGAATGCTATCAAATGTTTTACTTCTTCTTCCCAGAATTCTTAGCATGACTGTGAGAGAAGGAGATACAATTGTTTTCATTTCACTGCCCATTATCTAGTTCTTTTACCAAAACATTCTAGCTTGCTTCAAACTAGCACACTGGGGCACACCACTAGTGACGACTGCCAACTGCATGTTGACCATTCACCACTACTCTCTGGGCCTGGCCCTCCAGCCAGTTCTTGACCCAGCACAGAGTGAATCTGCCCAAGCCATGAGTTGCCAGTTTTGCCAGGAGCTTTTGCAGCAGACAGTGCCAAAGGCCTTGCTGAAATCCAGGTAGACTACATCCACAGCCTGCCCCACGTTCACCAGGCAGGAACCTGATCATAAAAGGAGATTGGGTTGGTCCTGCCCCTCCTAAACCTGCGGTCGCAAGGACTGTTAGCAAGAAAATTCTCCCGATAAACCCATGCTGGCTGGGCCTGATCCCTTGGGCATCCTGTAGGTTCTTTGTGATGGCACTAAGATGACCCATTCCATGACCTTGCCTGGCACTGAGGTCAGGCTGACAGGTCTGTAAAGATAGCAGGCCACAAGCCACTGGCCATAGTGCAGCAGAATTTTGCTGTTAGATTTTGAGCTTCAGGGTATAGGATGGCTATTTGGAGAGTGATATACGTGGACCAACTATTAAGAAATGTGCTATCACTCTATATAAAATACACATAATATACTTATAGGTGGTGGTATGTGGATGTAAACTGGGCAAGGTGGAAGCAATAGTCTTTAGACTACTTTAGCACAGAAGCTTTCACGTACCAGAGCCTTTATTTTGGTCTGTTTTAGAAAGAGTAGAAAAGCTACTTGCTTTTCAATTAGTCTAGTAAAAGCTATAGCCTTTGCCTACAAATATTTTGTTATGTCCCAAATAAATTAGTTCAACATGTAAAGATAACAGCTAAACAATAAAGAGTATGCAAATTTGAAAACTTTAAATTTTGAAAACACAGTTACTGCAAATCCATAAAATACAACACCTAAAAGGTATTATTTATCCAGAGGAATTAGTTAAGCACTGGATAATTAGGAATATTGTTTGCAGTATTTTTTTTTTTTCATTTAATAGAATCTTTCAAATTTGTATTTTTTTGTGTGACTAAATAAGAATGCAAGTTTCCACATATGCAATGTGATCTAATTTGCATAAAATACACATTTATGATAATAGTCTAGAGCTCCATGGGAGTCACTAAGACTACATTGTAGATAATTGTATCTTTAGCCCAAGCTCATTTAAATAAATGGAGGATATATGGAAACAACTCTTCCAGCCTGGTTGATTCTATGATTCTATAAATGCCTGTTTTCAATATAAAGGCTTAAAATATACTCTACATTTCTAGGAAACTTAGTTTGACACAGAAGCAAAGAGACAAGCTGTAGTGATTTTGACATTTCCCCCTCCCACTAGATTAACCAGACTAACTCAGCTAGATGGAAGTTCAGGAATGAAGCTTTATATTGACAGCTTAGCACAATTTACAAGCATATATATACAATATATTACAGATATTTATAACAATATGCAGGAATATACAAGTTGAAAGTACTCCTCTCATCAGCCGGAGTGCCCAGGAGAGTCTCCCAACCATCTTTCCACCTTCTTTCCACCCCCTCCCTTATCTCAGAATCCCCCTTACATGCAAGGTGAGCTGGAAATGTCAGCAGGTCCGCTCCAAAGCAGAATGATTAGTTGGGAATATGCAAGTTCAGGCAGAAGAATTAATATGGCAACAGCCAGGCAGAGACTATCTTATCGTTATGCCCTTGATTTTATATGTCCCAGCAGAATGAATGAGTAATATAGACATCAACTTATTTTCTTTGCACAGCCAATAATCTAATTTCTCTCATTAAAATATTCCAATTAGCCTTGAACCAGCACACAAGCTCTCTATAGAGTGTGGTTTCACATTGATATAAAACATTTCAAACATCACAGATTTGCACCTCTGTGAGATGAAACCAGGCATGGGAAGCCCAGATTCTGTATCACTTATGGCAGTGTGAGATCAATGAGTCTTTCACATTTCCATTTAATTCAGTGAAAATTGAGACCTTGAAGTGTTTTGGTTGTGGGAATGCAAGGACCACATATAAAAAGTTTTTTAACAACTGTCTTATTAATTTCTTGTTTCATTAATGCAGTTTGGAGGAAAATCAAATAGCTCGTTAGATGTGTATATGGACTAGATGTGTATGTAGACCCAGTGAAATTACTTATGTAGTCCCTGATAAAAAGAATCCAGGAAGCGGCTGAAGCCATTTTCCAAAAGTACGAGGACAGCTCTTAGTAACAAGCAAGTTTCAGTCAAATTTCTGTGCTGAGGCACTTAGAGCCATGGTCTAGTTGATTGGATAGGGCGGGGTGATAGGTTGGACTGGATGATCTTGGAGGTCTCTTCCAACCTGGTTGATTCTATGATTCTATGATTCTTATACCAGTATTTCTGCAGGGTTTTTTTTAAATACTGCTCATATCTTAATACAGAGGATGATCCTTAATGCACCCAAATGATCACAAACGGATGTTAAGCATATTTCAACATGTACTCTGAGTATAGTGCTTCATTCAATGTAACAAAGGGAAAGTATCTTAAGCCATTTTGTGGATTTCAACACCGTAATGTTGTGGAAATTCAGGAAACTTTGTTGTTACCAGTAATATTGTACCATTTCATCTGTTTTTTATGTAGTAGTTTGAGAACTCTTTATTTAAAAATTTAGAGTTCTGCAGCTCCATTTTATAAATGTAAATGCCTCCAACATTCCTAGTAAAGACTGCAGCAGTCTTATTCTGATTTCTGAGGAAAGTTGATAGCACTAGAAATGTTATTTGAGAATGTTGCGGAGGGCAGAAATACGTGGCCGAGTCGAAAATTTATCAAAAATAGATATTTTTTTATTTTTACAAAACCCGCCCCCACAACTATATATACAAAGATTAATTTCGTTTGATAAACAGGTTGAGTTGCATGAGAATTCTACAAGGATACCATTAATAATCTGACTATATATATTTGGAAGTCAGTTTTTGGAAAAGGACTCAGCTATTAATTAATAGCGGTTTCTTACTAAATTAAGCTAAGCCAAATAACTCACTCAGGCTGGCTCGTGCGGTCTGTCCCTCTCTTCCTTTCCAGCGGCTGCAGGAGTCGTTAAGGGTCGTTAAGGGTCGTTAGGCAGACAAAGGTGTGCCTAACACCAAAGCAAATCCTTAGTCTCTCTGCAGTCCAGGCACAAGGGAGTGAACGAACTCAGGCAGAGACATGCGTCCAGACACACGCAAAATCCAAAGCGGGAAAAACCCCAAAGGCGGGAAGACCCCCAATATTTATAACCTTGGCTAGACAAAGGGCAGAGTTACCACACTTTAGGCGCGAAAGCGCACGGCCAATGCCAGCCTGGCTCCAGCGCGGGAACTCACGGGGCAGTCGCCCCCTTCACGGGGCAGTCCCCGCCCCCTTCACGGCTGCAGGGCAGGCGAGGGGGGGGGGGAAACCAGGCGGCTTTTCCCCTTTCCCCCTGAAGTCCGGGCAGGAGAGGAATTTAGGGGTACAGGACTCCAGGACAGAGAATAATTATCTCCAGCTCAGCCCAAACCCAATACAATCGTTGACATTGACCAGTGCTGGACATTAGGAAGAAGTTCTTCACAGAAAGAGTGATTGCCCATTGGAATGGGCTACCCACACATGAAACTTCTGACAGCAATCTTGTATCTAATGCCTAATTCTAGCCCTGCCATTGCAAAAACAGGAAAAAAAAACCCCAAAACCAAAACCAAACAGACCCACCCCACCAAAGAACAGAAAAAAAAAAACCCTATCAAATACCTTTACTACAAGAAGTGTAATTGGCCAGTATTTTCACCTTTCAGTCTCTGGAGACTGTGAGCATGTTTTTCTGTAGTACAGCATAATCCGACTGGTAGTCCATGGCTTCTTTTCATCGTTTCCTGCTTCTTTTGGTTTTAGCACTGTGCCAAACGTACTGCTGTGAGGAAATGAAAACACATACAAAGACAATGAGCTGATTTCCCCTGTCAAAAGGATAGGAGTTTCAAGTACTTGCAATCCTTGCATGCCTCCTGAAAACTGAGGGGAAAGAAAGGCAAGTTTTCAGTGGGAGAGCTATAGGGTAACTCCTCAGTTATCAGGTCTGATTTGATGCTCCGGCTATGTATGACCTATGAAGATATGTATGACCTGTGAAGATATATTAGGACCAACTAGGAAACCTTCAGGTCCTACTGTTGTTTTTATTAAGATTGGTGGTGCCTATACAGTTCAGTTCAGTAAATAACAAAGTCTGGATCCATATGAATAAAATTTTAGAAAGGTTCTGTCCTTGCCTCAAAGTTTTGGTATAATATTAGCATCATACCTTCATGAAGGATTTTTTTTTTCTCAGTTACTTTACAACTGAGAGCTAACATTTTTGATGTGAAATGCTGGATTCATGAAGCAATTGCTTGTTGTATAGGGTTAACACTCCAGGGGGAGTAACCCTGAACCTGACCCTAGGGGTCTTGACCCCTCCTCAGGGGTGGGTCACACCACCAGGTGATGGTTTTAGCCCACTCCCCCCCACTTCCTGTCCTGTAAATGAGGGGGACTTCCTGTTCTGCTCTCTCTCTCTCTGCACCTCACTCTACACATCTCTGCCTGCATACCACCATGCCACGTGGCAGACATGAGGCAGACAAAAGCCGCCATCACACCACTCGGGTTGTATTTATACCTTTTATATTTTGCTATTTTCCCTTCCCTATCCTTTGTAAACTTCCCTACCTCAGATACCTTTTCTAAGTTATTGTTAAACTTTTCCTTTTAACTTCCAAATCAAATGATATTGATTTATTCGTGTGTGTTTGCCTCTCTCTCTCCCTATATCTAATCCCCTTCCTTTGAGAAAGAAGGGGAAGAGGGAAGGACACTCTACAAATTGTTATTTGGTCTATCAAATTTGCTTTATGGTATGGTTAGACTATATTAAGATTGTTCCTGTGAAAGGGTGACCGTGAAAATAATCCATAGTACTTTTTATGCTCATGTTTCTATATTGCAAACAGTTGCTAGATACAGATCAGGTCTTACTGTGTTTTGTGTGTTACAAAGAGAGAGATGATGATTGCTATCCTATAGTTTTAAGGAGAAGGCAAAAAGATAGCAATAAGCAAAGAGAAGCTCAAAGTTAAAAATAAATTAGCAAATAGCAAAATGAAGTTGCGCATCTAGATATGAGAGTTTAGCAATTAAAGCTAAATGAATGTTCCTGAGTGATTAAAAAGGCTGATGATGGGGACTGTGCAAAAAAAATAGATGGCTTGCATTTACTTTAAAATTAGTAGAAATCAATATATAGACAACAAAAAGGTACCAAATATATTTTTTCATGTGAGTGCTCCTATTCAATGAGCTTGTGTTAAACCACAGGAAGAGGAGTCTGTCTTGAATGCAGTTTTTATTATTTATATCTTTAGCTGAGTCATAAAATAAAAATCTCCTCAAATCAAGCATTTCATTCAGTTTTAGGGAGCTTGAAGTGGAACAGATTAGCATTTCTGTTTTAACTGACAGAGGGAAGATTCAAAATAGATGTTAGGAAAGGGTTCTTTCCAGTGAGGGTGATGAGACACTGACACAGGTTGCCCAAGGAGATTGTGGATGCTCCCTCCGTGGAGGTGTTCAGGACCAGGCTGGATGAGGCCTTGGGCAACCTGCTCTAGTGGAAGGTGTCCCTGCCTATGGCAGGGGCTTGGAACTGGATGATCCTTGAAGTCCCTTCGAACCTAAACCATTCTATGATTGTAAATGAAACTTATGAAACAATCCAGACGTTAGTATCTTAGTTTCCAAATGCTTCTTCCAGCCAAGAGGAGAACTCTTATCTTGAACTGTGATTTTAATCTAATGTTAGTATACAAGTCAGAAATCAAAATTGTTCTGTGTTTGTTGTAAAACTAATGGAATAGAACTCAGTACAAGAGGAAAACTACAATGTTGTCACTGTCACAGAAATGTGGTGGGATGACTCACACAATTGGAGTCCTGTAATCAGTGGCTACAGACTCTTCAGGAGAGACAGGCAAGGGAGAAGGGGTGGAGGAGTGGCCCTATATATTAGGGATGCTCTGGATGTCGTGGAGGTAGAGATTAAGGATTATTAGGTTGAGTCCCTATGGGTGAGAATGAAGGGGAAGGCCACCAAGACAGATATCCTGGTTGGAGTCTGTTATAGACCACCCTACCAGGAAGAGTGGTTGATTTCTTACTCTTTAAACAACTGGAGACTGCCTCAAGATCACCTCCCCTTGTTCTTGTGGGTGACTTTAAACTACCAGACATCTACTGGAACTTTAATACTGCAGAGAAGAGGCAGTCTAGAAGGTTTCTAGAGAGTATGGAGGACAACTTCTTATCTCAGCTGTCACATGAGCCTACCATGGGTGCAGCCCTGCTTGATCTGCTGTTCATAACTAGAGAGGGGCTGGTGGTTGGAGGCTGCCTGGGATCCAGTGACCATGAAATTACAGAGTGAAACCAGGAGGGGTATCAACAGAACCTCCACACTGGACTTCTGAAGGGCAGACTTGGGCTTATTTAAGGAACTAACTTGGAAAGTTCTTTGGGAAACAGCCCCTAAAAACAAAGGGGTCCAGGAAGGGTGGAGCTGCTTCAAGAAAGAACTCCTAAAGGCATAGGAGCAGCTGTTCCATTGTACTGGAAGAGGAGCTGATGAGGGAGGCAGCCAGACTGGATGGGCAAGTTGCTGCAAAAGGAATTAAAGATAAAAAAGAGAGTATATTGCCTTTGGAAAAGAGGGGAGGTGTCCCAGGAAGAGTTCAAGGATATTGCTAAGTCTTGTTGGAAAAAAAATTAGAGTGGCAAAAGCCCATTTAGAACTTAGGCTGCCACTGCTGGTAAGGAGAATAAAAAATGTTTCTATGAATATATTAATGGCAACAGGAGGGGCAAGGACAACCTCCAGCCCTTGTTAGATAGTGAGGGGAATATAGTGTCAGAGGATGAGAAAAAGGCAGAGGTACTTAACACCTTCTTTGCCTCAATCTTCAATAGTGGGACTGGTTGTCTTCAGGACAGCTGGCCTCTTGAGCTGGCAGATGGAGTCAGGGACCAGTATAATTACCCTGTAATACAGGATAAAGCAGTAAGGGACCTGCTAAGCCATTTGGATCCTCACAAGTCCATGGGATCAGATGGGACCCATCCTGGGGTGCTGAGAGAGCCGGCAGATGAGCTGGCCAAGCCACTCTCCTGTGGAGAGATTTTTACTAACAGGACATGAGCCCTTGAGTCCATCTTGGGCTTAAGATACTAGGTGGTAAATAATAGCATCCCTCATGCAGCTGCAGGGGGTGGAGTGCCAGCTGCATGTGGGCAGAGTTAGCCAGCCCAAGGGCTGATCTCACAAGATTGTTATTGTAACGTCACCTATCCATGCCATGCTGGTAATCTCGACCAACCATAAGATATCCACATGTACCAATCCTAAACGAAGTTAGTTATGCACACCTCTTCCAAGAAAGCATCTAACTCATTGTAACATGGAAATAAAGCAGGGAATGACCATCTAACCATATTGGTGACCCAAGAATCATTTTATCCCAGATGCAACACCAACACTCTCCATCATTTATCAACAGTCCTGACTCACTGGAGAGGTCCCTAATGACTGGAAGCTGGCCAGTGTGATGCCCACCTACAAGAAGGGCTTGAGGGAAGGAACCCAGAAATGACAGACCTGTCAGCCTGACCTCAGTGCCAGGCAAGGTCATGGAACAGGTTATCTTGGGTGCCATCACAAAGCACCTACAGGATGGCCAAGGGATCAGGCCCAGCCAGCATGGGTTTAGGAAGGACGGGTCCTGCCTGACCAACCTGATCTCCTTTTATGATCAGGTTACCTGCCTGGTGAATGTGGGGCAGGCTGTGGATGTAGTCTGCCTGGACTTCAGCAAAGCCTTTGACACTGCCTGTCACTGCTCCTAGCCAAGCTGGCAGCTTGTGGCTTGGACAAATTCACTCTGGCAAAGAACTGGCTGGAGGGCCAGGTCCAGAGAGTGGTGGTGAATGGTAAACTTGCAGTTGGCAGCCAGTCACTAGTGGTGTGCCCCAGGGATCAGTGCTGGGCCCAGTCCTGCTTAATATATTTATTGATGATCTGGTCCAGGGGATTGAGTCCATCAACAGTAAGTTTACTGATGCCACCAAGCTAAGAGCAGGTGTTGATCTGTTTGAGGTTAGAAGAGCCCTGCAAAGGGACCCTGACAGGCTGGATAGTTGAGCAGAGGTCAATGAGATGAAATTTAACAAGGCCAAGTGCCGAGTTCTATGCTTTGGCCACAATAACTCCAAGCAGCACTACAGGCTGGGGACAGATGGGCTGGAGAGCAGCCAGAGAGAAAAGGACCTGGATTTACTGGTAGATAGTAGCTGAAGATGATCCAGCAGTGTACCCAGGTGGCCAAGAGAGCCAATGCCATCCTGGCCTGTATCAAGAACAGTGTGGCCAGTGGGACGAAGGAGGTTATTCTTCCCCTGTATTCAGCACTGGTCAGGGCACACCTTGAGTCCTGTGTCCAGTTCTGGGCCCCTCAATTTAAGAGAGATGTTGAGGTACTAGAACATGCCCAGAGAAGGGCAATGAAGCTGGTGAGAGACCTGGAGCAGAGCCCTGTGAGGAGAGGCTGAGGGAGCTGGGGGTGTGCAGCCTGCAGAAGAGGAGGCTCAGGGCAGAGCTCATTGCTGTCTACAACTATGTGAAGGGAGGTTGTAGCCAGGTGGGGTTGGGCTCTGCTGCCAGGCATCCAAGGACAGAACAAGGGGACACAGTCTCAAGTTGTGCCAGAGGAGGTCTAGACTGGCTATTAGGAGGAAGTTGTTGGCAGAGAGAGTGATTGGCATTGGAATGGGCTGCCCAGGGAGGTGGCAGATTCACTGTCTCTGGAAGTGTTCAGAAAAAATACTGGATGGGGCACTTAGTGCCATGGTCTAGTTGATTGGGTGATAGGTTAGAGTGCATGATCATGGAAGTTTCTTCCAACCTGGCTGATTCTATGAAATCTGTTACTTCAAAATCAAGTAATGTTTTGCTACCATATATTTTAAGTTTTTGTTGATGTTGTTTTTGTTTTTTTCCCCTTGCACTGCATATATAATTTAAGAGATTTAGATTCCAAAAAATGAAAGGAAAATAGAGTGGACTGTTTTAATCCAAGATTTACCTTGGAATATATTCCGATGTTACTTGACTAAAGTGTCTGTCTGTATATGTATTTTTGATTAGTTTGTTTTTGCCAACAAGAAGAAAAAAAATTTCTTGCATCAATCCAATTTTCTTTCTCCTGGTCACTAAATGACAGAATAATTATTTCGTTCTGGGATACATTCCCATGAGAATCAGAGAAGACCAGTGTTACTGGTAAGATCATAGATTATATGTCTCCCAAAAGGAATTCTTGTAGTAATTACCAAAACATTTCACAGACTTCCAGATCTAGAATTTCATATTTGATCCATTCTAATCAGGTTTCTATGAAGGCCTAACAAGTCCTGTCAAAATAGCATTTTTGGACATTTTTTAAAATGCTGTTAAAGTTATGACAAAACATGAATTTACTTCACTGTGCCGAGAACATGTTATTCCATCTAGAAGTTTAGAAAACTGCACCCTATAGCAGTATTGTGAAAGCTTGTGTTTCAATAGATGGTTTAATATCAGACTAAAATAATTCAGTTCTTAGATGTTTCTGATAGTGAAAATTGTCTCAGGATTTATTGAAAACTGAGTCTTTCCAGTCCGTAGGTTAATTTAGTTTTACTGGCAAACATACCCACTCAAGTGTTGATTATATCCCACTGCAATAGAAACTGTTTAGTAATTTATTTGCCATTTCTGTTATAGAATCATAGAATCAGCCAGGTTGGAAGCTCATCCAGTCCAACCTAGCACCCAGCCTTATCCAGTTAACTAGACCATGGCACTAAGTGCCTTATCCATGCTTTTTTCCGAACATCTCCATGGATGGTCACTCCACCACCTCCCTGGGCAGCCCATTCCTGCGGCTGGTTGCCCGGGAGATGAGACCAACCTCACCTGGCTACAGCCTTCCTTCAGGTAGTTTTAGGCAGCAGTGAGATCACCCCTGAGCCTCCTCTTCTACAGGCTAAACAACCCCAGCTCCCTCAGTCTCTCCTCAGTGTGGCTGTGCTCAAAGCCTCTCACCAGCCTCGTCGCCCTTCTCTGGACACGCCCAAGCTTCTCAGTGTCCTTCCTAAACTGGGGGGCCCAGAACTGAACACAGTACTCAAGGTGAGGTCTAACCAGTGCAGAGATTCCTGATGCAGGCCAGGATGCTACCGGCTCTCTTGGCCACCTGGGCACACTGCTGGCTCATGTTCAGGCGGGTATCAATCAGCACCCCCAGATCCCTCTCTGTCTGGCTGCTCTCCAACCACTCCGACCCCAGCCTGTATCTCTGCATGGGGTTGTTGTGGCCGAAGTGCAGCACCCTGCACTTGGAGCTATTGAAGCCATCCCATTGGACTCTGCCCATCTGTCCAGGCGGTCAAGGTCCTGCTGCAGAGCCCTTCTGCCCTCCAACCCAGTCACATCTGCCCCCAGCTTGGTGTCATCTGCAAACTTGCTGATGACTGACTCGATGCCCTCATCCAGATCATCTATGAAGATGTTAAAGAGGATGGGGCCCAGCACAGATCCCTGAGGGACACCACTAGTGACAGCTGCCAGCTGGATGTGGCACCATTCACCACCACTCTCTGGGTCCAGCCCTCCAGCCAGTTCCTAACCCAGCACAAAGTGTTGCCATCCAAGCCATGGGCTGACAGCTTAGCCAGCAGTTTGCTGTGGGGGACAGTGTCAAAGGCCTTGCTGAAGTCCAGATAGACCACATCCACAGGCCTCCCCACAGCCACCAAGTGGGTCACCTGATCATAGAAGGAGATCAGGTTGGAGAGGCAGGATCTGCCCTTCCTAAACCCATGCTTGCTGGACCTGAGCCCTTTGCCATCCCTCAGGTGTGCAGTTATTGGCCCCAAGCTAACCTGCTCCATCAGTTTCCCTGGCACTGAGGTCAGGCCAGTAAATCAGTCGTGGTATGCATAGTTGTAGTGATGAGGCCCTTCACAGTAGTTCTGAAAAACTTTTCCAACCAAGAAGGCTCTTTGCTGCCCTTTTTGGCTGAGCGCTTATTGCCGGTGGGGGTGTTACCGGTAATTTCATCCGGAAAAGCAAGAGTGGCAACCAGTGTGCATGAGGCAGCCATAGCAACCTGTTGCTCGGCTTTACTCTCCATTAGGGTATTTATTGCATCTCGCCAGGTAGAGCTGAGCTTTTGAGCAATTTTAGAGTCTTTACCATCAGTAATAACTGCTTCACGCATTGCATTCACCACTTCTCTCCAGCTCTCTGGGCTAAAAATCATATGGATCAGCTTCATAAAGTCCCTCTCTTTAGTCCATTTGATCAGCTCATGGAGCTTTTTCGTACCCAGCATAATCCCTCTCTTAGATAGTATGCTTACCAGTAAATGCAGTGCTGCATCCACTTCCTTTGCAGCCTTACCTGCTTCTACGGTGTACTCTGCTGCAGTCCGAGCTTCCGGCTACTGCCTCCTTTCCGCAGTGCCCTCTGTCCAGTGTCAACAGTGACATTATCTTTTGATTTGAAACGTCCGCAGTGTAGTCAGCATGTCTGACCCTGGCCGTAAAATCGTGGTCTTGCCTGCTGCTGGTCCTAAAGAAATACTGCAATAGAAAAATTATTTGAGTATGCAAAAGTGGAAAGAATGGATATCTATTCAGGACAGTTGAAAATATTAATAGAAAATAACAGCTCAATCATGTACTGCTACCTGGCTGTTTTCTGGGACATTTCTTTTACCACTTTAGTAGTTTTTTTTAAGAAGCTGGTTTTATTTATAGAAGGATATCTATAGAGCTGCTGAGCTCTGACTTTCTGCTCTGTTCCGCTGCTCCGCAGTTTCGGGGGACCTTCAGGTAGGCAGGGGGGACGGCAGGGCTGTTGTCTCGTGGGATTGAATGGGGCTGTGACGCAGGCTCATGATGTCAGCCGCGGGAAGTTTAAATCCCCGCTGGGTGCCACGCATGATGCCATTTTGGCTGCAGAGCCTGCCCACGGCTGGGATCTTTTTCTTTTTTGTTCCCTCTTCCTTTCTCTGACTGTCAATACCACTGTATACCATGCCTGTCACTGGCACAGTGAAGGGCAGAAAAAGTGTGTGCATGCAGGCAGACTCGACCCACCAACACATAGGAGTCCAGGCTACTGGTTGCAGGGAGTGCTGGAGCCTCTCACTCACTGTAGAAGGGGAAGGGGTGAACAATTGCGCCAGTGGTGAGCAGGTGAACTTTCTCCTCACCTTGGTGGCAGATTTGAAAGATGAAGTGGCTGAGCTGAAGGATAAAGTATCCAGGCTCAGGACAATAAGGGAGAACAAAAGGGAGCTGGATCTGTGGGAGCAGGCACTGCAGATTGCCCCTGCTAAGGGAACTGCCCCTGGAAACAGGGAGGAATGGGTACAGATCCCTGTCAGAGGCAGTAGGGGAAATCCACCCTGGCCCTCTCCTCCTCTTCCACTGCCCTTGCACAACAAGTATGAGGCCCTGCATGCAGAGGGCAGGGAGGATGAGAGGGCTGAGGAGCATCCAACTGGGATGATGCCTAGGGTGGAGCAGTCTTCACCAACTGTGGTGACCAGCTCCACAAAAAACAAGAAAAAGAGAAGGGTCATAGCTGTTGGGGACTCTGTCTTGAGGGGGATGGAGGGACCCATTTGTCGTCCCAACCCATCCCACAGGGAGGTCTGCCCCCTTCCTGGTGCCCCTGGGTTAGGGACATCGCCAGGAGACTCCCAAACCTAATCCAGCCCTCTGGTTATTACCCTTTGCTGGTAATTCAGCCTGGCAGGGATGAGATTGAGAAGAAGGGCACCAGGGCAATTAAAAAGGAATTTAAGGCCCTGGGGAAATTGATAGATGGGGCAGGAGCACAGGTGGTGTTCTGCTCAGTTCCCTCTGTGGCAAGGGAGTTCACAGAGAGGAACAGCAGAACCTATGACATCAACAGCTGGCTCTAGGGATGGTGCCAGCGGCGGCACTTTGGGTTCTTTGACCTGGGGGAACTTCTACTGAGCCAGACCTGCTTGATCCTGATGGGGTGCAGTTGTCTAGGAGGGGCAGGAGAGTCCTGCCACTGGAGTTGGCAGGGCTCATTAGGCAGGCTTTAAACTAGGTCTGAAGGGGGTGGGTGAGGCAATTACTCTCTCTGAGAAGGAGAGAGTGAGAAGGAAACTGGGGACAATTGGGGAATCGAGAACCCAGCTGAAGTGCATCTACACCAATGCACGCAGCTTGGGTAACAAGCAGGAGGAACTGCAAGTCCTGCTCCACCAGGGTGACTATGATACAGTTGCCATTTCAGACACTTGGTGGGATGACAGGCATGACTGGAGTGCTATACTGGGGGGATACAGCCTCTTCAGGAGAGATAGGCAAGGGAGAAGAGGAGGAGGGGTGGCTCTGTATATTAGGGAGTCACTCCTTGCCACAGAGCTAGAGGTGAGGGATGAAGGGGTTGAGAGCTTGTGGGTTAAAATCAGAAGGAGGACTAACAAATCTGACATCCTGGTTGGAGTCTGTTATAGACCACCCAACCAGGATGAGGACAGATGAGATATTTTACAAACAGCTGGAGGCTGTCTCAAGATCAGATCTTGTCCTTGTGGGTGACTTTAACCTGCCAGATATCTGCTGGGAACTTAATTCAGCAGAGAGGAGGCAGTCCAGGAGATTTCTAGAGTGCATGGAGGACACCTTCATGTCCCAGCTGTTAAGTGAGCCTACTAGGGGTCAAGCTCAGCTTGACCTGCTGCTCTCCAACAGAGAAGGGGTGGTGGGAGAGGTGACAGTGGGAGGCTGCCTGGGGTGTAGTGACCATGAGATAGTGGAGTTTTCAACATGCAGGGAGATAGGGAGGCACTACAACAAAACCCACACCTTGGACTTCCGGAGGGCAAACTTCAGTTTGCTCAAGAAACTTATTTGCAAAGTCCCCTGGGCAGCAGTCCTTGGGAACAAAGGGGTCCAGGATGGTTGGACCTACTTTAAACAGGAGCTCTTGAAGGCACAGGAGCTGGCAGTTCCCATGTGCTGAAAGATGAGCCGGCGGGGAAGGCGACCAGCCTGGATGAGCAAAGAGCTCCTGAAGGAATTGGGGGAGAAAAAGAGGGTGTATCACCTCTGGAAGGAGGGGAAGGCTTCTCCTGACATGTTTAAGGCTGTAGCCAGATTACGCAGGAGAAAAATGAGAGAGGCTAAGGCCCAACTAGAACTTAGGCTGCCACCTCTGTGAACGGTAATAAAAAGCACTTTTATAAATGTATCAGTGCTAAAAGGAAGGGCCAGAAGAGCCTCCACTGCATACTGGACCAGGAGGGGAACACTATAACTGATGACAAGGAAAAGGCTGAGGTCCTGAATGCCTTCTTCACCTCAGTTTTCAACAGCAAGGAGGAAGGAGTTCAGGGCAAGTGGCCTCTTGAACTGGGGGATGGGGTAGGGGAGCGGTGTGTTGCCCTGGAAATCCATGAGGAATTAGTTCAGGACCTGCTGAGCCACCTGGACACCCACAAGTCCATGGGACCAGATGGGATCCATGCCAGGGTGCTGAGAGAGCTGGCAGCTGAGCTGGCCAAGCTGCTCTCCATCATTTTCCAGCAGTCCTGGCTCACCGGAGAGGTCCCAGGAGACTGGAAACTGCCAACGTGGTCCCCATCCACAAGAAGGGTGGGATGGAGGAACCTGGGAACTACAGACCTGTCAGCCTGACCTCAGTGCCAGGGAAACTGATGGAGCAGGTTAGCTTGGGGGTGATAAGAGTGCACCTGAGGGATGGCAAAGGGCTCAAGTCCAGCAAGCATTGGTTTAGGAAGGGCAGATCCTGCCTCTCCAACCTGATCTCCTTCTATGATCAGGTGACCCACTTGGTGGCTGTGGGGAGGCCTGTGGATGTGGTCTATCTGGACTTCAGCAAGGCCTTTGACACTGTCCCCCACAGCAAACTGCTGGCTAAGCTGTCAGCCCATGGCTTGGATGGCAACACTCTGTGCTGGGTTAGGAACTGGCTGGAGGGCTGGACCCAGAGAGTGGTGGTGAATGGTGCCACATCCAGCTGGCAGCTGTCACTAGTGGTGTCCCTCAGGGATCTGTGCTGGGCCCCATCCTCTTTAACATCTTCATAGATGATCTGGATGAGGGCATGGAGTCATCAGCAAGTTTGCAGATGACACCAAGCTGGGGGCAGATGTGGCTGGGTTGGAGGGCAGAAGGGCTCTGCAGCGGGACCTTGACCGCCTGGACAGATGGGCAGAGTCCAATGGGATGGCTTCAATAGCTCCAAGTGCAGGGTGCTGCACTTTGGCCACAACAACCCCATGCAGAGATACAGGCTGGAGTCGGAGTGGCTGGAGAGCAGCCGGACAGAGAGAGATCTGGGCGTGCTGATCAATACCTGCCTGAACATGAGCCAGCAGTGTGCCCAGGTGGTCAAGAGAGCCAATGGCATCCTGGCCTGCATCAGGAATGGTGTGGTCAGCAGGAGCAGGGAGGTCATTCTGCCCCTGTACTCTGCACTGGTTAGACCACACCTTGAGTCCTGTGTTCAGTTCTGGGCCCCCCAGTTTAGGAGGGACATTGAGATGTGTGCTAGTTTGAAGCAATCTGGAATGTTTTGGTAAAAGAACTAGATAATGGGCAGTGAAATGAAAACAATTGTGCCTCCTTCTCTCACAGTCACGCTGAGAACTCTGGGAAGAAGAAGTAAAAACATTCTCCATTTTGTCTTTCATTCTGCCTTTGCCTTCAGACCTAGTCACATCTCATTGACCTTGCTCCCACTAACCTTGCTCCCTAACCTCTTGGCTGCACCTCTCCTTCCTGAGAACTGGGGTAAGGTTGAGAGGGCAAGAGGAGGTGTTGGGGTGGTTTGAGAGCCCCTCCTGGGGACGCAGGTTTCTGGGAGGGGAGTTGTGCTTTTGTATTTTTTATCCTTTGTGTATTTCTGTATATAACTGTATATAGTGTAAATATCTGCTTGTATATTTGCTTCTGTAAAATAAATAGCTTTATTTATATTCCCAGAGGCCATCTGAGTTAGCTGGGGCAATTCCAAAAGTGGGGGGGGGGGCGGGTAAGAGCCCAAACCATCACAAGATGCTTGAGCGTGTCCAGAGAAGGGTGACGAGGCTGGTGAGAGGCCTTGAGCACAGCCCTATGAGGAGAGGCTGAGGGAGCTGGGATTGTTTAGCCTATAGAGGAGGAAGCTCAGGGGGGACCTTATTGCTGTCTACAACTACCTGAGGGGTGGTTGTGGCCAGGGGGAGGTTGCTCTCTTCTCTCAGATGGCCAGCACCAGAATGAGAGGACACAGCCTCAGGCTGCACCAGGGGAAATTTAGGCTGGAGGTGAGGAGAAAGTTCTTCACTGAGAGAGTCATTGGACACTGGAATGGGCTGCCCGGGGAGGTGGTGGAGTCGCCGTCCCTGGGGCTGTTCAAGGCAGGATTGGACGTGGCACTTGGTGCCATGGTCTGGCCTTGAGAACTGTGGTAAAGGGTTGGACTTGATGATCTGTGAGGTCTCTTCCAACCCTGATGATACTGTGATACTGTGATATGTAATCTCTGACAGGTCGGAGATTCTCCTTCTCTTTTCCCCCAGCATGTGGAGCCTGGGAAGAATCAGAAGCCTCAGGGACAAGACAGGAACATAATTCCCTGAAAGCATTTGGGTACTGTCTGAAGCTGTAGCTAGCCCCACAAGTCGGGTAATATCTTGTGAGTAAATGCTTAAAAGCCTCTGTCTAATTCACCACTGCCTTCTGCCATAAGCAGAAAAGAGTATCTTGAGTCCATACAATGGGCAAGCTGTGTATTGACTACAAGGGGTATTTGGCTGCAAAACCATTATCTTCCAGGTCTATTAATCCTTATATTTAGTTATTGTCTGTAAGATGGTTTCATGACCGTACAAAGAACCAATTATTATTAAAATTAGTGGTTGGGGGTGGCAAGAGTTTGGAATATCAAAATTAATAAATAATATTAATTTTTGAAAAAATAGAATCTTGCATTAATTAATTTCCCCTTCATAACAGGTGAAGATCAGTTTTCCCTCTACTATCACACGATCAAACAAAAGGAAATGGACTGGAATTGTCCCAGAGGAGGTTTAGATCAGATATTGAGAAAAATTCTTTACAGGGTGTCAGGCATTGGAATAGGTTTCCCAGGCAGGTGATGGAATCACCATTCCTGGAGGTGTTTAAGAAATGTGTGAGCATGGCACTGCAGGACATGGTTTAATGGCGATGGTGGTCTTAGGTTGAAGGTTGGACTCAATGATCTTAAAGGTCTCTTCTAAGTATAACCACTCCATGATTCTATGTGCACGTCCAGCACAAAATTCACAATGGCACTTGTAAGGATTAAAATTGCAAATGAAAATGTGAGAAAACACATTACAATAGCAAACTCTTAAATTCAGTGTTCTTACGGCCTACTATATAACACTTAGGCAACTGAATGAAATTCTGAATGTTCAAGAGCAAATCCATATCTGACACAGAACAACAAGCTTGAGCCGTAATTTTATAAAATCACTCAACTGATTTAGGGCAAAGATGTTTAAACTTGATATACTCTTTATTTACTTTTAGCTCAGGAAGATAATTAAACATTTGTAGCCGATCTTTTATATACTTTTCCAATTTTGTAATAGTTTTATTTTCTAGATTCTGCAAATGCAAGGGTATTAATTGACTTCTCCCTCTGATTTTAACCCACAAACTCTCAATCCCTTCGTCCCTCACCTCAAACTCTGTGGCAAGGAGTGACTCCCTAATATACAGAGCCACCCCTCCTCCTCTTCTCCCTTGCCTATCTCTCCTGAAGAGGCTGTATCCCCCCAGTATAGCACTCCAGTCATGCCTGTCATCCCACCAAGTGTCTGAAATGGCAACTGTATCATAGTCACCCTGGTGGAGCAGGACCTGCAGTTCCTCCTGCTCGTTACCCAAGCTGCGTGCATTGGTGTAGATGCACTTCAGCTGGGTTCTCGATTCCCCAATTGTCCCTAGTTTCCTTCCCACTCTCTCCTTCTCAGAGAGAGTAATTGCCTCACCCACCCCCTTCAGACCTAGTTTAAAGCCTGCCTAATGAGCCCTGCCAACTCCAGTGGCAGGACTCTCCTGCCCCTCCTAGACAACTGCACCCCATCAGGATCAAGCAGGTCTGTCTCAGTAAAAGTTCCCCCAGGGTCGAAGAAGCCAAAGTGCTGCCGCTGGCACCATCCCTAGAGCCAGTTGTTGGTGGCATAGGTTCTGCTGTTCCTCTCTGTGAACTCCCTTGCCACAGAGGGAACTGAGCAGAACACCACCTGTGCTCCTGCCCCATCTATCAATTTCCCCAGGGCCTTAAATTCCTTTTTAATTGCCCTGGTGCACTGTCAAGGTCCGGAGAAGCAGAGATGAACAGTATCTCTGTCCACAGGAGCTAGACCAGTTCTTATGGATTCCGTGTGTGATAAATATATAGAATCATATGTCTGATCCGATCAATTCGTGGCAAGAGGTCACAGACAAGGAGGAAGGGGGGGGTTTGAATGGAACTGCATTCCTGCTTGCACCACCATCTCAATAAGCTTAAAGATAAGAGTAATTAGATTGACAAAGGAGGGAGGCATGTGGAAGAGATAGTCTTTTGCATATTGAAATGGAAATGCATTCCTCCTGGTGCCACCTTTCCTGTATGAGCAAATAGAAGAACCAGGACTTTGAAGTTCATGAGGAAGACACTTAAGCAAGACCCCTTACTTCATCAAAGATTACCAGAGGGACCACCGGATGAAAGGAGACCTGTGTGGAAGAGACATCTCACATTCCTAAGAACTGATAAAGAAAACCCAACCTTTTCTTAGAACTTAGTAAATATGCAATAGAATAGGGTATAAAAGGAGAAAGCTGAAGGCAAAGGATGTGCGTTGGGGTAGAGCAGAATCTCTCCTCGCACCCAGGCCTGTACATTGCTTGATTCCTGCAACTTTATTAAAGCCTTAACTTGCATGAACACCAGTTTGTGCCTGTTATTTATGACAAATTGGGGGCTCGTCCGGGATATCACCAGACTCTGGGGGTTCACCTAGGGAGAGGCGCCCCACCTTTTTTTTGGTGGCTCCCTGGGGACACTCATACGGGGCTGGTGATATCCTGAACTCTGCCGGAATCAACCAATACATTTTTTGAGCTCCCTGATGAGGCTGCAGCCGCTTTTATAGACCCTTCATTGTGTGCGCACAGACCCGAGCGAAGACGACAGAGTCGTGAGTATTGCGGAAACCGTTCGGTTGGGTGGGATTCGACTGCCTGGTGTGAAAGAGTGTGTTTGAGACGGAGTCTGACTCCGAAGCGAGTGAGGAGGTCCGATAAGCCGCGGTTCCAAACTCCCGCGAGGGATTTGGCCAGTAAAGGATTCAAAGCGATTCCTATAGGATTCGTGGGTGGGTTAAAGGAGGGTCGTTTAGCCCCCTGCAAGACACTCTTTAGGCAGTCATGAAAGATGGGTCAAGTTGAGGACCCAAGACCCTAACAGAGGGAGCAAAACAAAATTACCAGATTAATGATTAAATATTGGAATGATAGGGGCCCCAGAAAAGCAAAAACAAAAATGAAATTAGTCCATTACTGTATGAGAATATGGCCAAAGGAGCCAGTACGGCCACATGTTCAGTGGTCTGTGTTTGAGTGTTTAGAGGCCTGGGTTGGTCAAGCCCTGGTAGAGTGTGTGAGAAACAGGAAAACGTTTAGCCTGGAGGAGGGTAAATATGCTGAGCTCTGGGAACTATAAGCAGAAAGAAAAGTTACAGAGCTGTATGCTCGGAAGACGAGGGAGGAACGGGAGCCCTTAGGCTGGAACTCACTGCCCGTTCCAGCCTCTCCCTTGCTGCTGCCGCCGCTCCAGCCCCAGCCCCGCCGCTGCCGCTTGTCTCTCTCTCTCGTCGAGTTCCTTTTTCTCCCGGCGGCTCCAGTCCCAGTGCCGTCTAATGTTACAAGGGAGAATGTTGGGGCTAGCCTGTACCCACTAAGTGTTCAGGGGGCAGAATGTTATTGGATGATCCCCGAGGGGTGGCTGAGAGACTAGATGGAAAGGCTGAAAAAGAGTTTAATAGATCTCAATCCAGTGGCAAAACGGCCGGAGAGGGATCAGAGGAATTCCTTAGAGAAGCCCAGAAAGTATCTGTCCACAGGGGCGCAGAAAAATAGAGAGCAAGAGCTGAAGATCATTGTAACAGCAGTGAGGGAGGGTTGGACAGTACAAACTACAACTAAAGAATTAGAAAGGATGGGGCCCAAGGGGCCTCTGGAAAATCAGAATTCAAGAGAAGGAACCTCCTGTGTGTCATTGTTGCAATAAGAAGGGACATATCCAGCAATATCGCTGCAAGAGGACACAGGATGAGAAATTATTCAAGGAAGACTAGGGGAGTCAGGGGCTGTATCTTTTGGGGACCTCACCATCTACTGAGCCCTTGATAAAATTATTAATAGGTTCCATAGGAGGAAGAGGAGTTTTTTTTGTGGACACAGGAGCTAAAGGAGAACCATTTAAAGTACCTGTTTTAAAGGAAGTAGAAATGGAAGCAGAAGATAAAATTTGTCTAAATGATTTGTTATTATTACTGGAGGCAGAGCATAACCTACAAAGGAACTATCTCCCTCCAGAATTTCAGTGGGACAGGGATTAACCTTCTGGGTTTGTTCACTAAAGAAAGGATCAAAGGATTCCTTTACATTTGAATGAGAAGATCCATAGATAGGGAGAAGAAAACAGTTAAGGTGGACGGCATTACCCCAGGGATTTACAGAATCCCCTAACTTATTTGGTCAAACATTGGAGAAGGTATTAGAACAGCTGGTGTTTCCAGAAGAGATAAAATTGTTACAGTATAGCAGGAAAAACTGAAGAGGCAGTCCGGGAAGCCACCGTACAGACTCTATTTTTTTTTTTAATTTTTATTTTTTTGAGCAAAAGGACTTAAGGTGTCAAAAACAGAAGTTACAATTCGTGGAATAAGACGTAAAGTATTTAGTGCATTGGTTGAGCAAAGGGGAAAGAAACAAGACCCTGAAAGAACATCTGGGATCTTGGGGTTTAAGACTCCAGAAAATAAGAAGAAGTCAGGCAGTTATTGGGACTCCTTGGATATTGTAGACAATGGGTAGAAGGATATTGCAAAAGGGTAAAATACTTATTAGTTATAGTAGGTCACTTGACCTAATGGGTGGAAGCTTACCCAGTGAGCAGAGCAACTGCACATATGGTGGTAAAGGTATTATTGGAAAATACAATACCAAGATACGGGGAAGTGGAACATATTGATTCAGATCAAGGGACACATTTTACCTCAAAATTAATTAGAAAAAACAAAACTGAGAAATTTCTTTGTTGTAAAATGTGTCCTCATGGGGAAAAGTATTACTGCCCTCTTCAAGAAGCTAGATCTTGGTGGGATCTCCCTGGAGGAATTTATTGCGTGTTTCCTAGGGAACAGTGTTTGTGGGGGAGCTTTCCTTGAGCGGTTTTTGTAGGGAAGATTTTGAGGTATAAGGTCTTTTGTGTTGTTGTGACCTCCCCGTGAAGCTTTTACCTTAAAGACAATGGCCACGGTGGAGAGGTTTTTGTGTCTGTTGGAAGCTCACGGAGCTCCCCCGTCTGTGGAAGGGCTGGGCTGGGCCCGTGAGAACTGAGTAACTGTCAGAGTGTGGCGGATCGGATTGTGGCCCTGCAGAAGGAGGCACGGCCAAGTCGGGAAAGGGCAAAGCCTTCATCTGTGCAGTTTTGGGTGCGTGTTTCGCCGCTTCGAGAGATGAAAAGCAAAGCCAAAACGAACGAGAGAATAAAATCATTTCCTCCTTGCAGGATCTGGTAGATTCCCTGCAAGGGCATATTGTAACTTTAAAGGACGAAGTGGCAGATCTTAAGGACAGATTAAAAACAGAGCAGAAGTGGCAAAATTGTTTTTTTGAAGAAGGAAGAACGGCAGGCAGAGCCTGCCTCCATATACCCTCAGGCAGAGCTGGCAGCAGCAGAGGAAGCTGCGGCTCACATGCGTCCTCTCATTAAAACCGAGATGCTGTATGAGGATGAGGATGGCACCCCTGCCATCACAACCAAAGAGATACCCTTTTCTTCCACTGAGCTGGCCAAACAGCGTAAAGAGTTTACACGTTCGGCTGGGGAGTCTGAGGTGGAATATGTATGGCGTGTTTCTAAAACTGGAGGTGATCAAATTAGGTTGACAGAGGCTGAAGCTACAGGCTATTGGGGTGCTAATGTGTTCCTAACTACGGGAAATAGGAGTGGTCCCTGGAGCCTTACTCAGCGAGCAACTTTCTGGGCTGGGGGGCTTTGATTCAAAAGAGAGAGGAGAGCCTCTAGTTCTCAGGGGAGGCATGAATCAGATAATGGAAAATGTGCAGAAGGCAGCTTGTTTGCAAATGGTCTGTGATCGAGAACTGGAACATCATTTTGAATCACCCCTTTCTCTCTTGGTGGACCCAAAGCGAATGACTCCTTTGGTCGGGGGCTTCCTGACTCCCTTAAGATGAAAGGCATTCAGCTCCAAAAGGAGATAGCTGACACCCCACTTACCTCCCGAATACAAGCTGCTCTGAGGGAGAACTTAACACCTGGGAGGAGGCAGCCTGATTGCAGACAATGGTCGTGGGAGGAGGTGGCCAGAGAGCTATTAGGTTATGCCAGGCAGTATGGGGTGCCTGAGGAAGTTCATAAGCCTGAGCCTAGAGGCTTGAGGCAGGTGAACATTAATCGCCCACCTCCGAGTCCAGACCCCCGGAGCCAGATGCTTCGAATCCCCAGGCGACACTGGGGGAAGGGAGCATCTGAATACTAGACAGTATTGGTGGTGGGTAGGCCGAAAGAAAGGGATCCCAAAAGAAGTGATTGACGGGTTGTTCACATGGCAGTTAGAAATGGTTGTGAAGCACTGGCCTGAGCCCACCCTCGATAAGAGGACAGGTGTGCCTCATAGGAACTGAGGCTTCACCCCTCTGTGGTGAGTGGGGGGGGTGAAGCATAGAGATCTGTGAGCTCACCAGTCAATTGTGAAATTGTACCGGGTTTGGGAGGTGGATTCGGGTTTGTGCTTAGCTTGGCTTAAGCTGAAACGATCAAAAGCACTTACAGGCCCATTCAAAGTAATTAAGTCAACTCTATTAAGAGCTTCACCTAGGGAAACTCAGGGAGCCTCTCGTTGGGTGGGGGGTGTCCTGCACGGATACTTTACTGATAAAGACTTGAAAAGAACAAACTTGGTTAACTCTGTGGGAAGGCTCTTTTCTTGTGCTGCTCACCACAGGAACGGCGCTCAGAACAGCAGAGAAAAGACGGACACAGCCTCACGAGTAAAAGCACCTGTGCAGGAGGGACAAGTGACTTCGGACCCAGGAGAAACAAAGTGACACTAAGGCTAAGCAGTGCTGGAATTTCTAAATACTTATCACTCCTGGGGGGGACACTAATTGAGACTTCATAACCAATACTCAAACTGACCGAAGGTGTTGAAATTGTTACAAACAGGAGGGATTGTGTAGTGGGGAAGAGTTTTTTGTTGTTGTTGTTTTGCCTGTTAGTTAGTTGTTTGTTTTGTTTGTGTGTTTTAATTTAACTTGTGACACATATTTCAAGGAAAACAAAAGGGCAGTGAGAGGCACCCAAGGAAACAAAAAGAGGGCAAGACCGGAGTGGGACCCAGTACTGCGGCTGAAGAAGGTCTGCCGAGGGCTGCAACCCCTCTGGGCTGTGACCGCCGAGTGACATGGCCCTGACCGGACCTCTGCTGTGCATATTTGGGTTAAGCCTCCTGTCCTGGAACAAGCCCAGAATTGCAGTGACTGCATTGCTGCGACTCGGGGGGGCAAAAATTGTGTCTCAAACACTGGTGTACCATACAATTTATGAGTACGAAGGATGAAAGTTAGATCCCTGTTATAAAAACGAGGGGTAATGAGACATTAAAAATCACTTGTTATGATCCAAAGGAAGGAGCTCCTATCCTTGGTGGGTAGAAGTAAGTGCAAATTATGAGAAAGGAAAATTGTTAGGAAGAAACCAAATGGCTACTGACCGCAGCCAACCCCTTTGGGTCACTTTTACTGCTTGCCAGGCTATTGACAACAACAGTGCTTCAAATTGTGGGAATATGGGGTGGAGATGTTATTATAGTGGGCAAGAAAAATACATTTGCCCAGAGGATCCTGGCCAGTACTGTCAGTATCGTAGAGAAAATCACAACATTTGGTATTTCATTCATTTTATCATGAAATAGAATCAGGAGTTAAGCATGAAATTCCAACAGTTGCTAAAAATATTTGTGTAAATTTGTCTGAGAATATTGCAAAATCATTTGAATGTAACCAATTGTTATGTCTGTGGAGGTACCAATCAAGGAGATCGATGGCCCTGGAAATCAATGGAAGCAAACATCCTGGAAAGTGGAGAGAGGTAACAGAAAGCACCAGCGGGTCCTACAAACGAATATAATTGGAAGAAGTTGCTGGCAGAGACTGGGTAATGGTCAATTTATAGGGAATTTGGAATGTGAAGGGGGTTACGTGGTAAAATGGTAGCAAATTCATAAATGGGTGGCCAGCCCTGGGTGGATATTATTGGATTGGGAACAATGAGACCCAGCTTCTTCCTGTTGCCTGTCTCCAAGGGAGAAAGATTAGGCAAACAGCTGTACACTGAGACTGACGAGCCAAGAAGGGCCAGGAGAGATCTCCAAATAGGAAACTGGAAAGACAAGAGTGGCCTCCTGAAAAGATCATTGCCTATTATGACCCTGCAACGTGGGCAGAAGATGGATCTTGGGATAGGGAACCCCAATGTATATGCTTAATAGAATAATTAGACTAAATTGGCTTTAGAGGGAGGGGGAGTGCTGATTGTGATATTAATTGTACCTTGTCTCATTCCATGGTTTGTAAGACTGATCATGATGGTTGTGCAAGGAATGCAAATGACCCTTGTACCCCATAACCCAGAAGAGAGAACCAAACCCCAAACTATAATGATTGTTCAGGCGATAAAAGAAAGGAGGAAAGATGGAGAGTTAAACTCTCTAGAGCAAGTAATTGCCCGATTTGAAGCTAAAACACGAATCAATCTGATCAAAAAGCAAATGGGGGATTGTGATAAATATATAGAATCATATGTCTGATCCGATCAATTCGTGGCAAGAGGTCACAGACAAGGAGGAAGGGGGGAGTTTGAATGGAACTGCATTCCTGCTTGCACCACCATCTCAATAAGCTTAAAGATAAGAGTAATTAGATTGACAAAGGAGGGAGGCATGTGGAAGAGATAGTCTTTTGCATATTGAAATGGAAATGCATTCCTCCTGGTGCCACCTTTCCTGTATGAGCAAATAGAAGAACCAGGACTTTGAAGTTCATGAGGAAGACACTTAAGCAAGACCCCTTACTTCATCAAAGATTACCAGAGGGACCACCGGATGAAAGGAGACCTGTGTGGAAGAGACATCTCACATTCCTAAGAACTGATAAAGAAAACCCAACCTTTTCTTAGAACTTAGTAAATATGCAATAGAATAGGGTATAAAAGGAGAAAACTGAAGGCAAAGGATGTGCGTTGGGGTAGAGCAGAATCTCTCCTCGCACCCAGGCCTGTACATTGCTTGATTCCTGCAACTTTATTAAAGCCTTAACTTGCATGAACACCAGTTTGTGCCTGTTATTTATGACACGTGTTGTGAAATTAAGGTGCAAACGAGACCAGATATCACCATGAAACTGTTTATTAAAGGATAAGGTTGGGCAAAACGGGGGGAGAGAGGGGAGAAGGGGGAGAGAGAAAGATCAGAACAGAGTGAGAAAGGGGAGAAGGGGGAGAGAAAGAGATCGATGGAGGAGAGAAGAAGGAGCAGGGAAGGGAAAAGAGCTGTGATCATATTACCCTCCGTCGCAGATGAAGGGGTGAGAGAGAGGCAGGTGCGTGGCCCAGGGATGATCTTCTGCGGAGTTTGTCAGAGGTTCTTCAGGTGGTGTGCAGCTCTGGTGGTCTGCTGATGGTCTGCCCTCGGTGGTCCGATAGAGATGCCACTGGTGGTGCAGTGGGAATACCACTCTTGGTCCGGTGGGGTTGCCACTGGTGGTCTGCTGGGAAAGCCACGGGTGGTCTGGTGGTAGTGCCAGACTTTGTCTGCTAGTGATGCCACCCTTTGGCAGGCCTTTCTCCTGCCTTTTTATTCAGTTCTCTGCTCAGTGTCCAGCTTCAGCCCCCCAGGGCATCTTCCTGTGCATTCTCATGCATTCACAGGGGTCCGGCGTCGCCAGGGGGAGGGCCTCCACCCTCTCTCGGCTACACCTGTCCACACCCTGCATACACATCCCTTGGAGGCAGCTGAGATAAGATGTAGGCTTCCTGGGCAGTCCAGCCAGGGTGAGGTCAAAGGTATTGTCTGCCGATTTGCAACTCTGAGCTTTGGGCAAGCCCCTGAGTTTGAGTCCCAGAAGTAACAAGATTAAGGAGAGATGATGCAATCTTCTTTATCTTTGTTGATTAAGGGGGGACAATGCAATCTTTATCTTTGTTGATGACCGAGAGAGAGGATTCAGACTCTCACATGTCCTTCTTCTCAATCTCATCCCTGCCAGGCTGAATTACCAGCAAAGGGTAATAACCAGAGGGCTGGATTAGGTTTGGGAGTCTCCTGGCGATGTCCCTAACCCAGGGGCACCAGGAAGGGGGCAGACCTCCCTGTGAGATGGGTTGGGATGACAAAGGGGTCCCTCCATCCCCCTTGTCATAATTAACAGGCACAAACTGGTGTTCATGCAAGTTAAGGCTTTAATATAAAGTTGCAGGAATCAAGCAATGTACAGGCCTGGGTGCGAGGAGAGACTCTGATCTACCCCAACGCACACCCTTTGCCTTCAGCTTTCTCTTTTTATACCCTATTCTATTACATATTTACTAAGTTCTAAGAAAAGGTTGGGTTTTCTTTATCAGTTCTTAGGAATGTGAGATGTCCAGCCAGCATGGGTTTAGGAAGGGCAGATCCTGCCTTTCTAACCTGATCTCCTTCTATGATCAGGTGACCCGCTTGGTGGATGTGGGGAGGCCTGTGGATGTGGTCTATCTGGACTTCAGCAAGGCCTTTGACACTGTCCCCCACAGCAAACTGCTGGCTAAGCTGTCAACCCGCGGCTTGGATGGTAACACTCTGTGCTGGGTTAGGAACTGGCTGGAGGGCCGGACCCAGAGAGTGGTGGTGAATGGTGCCACATCCAGCTGGCGGCCAGTCACTAGTGGTGTCCCTCAGGGATCAGTGCTGGGCCCCATCCTCTTTAACATCTTCATAGATGATCTGGATGAGGGCATCGAGTCAGTCATCAGCAAGTTTGCAGATGACACTAAGCTGGGGGCAGATGTGACTGAGCTGGAGGGCAGAAGGGCTCTGCAGCGGGACCTTGACCGCCTGCACAGATGGGCAGAGGCCAATGGGATGGGGTTCAATAGCTCAAAGTGCAGGGTGCTGCACTTTGGCCACAGCAACCCCATGCAGAGATACAGGCTGGGGTCGGAGTGGCTGGAGAGCAGCCAGACAGAGAGGGATCTGGGGGTACTGATTGATACCCGCCTGAACATGAGCCAGCAGTGTGCCCAGGTGGCCAAGAGAGCCAGTGGCATCCTGGCTTGTATCAGGAGTGGTGTGGTCAGCAGGAGCAGGGAGGTCATTCTGCCCCTGTACTCTGCACTGGTCAGACCACACCTCGAGTACTGCGTTCAGTTCTGGGCCCCCCAGTTTAGGAAGGACACTGAGATGCTTGAGCGTGTCCAGAGAAGGGCGACGAGGCTGGTGAGAGGCCTTGAGCACAAGCCCTACGAGGAGAGGCTTAGGGAGCTGGGGTTGTTTAGCCTGGAGAAGAGGAGGCTCAGGGGTGACCTTATTGCTGTCTACAACTACCTGAGGGGCGGTTGTGGCCAGGAGGAGGTTGCTCTCTTCTCTCAGGTGGCCAGCTCCAGAACAAGAGGACACAGCCTCAGGCTGCGCCAGGGGAAATTTCGGCTCGAGGTGAGGAGAAAGTTCTTCACTGAGAGAGTCATTAGGCACTGGAATGGGCTGCCTGGGGAGGTGGTGGAGTCGTCGTCCCTGGGGCAGTTCAAGGCAGGGTTGGATGTGGCACTTGGTGCCATGGTCTAGCCTTGGGCACTGTGGTAAAGGGTTGGACTTGATGATCTGTGAGGTCTCTTCCAACCTTGGTGATACTGTGATACTGTGATGTCTCTTCCACACAGGCCTCCTTTTATCCGGTGGTCCCTCTGGTAATGTTTGATGAAGTAAGGGGTCTTGCTTAAGTGTCTTCCTCATGAACTTCAAAGTCCTGGTTCTTCTATTTGCTCATACAGGAAAGGTGGCACCAGGAGGAATGCATTTCCATTTCAATATGCAAAAGACTATCTCTTCCACATGCCTCCCTCCTTTGTCAATCTAATTACTCTTATCTTTAAGCTTATTGAGATGGTGGTGCAAGCAGGAATGCAGTTACATTCAAACCCCCCCCCCCTTCCTCCTTGTCTGTGACCTCTTGCCACGAATTGATCGGATCAAACATATGATTCTATATATTTATCACACCCTCAAGACCGAGTCCCCAACAGCTATGACCCTTCTCTTTTTCTTGTTCTTTGTGGAGCTGGTCACCACAGTTGGTGAAGACTGCTCCACCCTAGGCATCATCCCAGTTGGATGCTCCTCAGCCCTCTCATCCTCCCTGCCCTCTGCATGCAGGGCCTCATACTTGTTGTGCAAGGGCAGTGGAAGAGGAGGAGAGGGCCAGGGTGGATTTCCCCTACTGCCTCTGACAGGGATCTGTACCCATTCCTCCCTGTTTCCAGGGGCAGTTCCCTTAGCAGGGGTAATCTGCAGTGCCTGCTCCCACAGATCCAGCTCCCTTTTGTTCTCCCTTATTGTCCTGAGCCTGGATACTTTATCCTTCAGCTCAGCCACTTCATCTTTCAAATCTGCCACCAAGGTGAGGAGAAAGTTCACCTGCTCACCACTGGCGCAATTGTTCACCCCTTCCCCTTCTACAGTGAGTGAGAGGCTCCAGCACTCCCTGCAACCAGTAGCCTGGACTCCTATGTGTTGGTGGGTCGAGTCTGCCTGCGTGCACACACTTTTTCTGCCCTTCACTGTGCCAGTGACAGGCATGGTATACAGTGGTATCGACAGTCAGAGACAGGAAGAGGGAACAAAAAAGAAAAAGATCCCAGCCGTGGGCAGGCTCTGCAGCCAAAATGGCATCATGCGTGGCACCCAGCGGGGATTTAAACTTCCCGCGGCTGACATCATGAGCCTGCGTCACAGCCCCATTCAATCCCACGAGACAACAGCCCTGCCGTCCCCCCTGCCTACCTGAAGGTCCCCTGAAACTGCGGAGCAGCGGAACAGAGCAGAAAGTCAGAGCTCAGCAGCAGTGCCCGCAGCGCTCTCTTGATCAGCTCTGCAGCCAAAATGGCCATCTCTGTATACATGTCATATCTCTGTGTACATGTCATAGAGTCTGACATGTGTAAGCCTATTTCTTGCCCATCAGGCTCACACGTTGCTGACTTCCCTTGTCAACACTAATACTGGGCAGCTAGAAATACTTATACTCAAATTCTGATTTTGTTTTATTTTGTAAGATAACTGAAACAAGTATTTATTAATTGAAGGCAGAGACATTTAATGTTATTTTGGTTAGAAAGAGAGAATTTTGTCACTGTCTATATCAATTAGTAATGGACAAAATAACAGTGACACAGGAATATGTAAACACAATAGCTGAAACCAAAGCATTTTATTACTATAGCAGAAGTCTTTTTATATGCTATACTACATATTGATAACTGTACAAGTTATGGAATACAGTGATTGAGTAAAATATTCTTTTTAACATTTTTATTGGGTAACAGTGAGGTGTCAGCTATCTTGGCACAGACTACTTTCAGTTCTTTTTTCTAAGTTTGCTATGCTTCCATGCAAATGTTACACAAGGCGAGAATACCAGTTTACTAATTTTCTGTATAAGTGTTAGACAAATGCAGGTGTATAAATTTACTGTTTCTAAACTCAATCTTACTGCATCAAGGGTACACAGAGATGCACTCCAGAGATACATCATTTATCACATCTAGTTGACTCCCACAGAATTTCTATGGGACCATAAGTCTCCGAAGAAGCTTCAAAATCATTGCTACAAAAAAGGGAAGAATTACAGTGATGATGCCTTCATTAGTTGCCACATTTCTTTCTTTTTCCTTTTTTTTTTTTTTTAGTTCTATGTTCAACCCCTGTCTTCAAAGAGATAAAAGGTAGAGGCTTCAACATCTCTTGTCTATGACTGAGAAGTTATTTCCTGAATAATGCAGCCGTGACTTGATCAGGACATGCTCCTAACACAGAGTGCCCACTCAGAGGGGTGTCTCAGATTGCAAATAAGGTCCTATTGGAAAGCCAAAGTTTATTCTACATATCTTGGGAGAATTTGCTCTAAAAATAGAACAAATCAAGAAATCTCTCCAAGTCAATCTCTAGGTACTTTTCCTTTAGAAATCTGAACAGACCTATGGAAAAATGTACTTTACTGAAGATCTGAATTCATCTCATCATAGGAAATTATACCTTACTGCAGTTTTACAATTTGAGTGAACCTAAAGAGATTGTAAAGCTACACAGTAAGGTAGCCTGGCCTATCAGGAGGAATCAGTTAATGACCTGTTATGCTACCTGGACATTCACAAGTCAGGTGGGGCCAGATGGGATCCACCCAAGAGTGCTGAGGAAGCTGGCAGAGTTGCTTGCCAAGCCACTCTTCATCATTTATTAGCTTGTGTGATGAGTTAATGCAGATCCCTCCCCCAATAAAGTAAACTCACTACAACTCAGAATTTTGGAAAGTCAAAAAAGACAATGAAATTGTATTTTTATAACAGGATAAGAAGAATGAACTATACAGAATATAATAACCTTAAAGAAGTTGAAGATGGAGATGAGGTCAAGTGGCAATGAAACAGCAACACAGCAAGCCAAAACAGTGTCAGGAGAAAATAGCAGTAGGCACAGCAAAAGCAGCAGAATCAGGAAGGGGGAGATACAAGTTGTGCTTCCAAACATAAGCTTTTGATGCTCCAATGAAATGATACTAACTTATTCATAGTTGCCATTCTATGGCCTATTCCTGGAATGTTCACCTTTCTACTCAGAGACTCCAGTACTCTTCTGCTTCTGAGTTTCTCTGCTCCAAATTTTTTTTATGTCTGAGATAGAAATCCATCTCAAATCGCCACAGCTTGCCAGTGTGGCACCCATCTACAAAAAGGGCTGAAAGGAGGAACTGGGGAGCTGCAGGCCTGTCAGCCTGGCCTCAGTGTCAGGGAAGATTATGGAGTGGTTCATCTTGGAAAGTGCAGGGTAACAGTGGGATCAGACCCAGCTAGCATGGGTTCATGAAAGGCAGGTCTTGCTTGACCAACCTGATCTCCTTCTATGACCAGATGGCCACCTAGAGGATGAGGGAAAGGCTGTTAACATTTTCTACCTGGATCTTAGTCCAGCCTTTGACACCATCTCCTGCAACGTTCTCAAGAAACTTATGGCCCATGGCATAGACAAGTGAACTCTGAAGTGGTGGAGTTGCCATCCCTGGAGGTATCCTGAAAGTGTGTAGATGTGGTGTGTTAAGATATAGTTTAGTAGTCATGGTAGTTGAGTTGTTGCAGTTGGACTCAATGATCTTAAAGGTCTTTTCCAGCCTTAATGGTTCTGTGATTCCAGACAGCCAGCATGGCTTTACTATGGGCAAATTCTGCCTGACCAACCTAGTGGCTTTCTGTGATAAAGTGACTATGTCAGTAAAAAAGGGATAACCTATGGATTTGATCTGTCTGGACTTCTGCAAGGCCTTTGATAAAGTCCCCCACAACATCTTACTGGCCAAGTTAGAGAGATATAGATTTGATGGGTGGACTGTTCAGTGGATAAGGAATTGGCTGTATAGTCATACAGAGGGTAGTGCTCAGTGGCTTGAAGTCCAGATGGAGAGCAGTGACAAGCGGTGTCCCTTGCAGGTCCATACTGGCACCTGTGTTGTTTAATATTGTTATCAATAATATAGACAGCACAGTGGAATGCACCATCAGCAAGTTTGCAGGTGACAATTTTGTTCAGCCTGGAGAAGAGAAATCTCAGGGAAGACCTAACAATGACCTTCTGGTATCTGAAGGGAGCCTACAAGAAGAACAGAGAGAGACCATTTACAAAGGCCTGTAGTGATAGGATGAGGGGCAGTGGCTCCAAACTAGAGAAGAGTAGAATTAGATTGGATGTTAGGAACAAGTTCTTTATCATGAGGATAGTGGAACACTAGAACATGTTGCCCAGATAGGTGGTTGATCCCCATCCCTGGAGATATTCAAGGTGAGGCTCGACAAGGCTCTGGGCAGCCTGATCTAGTTGAGGATGCCCCTGCTGACTGCAGAGGGGGTTGGACTAGGTGACCTTTGGGGCTCTCTTCCAATCCAGACCATTCTATGATTCTACCCACTATGCAGAAATGACTAAAACCCATGTGATTGAAAGATCTGCATGCAACACAAATAATAGAGAGGATCCACTTTACACTGGATTTATGAATAAAGCTACAGGAAACGTTATTATGTTTACCAAACTAAATCATAATAGAGTAAAATTAAATTTTCTCCTTTGTTGTTACTAGCTTTGCCTGAAATTGATTTAGAATATATTTTTGGTTTTTTATATATTTGAAAGACAGGCATTGGGAGGAGGGAGGCTGAAAGAGCACATGAATTATTCATTATCATTCTTCATATCTTTCCTTATTCAAATATACCTGAAGGATGCAGCACAAAGAGAAGATGTCTGAGAGGTTGGTCTACTCACAGTGTACTTGAATCTAGTGTATTTTTCAATACCAGCTTATATGTGCTCTAGGATCATTAAGAGCTTTTTGCTTCCTCCATTTGTGTGCTCAGAAATAGGATACAATCAAGGAGCACCAGGTGGCAGATTGTATTCTTTCAGTATGTTTTAACAAGAATGATTGAGCCTTGGCTTCCCTAACAGACAGTTCTACTTTATAAGCTCTCAATAAATAAATAATTGCATGAGATGAATAAAAAAAAAATATTTGCTGGAAAGCATTGGTGGTTGTTTTCTTTTCCTTTCTTTCTCTATTTTGGTTTTGTCTTGTCCAGCCTTGGAGTTCAAAGACTATATGCATAAGGTTGATATTAACAGTATTTTATCGGAATAAATAAATAAATACAATGTCGGACTTCTGATTTTTATGTTTTTTCTTTCTATACAAGATTTGGACACTTTGTTGAACATGTCTCCAGCCTATAATGCAGAATCTTTATGCACCACTCTGATTCAACCTAGAAAGTGAGCAAACTTATAATGCATGCAGCTTGAATATGCAAATAAATGTAGGAATTTATAAGCAAATAAACTGAGCTGCTACTTACAATATTCAGGTGGATCCACTTCCGATAATTGGTTCTTCTCTTCACCTCTCGGATTTTGTTTCCAGAACTGTTGGGGTCAGTTTAGTGGCAGAATGCAGTGCCTTTGCTTTTGACTTTCTCTTGAGTGTATCAATAATCCCTGGCAAGCTAATAAATATATGTTTTAACCTTTAAGGATCCCCATAGCTCTAATCTTAGTTTTCCCCTTTTTGATACTTATACTTTTGATACTTGCTTATAAGGGTTAAATATCTTGGAAATAATATGAAGTCATGAATCACATTATTGGTAACCTAGCAGTAACTCTTCTTAGGATGAGGTGAAAGGCATGAAGTGATCAGTGAAAGATGCATCTTCCATTGGTCATCAGTAGTTTGGAAGTGGACATTTCCACCTTTCATGCCTTTTGCCATGACAGATTCATAGCACAGGAAGACCACTTGAAAGCGTATTTTAAACTTCTTTCAAATATGGTGGATTTTTTCATGTTTGATCTGGAGGAGGCAGCATGTACCTGCCTGAGGTCAAAAACGGTGTAACCACAAGCAGGGCAGACTCTTCTGTCTGATCTTTGCAGCTGAACAAAAATAATCTTTAATCATCACTGAAAACCTATTCCAAACATGGTTTGGTGTGTAGTATCTGATATTAAAGCATGTTATAAGAGGTAGAGAAGAATACATGTGATTCACAAGGCTTGGAAAAAAAGGTGTATTTTAAAATGAAAATGTGAGGTAGTTTTTCATTTATACTCTTTTTAACTCGCCTTTGCTAAAACTACAAAGTTTTCTTCTTTTGCTGATGTTCCCTGCCTCACAGGCTATGCTGCAATGAGAAGTCATAATATGGAAATACTAATTTGTTTTGGTTAGACCTTACAGAGGGATACTGCCTGCTGCAAGGGCAAACTCCATTTTGCTTGGTAGCACAACGGTTGAAGAGGAATGAAGGGCAGTTTTGAGGGAGTCCATTAAGGAATATTGTTTTGAACTGGCATCTATCCACTTCATAAGGGCATGTGTGGTGTCATATAAAGGCATCCACACTGATGCAGCAAGCTCTTTACTTCAATAACTTGCAGCACATGGTGGTAAAAGTCAGTGATCTATCACTTAACCTTCCTCTCATTAGCCTTGGTTTTGCTTCTTTACTTTTATGTCTTGATTTGAATTAATGTGCTAATGCTTGTAAAACACTCCAAATATGAAAAACCTTATATAGCTGTTTTGTATAGTTATTACTTTTAACTCTTTCTGTTCAGTGGTTGGGGGTGGCGAGAGTTCAGAATGTTGAAATTAATAAATTATATATTTTTATAGAATATTATCTCGCACCAATTAATTTCTCCCCTCCGTCACAAATTGGCGTAGGTGGCAGAATACCCCTCCGTGACAGCCACTTGCTGAGGTTTTACTAAATGTGTCTCATTCAGAAAGAAAATAGTACTCTGGCATGCTATCCTTGCAAAACCTTGGTGCAAGTCATTGAGTCTTTTATAGTCCATAACAGATTCAAGGAAACAGTGATCCTCAGAATACTGAGGAGAATGAAATTTTTTGTTAGTGGCTGGCTTCAATTGTATATGCTTGTTATAAACAGCCTCCATGTGGACACATACAAGCATGAATTCTTTTCCATTTTTCTTTCCATTTATCTATATATCCATTTTCTGAATGTACTTTGCCTTCTTATGATAGAGAATGGAAGGAAAGGTGTATTATTATTTCTAAGTCATGTTTTATTCTGCCTTTGCCATACCCAGATAGCAGAAACATTATTCTGTGAGCAACATTTTCATTGATGCAATATCACAAAATCTCTGAATGGTAGGGCTTGGAAAAGACCTTTAGAGATAAAGGTAAAGCAGGTTCATCTAGAACAAGTTGCACAGGAATGTGTCCATATGGGTTTTGAAAGTCTCCAGAGACGGAGACTCCACAACCTCACTGGGCAGTCTGTTCCAGTGTTCTGAAACCCTTATAGATGTTTTTCCTTAGGTTTAGGTGAAACTTTCTGAACTTAAGATATTGCTGTTTAAATTTGGCTCAAATGAAGTACCTCAGTAGTTTGAGCCCTAGACCAGATTATGTATTCTGAAATATAAACATATTTCTTGGTATCATGTTCAGGACCTATGACTCCCTTTTATTCCTAGATAACTACAATGTGTTCTACCAAGCAGAGCTGTTCTATTTTGCCTTCCAGTCCTGAGGTTGCTGGCTAATCCCTATGTGAGTCAGCTGTTTCTTGTATCTGAAACTGGTTTTACTCATAACCCAGGGTCATCTTGCAAATCTTACCAGATCCTGGTCTTGCTTGGCTGAGGAAAATATTCATATGAACCTGAAGAGTTTCCAGGTCAAAGCTGAATCATCTGGAGCAGCTCATTCTCATGGTTGTTCAGTATTCAGTGTTTCATGTAAATAACAGAAAAGTGACTTGATCATTTGGATTTTCAGTTTGAAATGCAGTAACAGTTTTCTGAATCATCTTGGCCACTTCAACCAGAAAGCAGCTGTTTCACAGCCCAGGATCTATCAGCACTTTCATTTGGAGAACTCAGAATAATCTGTCACTTTTGTTCCTGTGTTCTGTACTTCATAGTTCCCTAGTTATTCTTTATTTAACTTTTTCAAAAATTCTGATATTATTCTTCCCTTTTAATTCAATTTGCACCTTTATGAGAGGCTTGCCATCAGTTGTCATAGTCTGTGCCTATATGCAGCTGCCTATGTAGAAAACAAATTCTATGTTTTCCTCTGAACCTGTGTTGCATTTCTAGTTACAGATCTGTGGAGATAGTCTAATTGATGCTATAGATTTGTATGTATTCCCTAAGCAAATTTGAATCAGCTTGATTTAAATGGAAGAACACAAGTAGTTTACTTGCTGGGTTTTTTTTTTGAGCTGTGCTATCTTGTCCTTGCTAGGAAATACCTGGATAGCTGTGGATTTTTTTCTGGCCTTTTTCTTTTTATTAGGCACATTTCATATATTCAATTTTATCTCTTATCTTAATGACCTTTGGATGTCTGTCTATTTTCACATATAGAATTGTTGACCTGGAGGGGAAAAAAGACTTGGAGGCAACAAAACTGATTTGCATGGAATGGGGGAAAATATTAATTCGATACCTTCAATTGACACTAAATTTGTATTTTTAAAATATTCTTTAATCTTGCTGTTTTCAGTGTCAAATTTTCAGTGCCAACTATGTTTAAAAATATTAATTTTCTAAGCATGTTAATTTAAGAAATAAGGGGGTTTGTCTGCATTTCAGTTATCTAGTATAGCTGGTTTTGCCTGACTGTCACTACAGCAGCTAGCTGTTTAAATCTGCATTTCCAGATGGCAGCCAGCAGCTGTACATGCCAAGTGCAGGTACTTTTCTATTGTTTTCTAGCCTAGACCCTCCTGATTTCATTTCTATGGCAATCATCTTACTGGTGATAGTATAAGGGAATTTCAAGCACTCTTAAAATTCCATTAATTTTTTTCCATTCAGCTTGTTTCCATGGAAATAGGATCTAAAAAATTGTTAGTAGTGAATAGAAAGTGAGCATTCACTTGCAACTTTCATAGATTCATAGAATCTGCTAGACCAGGTTTCTCAAGGCCTCATCCAGCCTGTCCTTGAACACCTCCAGGGAGGGGGCATCCATGATCTCCCTCCACCACCTATTCCAGTGTCTCACCACTGTCAGTGTAAAGAATTCCTTCTAATATCCAGTCTAAAGCTACCCTTTTCAAGAGTCATCCTATCACTGTGAATCCATGTAAAAAGTTCCTTCCCAGCTTTCTTGTAGACCCCCTCTAGGTACTGAAAGGCTGATATAAGGTCTCTCCCGAGCCTTCTTTTCTCCAGGCTGAACATCCTCAACTCTTATGGCCTGCGTCCATAACAGGAGATGCTACAGCCCTTTGATCATCTTTGTGGCCCTCTTCTGGATCCACTCCAGCACTTCTTATGCTGAAGGCACTAGAAGCAGGTGCAGTACTCCAGGTGAGATCTCATGAGAGCAGAGCAGCGGGGGAGAAACACCTCACTTGTCCTTCTGGTCACACTTCTTTTGATGCAGCCCGGAATATGGTTAGCCTTCTGGGCTACAAGTCCATATTGATGGCTCAGTTTTTCATCAGCTGATGCCAGTAAGTCCTTCTCAAGACTGTTCTCAAGCCACTCTTCACCCTGCTTGTATTTATGCTTGAGATTGCCCTGACACAGGTGTAGGGCTTTGCAATTGACATTGTTGAACTTCATGAGATTATCTTGGACTCATCTCTCAAGACGGTCCAAGTCTCTCTGGATGGCATCCCTTCCCTGCAGCATGCCAACTGAATCACACAGCTTGGTGTCATCTGCAGACTTGCTGTGAATGCACTGAACCTTTCTGTCTGTATCATTGATAAAGATATTGAACAGCACTTGTCCCAGTACAGACCCTTGAAGGACACCACTGGTTACCCATCTCCATGGGGACATTGAGCTTATTCACCACAACTCTCGGAGTGCAACCATCCAGCCAATTTTTTATCCAGTAAGTGGCTGTGGTAGTTTGAGGGGGGCCCAGGTTCCCTTAAGAAAACTAGAGACCAAGTCCCATCCCAGGGGACACCCCAGGATGTTGTACTATTGTTATTCTATTCTACTTTCTGGTATCCTAGCTTATAAGGCAGTGCCTGATTGATAGCACTACTCTTCTCTTCTCTTCTCTTCTCTTCTCTTCTCTTCTCTTCTCTTCTCTTCTCTTCTCTTCTCTTCTCTTCTCTTCTCTTCTCTTCTCTTCTCTTCTCTTCTCTTCTCTTCTCTTCTCTTCTCTTCTCTTCTCTTCTCTTCTCCTTCCTGCCTTTCCTGCCTTCCCTTCTCTCTGGCCCTACTTATCTCATGGCCCTACTTATCTCATGGTCTGTGTGTGGGAGATGGCTTCTAGATGGCAGGGAATTTTGAGCTGTGCCTCACAGCCTGTGGAGGCCTTGTAGGCCTAAACTGGGGGGAGCATTTTTGGCCTACTTTCAGGCCTGCTGAAGGTAGAAGGAGTGGAGGGTTTTGAAAAGTTTTAGTCCAATAGACTTGGCCTAGCTTGTGGATGTATCCATTCTACCTGACTGCCTTTTTGCAGAGATGCACTAGTAAGTAAAATCTCCCTTTAAACTTCCAGTCGGTGTGCAGTATCTTCATTCTTATTCTTCAGACTGAGTAAGAATTACTTCTGTCTTCTGGTCCCAGGCAGCTCGTGGCCCTAAACTGGGTCAGTGGCCCATCCCTCAAGTCCATACTTTTCCAATTTGGTGGCCAGGATGTCATGTGTGACAGTGTCAAACACTTCACTTGAGTCCAGGCACGTGACAGCAGTTTCTGTTCCCTTATCCACTGATGTTGTAACTCCATCATAGACAGCCACCAAGTTTGTCAGGTATGATTTGCCCTTGGTGTTGGTTACCACCAGTGACCTCTTCTTCATTTGCCATATACCTTAGCAATGTTTTCAGGAACATCTGTTCTGTGATCTTGCCAGGCACAGAGGTGAGAGTGACTGGCCTATAATCTCCAGGGTCTCCCTTTTTTCCCTTTTTGAAGCTAGGGGTGATGTTTCCCCTTGTCCAGTCAGCAGGGACTTCACCAGATTGCCATGACTTTTCAAGTACGGTGGACATCACTTTTACAGCTTCAGCTACTGGTTCCCCCAGGACCCTTAGTATCCCGCATTACTCATTGAGGACTCCTAGCTGAGCAAAAACTGGTGACCAAAATGAGTAATAAACCATTTATTAAAATAATACAATTTAAGAAACAATTAAAATATTAGAAAAAAATGCTGTCTGCTTTCTTTTTGTCCTCATTGGATGTCATAAATATGGAAATGCTTACTTAACTGATTTGTAGGAGTTACTTAACTGGGTGTAGGAGTTGTGTGGACCTAATTGTAACTTTATCCAAGCTGTTTTTCAGGACAGCAGCAGCTTTATATGAAAAACATAGTCTATCTCTTTTATGAACCTGACTTGTTTCAGGTGGAGGTCTGTGCACAATGAAGGCAATACACATCAGATAATTGCATTGCCACAGCTGATATTCACTGAATTTTCAGATACTAAACTATGCTTTTGCATAAGAAGTAGCTGGCACCTAAATTTTTGAAATTGTGTTGTACTCTGAAAAAATTGAATAAACCGAAACTATGTGGCATGCATTTTTTGTTCCACGATTTAGAAAGGAAAACCTTTTCTGTAACCAGGTAGGTAATAAGGCTTACTGCCATTGAAGGCTTGCATTTACATAGCTGTGTTCTTAAAATGTAGTCAAATTCAGAATGACTGAGCTTAATAGGGTTTGTTCCCCAGACTCTTTTCCTATGCCCTTTCAGGCACATTTTTTTCTTTCAATTCTCTGCATGCAGAGCTCAAAATGTTTTACTCAACAGTTTTTTAAAAAGTGTGTAACATTTCCCTCAGAGGTCTCATTGCATACTTAGTTTGCAGCACATTCGTGTATTAGGTCTGCCACAACCTTGTTGTAGTCAGGAGTGAGCTAAGACACAGTGTTTGGGTATGTGTCCTCTTTCTAACTCAGCTGGCAGCTGAGTCCCAGGAGTCTGTTCACAACAGAGAGATTTCTCCTTTCACTACTCACAGCCTCTCCTTCTCCTGCCTTCCTCCCCTCTGGTTGAGCAAGGAGGAAAAGGACCCAGGAGGCAGAGATGCTAGTTGAGATAATGACAATATACTACTCTATTGCAGGGTTATCAGATTACATAAAAGACAACCAATACTTGTGTATGCGGTAGCAGGGAAACAGACAAAATCAGAACCTCCCACACCTGCAAACCCGAAGGACCAGAACAACGGACACACCCCTGCCTGGAAGCCAGGGAAACAAACCAACCCAACCTACCCCACAAAAAGTCAAGAACAGGCAAGTTTGCAGGCTGCTGAATATACTTCAGGTCCCATAAGACCTGGCCAGCCCCATCCTGTCATGCACTGAGCATAATGTTAGCATGCTCTACGATAACAATCCAGCTTGCACTGTACCACTGCAGAGTCTGGGATAGCCCCATTCACCATCCTTCATCTCTTCTGGTGGGGCCAGTCAGCTTAAACCAATACAGTATGTTTGAGTGCAGAACCATTCACTTTTACAGAATTATGAGTTGAGTAAAAGGATAAGGTGAAAAAAGGGGAAATTTCCTATCTTAGGATAGAAATGCAGCAACATTTGCAATGGGAGGTGGCCTCTTCCATCTCTTAAACCACTGAGTAATCTTCTGGGCTTAAGTAACCAGTGTTACTCCCTTTTCCTTTAAATGAAGTAAAATGTCAATGAAAAGAATTTTGAGCTGGCATGATGCTGTGGATTAGTACCTGTATTTCATAGAATCATAGAATCAGTCAAGATTGGAAGGGATTACAAGGATCATCTAGTTCTAACCCCCCTGCCATGGGCAGGGACACCCTACCCTAGATCAGCCTGGCCAAAGCTTCATTTCTTCAATTGTGTAACCGATCCCTAACCCAGTCTGCACTGACCAGTGGGGAGCATTCCCTCCTCCAGGCTTCCTCTCCTTCATCCAGGGTCTGGAGTCCATAGGGGAGTTCACAGTATCACAGTATCACAGTATCATCAGGGTTGGAAGAGACCTCACAGATCATCAAGTCCAACCCGTTACCACAGAGCTCAAGGCCAGACCATGGCACCAAGTGCCACGTCCAACCTTGCCTTGAACTGCCCCAGAGACAGCAACTCCACCACCTCCCCGGGCAGCCCATTCAGCCTTAGGTGTAAAGACTGAAGCAAAGAAGGCATTCAGCAGCTCTGCCTTCTCTGCATCCTCAGTTATCAAGGCTGCCTCCTGGCTCAGCACTGCCCCACACCTTCCCTGGGATTCCTTTTGCTACTGGTGGATTTGAAGAAGCCTTTCTTGTTCTCTTTTACTTCCTTTGCTAGCTTCAGTTCCAAGAGGGTTTGGCCTTCCTTGTTGCCTGCCTACAAGCCCTGACTACTTCTCTATAGTTCTCCGAAGTGACCAATCCCTTCTGCCATGCATTGTAAGTCTCTTTCTTCCCTGAGATATCCTTCAGGAGCTCCTTGCTCAGCCATGCATGTCTCCTAGCACATCTACCTGATTTTTTACTCAGGGGCACACAGCTGGCTTGGGCTTGGAGGAAGTGGTCATTAAAAATTAACCAACTTTCTTAGGCTCCTTTCCCCTCCAGAGCCTTAGCCCATGAGATTTCTGCAAGCATGTCCCTGGAGAGCACAAAGTTAGCACTGCAGAAGTCCAGGGTTGCAATTCTACTTGTTGGTCTGATTCTACCCTGTAGAATACTGAACTCCACCATGTCATGATCACTGTCCCCAAGGCTGTTCCCAACCTTAATGTCCTCAACCAGTCCCTCTTTATTAGTTAATACAAGGTCCAGCAGTGCACCTCTCCTTGTTGGCTCCTCCACTACCTGCATCAGGAAGTTATTGTTGATACACTGCAAGAGCCTTTTGGACTGGCTGTGCCTGGCTGTGCCTGGCTGTGTGATCATCCCAGCAAATATCAGGGTGGTTGAGGTCTCCTATGAGCACCAAGGAGTTAGCTCTAGAGGCTACCTCCAGCTGTCTGTAGAAGGCCTCATCAACATCTTCCTCTTGGTCTGGTGGTCTGTAGTAGACCCCTACAACAATTTCATCTCCTTTCCCACATCCCCTAATTCTTACCCACAAGCTTTCCACCTGTTGTGCCCCCAGCCTTGGACAGAACCCAGCACGTTTCAGTTGCTCTCACACATAGAGAGCAACTCTCCCACTTCGTCTTGCTGGTCTGTCCTTCCTGAACAGTACAAAGCCATCCATGGCAACATTCCAGTTGTGGGAGCTGTCCCACCATGTTTCAGTGATGGCAATTATATCATAGTCATTCAGCCTGACACAGATCTCCATCTCCTCCTGCTCATTCCCCGTGCTCCATGCATTGGTGTATAAGCATTACAGGGAGGGAGTTAGTCCATTAGCTTCCACTCTTGCTGTCTCACCATTCCCAGCCCCTTCCATGGCCCCCAACCTAGCAGTAAGCTCTGCATGTGCTGATTCCTCATTGCTTGATCCCCATGGTCCATCTCTGCAAGATTTAAAGAGTTCTTGTGTGTCCCCAGGGTGCTGCAGGGTAACAGGCTGAAGGCTCCTGTTAGCCTCCCTCCCTGTTATGCCACATCTTGCCTCTTCTCCAGCACATAACTCACTGTTACCTACCTCCCCTGAGCCACCAGTGGAGCTGACACATGGCCCCACAGTTGTCTCAGTCTTGCTTGTAGTAAGCCTGGCTTCTGCCATCCCCCCCCTTCAATCTAGTTTAAAGCATGATTAATGATCCCAGCCAACCCCTGCAATATAAACCTCCTTCCACTTGGAGAAAGGTGCACACTACCTGCTGCCAGCAGACCTAGTGTCATGTTGGGGGACCCATGGTCAAAGAAGCCAAAATCCTGCTGGAGGCACCAGTCTCAAAGCCAAGAGTTGAGCAGGTGAGTCCTCCTCACTCTCTCCCGAAAAAAAAATTTTGAGGGTAATTGTTATTGGTGATTCCCTTCTGCAGGGAACAGAGGGCCCCATATGCCGGCCAGACCCCTTCCACAGGGAGGTCTGCTGCCTCCCTGGAGCCCAGGTCAGGGATGTTACCAGGAGGCTGCCTACTGTAGTGCAGCCCTCTGATTACTATCCCTTATTAGTTATACAGGCAGGGAATGATGAGATTAATAACAGAGGGCTAAAAGCTATCAAAAGGGACTTTAAGACACTGGGGAAAGCAGTTGAGGGAGCAGGGGCACAGGTAATCTTTTCATCTATACCCTTAGTCACAGGCTGGAATACAGAGAAGAATAAGAAAGCATATTTGATGAACAAGTGGCTCAGAGGTTGGTGCATCCAACATAACTTTGGATTCTTTGATATTGGGGAACTTCATCTTGCCACAGGTCTGCAATCAGCAGATGGGACACAACTATCACAGAAGGGGAGAAGGACCCTGGCACATGAGCTGGCTGGGCTTGTTGAGAGGGCTTTAAACTAGAATGGAAGGGGGAGGGGGTTAAACATGACAGCACCAGAGATAAATCAAAGGGAATTGAGGAAGGTAGGCTAGAGCTAGGAGTAAAAGCAGCAGCCCAGCTGAAGTGCATGTACACTAATGCACGCAGTATGGGTAACAAACAAGAGGAGCTGGAAGCTCTGGTGCTGGAGGGAAACTATGATATTGTCGCCATCACTGAAACGTGGTGGGATGGCTCACATGATTGGTGTGCTGTAATCAATGGCTACAGACTCTTCAGGAGAGACAGGCAAGGGAGAAAGGGCGGGGGAGTGGCTCTGTATATTAGGGATGCTCTGGATGTCATGGAGGTAGAAATCAGGGATGATCAAGTTGAGTCATTATGGGTGAGACTTAAGGCGAAGGCCAACAAGGCTGATATCCTGGTTGGAGTCTGTTACAGACCACCCAACCAGGAAGAAGAGGTTGATTTATTACTCTTTAAGCAACTGGAGGCTGCCTCAAGATCACCTGCCCTTGTTCTGGTGGGCGACTTTAACCTACCAGACATCTGCTGGGACTTAAACACTGCAGAGAAGAAGCAGTCTAGAAGGTTTCTGCAATGTGTGGAAGACAACTTCCTATCCCAGCTGTTACGTGAGCCTACCAGGGGGGCAGCCCTGCTTGACCTGCTGCTCACAAATAGAGAGGGGCTGGTAGGGGATGTGGTGGTTGGAGGCTGCCTGGGGTCCAGTGACCATGAAATTATAGAGTTTTCAATACGTGGAGAAACCAGGAGGGGCATCAACAGAACCTCCACACTGGACTTCCGAAGGGCAGACTTCAGCCTATTTAAGGAACTAATTCAGAAAGTTCCTTGGGAAATAGCCCTTAGAAACAAAGGGGTCCAGGAAGGTTGGACCTGCTTCAAGAAAGAACTCCTGAAGGCACAGGAGCAGGCAGTGCCACTGAGCCGGAAGATGAGCCGACGAGGGAGGCAGCCAGGCTGGATGGGCAGGGAGCTGCTGAAGGAATTAAAGATTAAAAAGAGAGTGTATCACCTTTGGAAAAGAGGGGAGGTGTCCCAGGAGAAGTTCAAGGAGGTTGCTAGGTCTTGTAGAGGAAAAATTAGAGAGGCAAAAGCCCACTTGGAGCTCAGGCTGGCCACAGCTGCCAAGGAAAATAAAAAGTGTTTCTTTAAATATATGAATAGCAAGAGAAGGGCCAAGGACAACCTCCAGTCCTTGTTAGATAGAGAGGGGAATAGAGTGACAAAGGATGAGGAAAAGGCAGAGGTGCTTAACACCTTCTTTGCCTCAATCTTCACTAGTGGGACAGGTTGTCTCCAGGACAGCTGGACTCCTGAAGTGGTGGATGGAGTCAGGGACCAGTACAGTCCCCCTCTAATCCATGAGGAAGCAGTAAGGGATCTGCTAAGTCACTTGGATCCTCACAAGTCCATGGGACCGGATGGGATCCACCCTAGGGTGCTGAGAGAGCTGGCAGCTGAGCTGGCCAAGCCACTCTCCATCATTTATCAGCAGTCCTGGCTCACTGGAGAGGTCCCTGAAGACTGGAAGCTGGCCAATGTGATTCCCATACACAAGAAGGGTTGTAAGGAGGAGCCAGAAAACTACAGACCTGTGAGCCTGACCTCAGTGCCAGGCAAGGTCATGGAACAGGTCATCTTGGGTGCCATCACAAAGCACCTACAGGATAGCCAAGGGATCAGGCCCAGCCAGCATGGGTTTAGGAAGGGCAGGTCCTGCCTCACCAACCTGATCTCCTTTTATGATCAGGTTACCCGCCTGGTGAATGTGGGGAAGGCTGTGGATGTAGTCTACTTGGACTTCAGCAAAGCCTTTGACACTGTCTGCCACAAGAAGCTCCTAGCCAAGCTGGCAGCTCATGGTTTGGACAGATTCACTCTGTGCTGGATCAAGAACTGGCTGGATGGCAGAGCTCAGAGAGTGGTGGTGAATGGTGCCACGTCCAGTTGGCAGCCAGTCACAAGTGGTGTTCCCCAAGGATCAGTGCTGGGCCCAGTCCTGTTCAATATCTTTATTGATGATCTGGACGAGGGCATTGAGTCCAGCATCAGTAAGTTTGCAGATGACACCAAGCTAGGAGCAGGTGTTGATCTGTTGGAAGGTAGGAGAGCCCTGCAGAGGGACCTGGACAGGCTGGATGGGTGGGCAGAGGCCAATGAGATGAGATTTAACAAGGCCAAGTGCAGGGTTCTGCACTTTGGCCACAATAACCCCAAGCAGCGCTATAGGCTGGGGACTGAGTGGCTGGAGAGCAGCCAGGAGGAAAGGGACCTGGGGGTACTGATAGATAGTAAGCTGAAGATGAGCCAGCAGTGTGCCCAGGTGGCCAAGAGAGCCAATGCCATCCTGGCCTGCATCAGGAATAGTGTGGCCAGCAGGACAAGGGAGGTTATTCTTCCCCTGTACTCAGCACTGGTCAGGCCACACCTTGAGTACTGTGTCCAGTTCTGGGCCCCTCAATTCAAGAAAGATGTTGAGGTACTGGAACATGTCCAGAGAAGGGCAACGAAGCTGGTGAGGGGCCTGGAACACAAATCCTATGAGGAGAGGTTGAGAGAACTGGGCCTGTTTAGCCTGGAGAAGAGGAGGCTCAGAGGTGATCTTATTACTGTCTACAACTACCTGAAGGGACATTGTAGCCAGGTGGGGGTTGGCCTCTTCTCCCAGGTAACCAGCAATAGAACAAGGGGACACAGTCTCAAGTTGTGCCAGGGTAGGTATAGGCTGGATGTTAGGAAGAAGTTCTTCCCAGAGAGAGTGATTGGCATTGGAATGGGCTGCCCAGGGAGGTGGTGGAGGCACCGTCCCTGGGGGTCTTCAAGAAAAGACTGGATGAGGCACTCAGTGCCATGGTCTAGTTGACTGGCTAGGGCTGGGTGATAGGTTGGACTGGATGATCTTTGAGGTCTCTTCCAACCTGGTTGATTCTATGATTCTATGATTCTATGATTCTATGATTCTATGATTCTCTGGGTTGGTCCCTTCAACAGGGAGGATAGAAGAGAATACTACCTGGGCTCCTACTCCACTAAGCACTTGACCCAAGGCCCTGAAGTCTCTCTTTATAGTCTTATTTTTTTTTCTTTCAAGGTCATCGTAGCCTATCTGGAAAGTTAACAATGGGTAGTAATCCGTGGGCCCTACCAGGGAGGGAAGCCTTCTTATCACATCCTTGACCTGGGCCCCTGGTAGACAGCAGACCTCCCTTTGGGATGGGTCAGGTTTGCATATTGGGCCTTCTGCTCCCTTCAAAAGGGAGTCTCCTATGACAATAACTCTTCTCTTTTTTTTTTTTTTTTTTTTTTTGTGCAAGATGTTTGTATGGAGGGCTTAGGCTGCCCTAATTTTGGGAATTCCTCCAAGCCATATGGTTCACCTTTCTCCCTGGCCAGTTGTACCATCAAGACATCAAACCTGTTCTGCAAAGGCACCTGGGCAGCTCTGTTAATAACTGAAGCTACATTCCCACCACGATGGGTGGGAACTTGTTGCCACAGCCCCTTGTTGATTTGGAAGGGGGAGTTCAAGGGGTAAGAGATGGACAGGGCAGGAGTTTCTTTACTGCCTTGACCATGCACTTGCCTCCACTTCCTCTTTTCCTTTAAGTTACCGGCAGGGGGTGGATACAGGGGGTACTTGACCCTCAGTGTCTGACAATGGGCAATCCTGTCTCTCCATCGGGACTGCCAGAGCCTGACACCACCTGTCTATCTCATCTTCTGCTTCTCTGATTTTTCTAAACCTATGAACTTCATCCTTCGATTTTCAACTTCATCCTCCAGCTGCGCTACTCTTCTGATTAGGAAATCTACTTGTTCACAGTGTATACAATTCTCTGGTACAGAGGAGAGACTGAGGCAATCACTGTAGCCTGTTTCATTTCAACCTTTGTCTGTGTTCCCATTTCCATCTTATCTGGCACCAGGAGTCTGCCCTTCTTCCGCTGGATGGAGACCATTATACTTACCTACTATGGTGATGTGGTTATAGGCCGGCAGGTTGGGTTTTGGGTTGTGTGGTGTATTGGGGTATTTTGTTGGTGGTTTTTTTTTTTTGGGGGGTGATTTTTGTTTGTTTGGATGGTTTTTTTTTTTTGTTGTTGTTTTTGTTTTTTGTTTTCTTTCTGCCCACCCCTCACACACTACATTCCTCGTTCCAGTGAGCAGGCCGGCTCTCCCAGGGGGCTCATGCTATTGGGCCATTTATACTCCATGCGGTCTCCTGGCAACAGCCCCCAGCCACATCAGTTTTTGAGCAGGCATGCTGAGGACAGCTCTCACCGATCTTGCCTTTGGCCTGGGGTTCTTCTGCCCACAGAAAGCCCCCAAGGAAGCCTGGAAAGCCCAAACAAACCAAATTGAAAGCACATCTCATCTAGCCATTACCAAGGCTCTCCCTCCACTGATTTCACATTGGTGGAGTCGCTGACCCTGGAGATGTTCAAGAAAAGAGTGGATGAGCCACTTAGTGCCATGGTCTGGTTGACTGGCTAGGGTTGGGTGATAGGTTGGACTGGATGAGTTTGGAGGTCTTTTCCAAACTGGTTGATTCTATGATTCTATCCTAGATTACCAAACTTCTTCTGGGATTAATGCATGAATAGTTGTTAACAGAGATTAAGAACTCACTATTACCATATCTGTGATGGTTTGGGTGTTCCCCACCCCACCCCACCCCCCCCCCACTTTATAAATCACCCAGACTAGACTCAGCTGGCTCTGGAAATATCAATGAAGCTTATATTTACAGCTAGCACAATATACAAGCAGATATTTACAGTATATACAGTTATAGACAGAAATATACAAGGTAAAAGGTAACACAGAAACACAACTCCCCTCCCAGAAACCTGAGTCCTCAGGAGGGGCTATCAGCCACCCTTACACTTTCCCCCTGCCCCTCTCAACCTTACCCCAGTGCTAAGGAAGAATAGAGGTTCGGCCAAGAGGTTAAGAAGCAAAGATGGGTTAGTCCCAATGGAAGGCGAGGTTAGGGAGTATGATGTTGCTCAGCCAGAATCCCAAGCGAGAGTGAGAGAAAATGGCAAGAGTGTTATCTAATGTTTTCATTTCTCCTTCCCAAACTCCTCAGCGAGACTCTGAGGGAAGTGGACATCACCATTGTTTTCCTTTTACAGCCTGTAATCTAGTTCTTCTCACCAAAACATTCTACCCTGCTTCAAACTAGCACAATATCAATTATAAAGTTTGACTTACAAATAAAATAGCGTAATTCATTCTTCAAGTGCAAATAAGCCTGCTGCTAAACAGTGCAAATAGGCTTGGACTCACTGCTTTGCAACTGGCCCAGTACGGGAAATGAGACACTCAAGTGACACGATGAAGAGCCTGCAGTGCAGGTCTTCACATAGGAAAAGATGAACTGTTCCTGACTTTGGGACAATGCCATGACTGCTCTCTGTTGCCAGCAGGCAGCACCTGGGGCTGTAAGTAAAATGAGGAGCCATAGGGTTACGTGGTAATATGTAGCTTTATTGTGATGCCACATAGGACTGGGTGACAACAGGATGAACTAATGTATTCCTTTGTGTTCTGTTCTGTTCAATTAATTAGAGACTATAATGTGAAACGCACCCAAAACCTGCATGTGTGTATTTAATAAATTGTTTTGCTTTTCCTTGTCAGCACCGGGATTTGACTATTACTTAATATTTCCTGTTTGTATTAATCATAATAATAATGCATCACATATAAAATTAAAAGCAGTTTGTATTTCACCCTGAAAACATGCATCCTTGTGTTGTGGAGGTGTATTCTTTTGGCAGAGGGGAGAAATTAATTGGGGTGAGATAATATTCTATAAAAATATATATTTATTAAATTCAATATTCTGAACTCTTGCCACCCCCAACCACTGTATTTAATATTAAAAGCATTCTACACGGTTATTAAAACATTATAGGATTAATATCTACAGTAACTTATTCATAACTAATAACATTCAAACTATAAACAGAGAGAGGATTTTTCCCCACAGCTTAATGCCGCTTGGGGTCTATATACGCTCAGCAGAGTGGGCTGGAAACTGATTCTGCTCTATGGCAGAGACAATAGATATTACAGAGGCATCAAAGCATTTACTTACAACTCTTATTAATTATCAGTCACCCTCTGGGGCTATGTCACAGCCTATTACTAGTGTCCAAACTTCAGGGAAGTCTTTGCCCGTGGACTTTGAGGCTGGAATCCTCCTGGCTTGAGGGGAAAGGATGAATCTTCCAGGCTTGTCGGGAAAAAGTCTCTGACCTTGTGCTGCTGGATTCTTCTGGATGCTCTCTCCAGAGATACGTAGGCAGGATCTCAGGTGCAGAGGCAGGATGTTGTGCAGCACGACATAACGCTGGGTAGTAGGACGATCATGTGCGGTCAATTCAGAGTCTGCTTCCTGGTAACTCGGCAGCAATGGTGCTTACCAGGCAATGATAGGCAGTGGGCATGCAAGGCGTGCACAGCTGGCTAGGAGACTGAACTCCGTAGTAACAGCAAAGCTAGCAGGCTTAAGTGAGCTCCGCAAGTGAATACGCAGGCAGGGGAGTCCGAGCTATGCAGGGAGAGTCCGAGCTGCAAGGTCATGTGAGCAGGGGCGTCCGAACATGTTGTTTACTTGTGTGCCCCTATTTATTAAATGTGGGCTGAGATTAATGGCCCTTTGGCCTCTAGAATGACCAATTAGGTTGGCAGTCAGCCAAACCTTACCGTAATAGGCAAATGCCACTTGCCTGGACTTTCCCAAATATGGGGATCACATGGGCTTACACCAGGGAAGGATGAGCTAGGCGTGTGGGGGCTTACACAACATGTTTAGAAACAGCTTATACAACATAGACCCTAGGCAGGCCAGACTCTGCAGCACCAGGTCTGTTGTGCCCCTTTTAGCCATTTAATATGCTTACCTCTGGTGCGGGCAGAAAAACATGTCCAGACAGGGCAAGGCATAAATAAGCCTAATTTGGGGCCTACAGGCCCTCCACAACACCTTGTCAGACTGTCAGTGACTGCGTCTGTCAGACTTTTCAGAAAATTACATCAACATTTTAGGGTGGTGGAAGTTACCTAATTTGCACTTAGAATATGGGAATAGTAATTAAATCACATGTCAAAACCACCACAGTTGTATTTATATGCATACATGATGTGACACGTCTTAGTGCAATGGCTCGGTGGAATTATTGGATACTGATCTGCTTTAAAAATATTTTGTGTCTGATTATAAGATTTCTACCTCCCTCTCTCTCTTTTTTTTTTTTTTTCAAATAACTTTGTGGTTGGTTAAGAATGTGTGTGTGTCTGTCTGTCTGTCTATTGAAATTTAGCAAACCAGCTCAGATGGCTTGGAAGCTATATTGACAGCAAAGCAAAATTTATAAGCATATATACACAAAATATTTAGAAGCATTTGCAATTATATACAAATTAGAAATAATACAGAAATCCAAATTCTCTCCTGGGCAAAGAAACTGCTCAGAAGGGGTTCAAAGCCACACTCTCTCTCTCCCAGACAGACAATCAGCAAAGCTTAGTTGTTATCTGTTAGCAAAAGGTATTAGAGCGGAGCAGAAAGTGAAGAGAAGAAGCATCCCAGAGCAAAGAGGGACAAATTCTTTACATTTTGACTTCTTATCCCTTTTAGCAAACCAATAAATGATAGAGACTTTATCATTATGTATTCTTTTACAACCAATGATCTAATTTCTCTCATTAGAATCATAAAATCAACCAAGTTGAAAGAGACCTCCAAGATCATAAAGTCCAACCTATATATTATTCCAATTAGCCTCAAACTAGCAAAAACTTTAAAGTATTTTTCTTGCCCAGTGCATAAATTCTTATAAATGGGGGGCAGTCAGCAGGCTGTCAGGTGGAATCACAATGGAAAGGCACTGGCATGAAGCACACAAGACCTGACTTGAATGAACTAAAGCCCTGCCCACGTTTGATCAGTCTATCATGTTATATTCAATTACACCAGCTATTGAAGTGCTGAATTTTTACTTTCCTACAGAAATAATAGATTTATATTAAGTACATGAGTAGCAGCTAACTTCAGGACTTTAATTTCTAAATTCAAATCCAGATATTGATTCAAATTGAATACAACAATATTTTGAAAGAGAATCTTGCAGTAATTGGAAGATATGTTGGATTTTTTTTCTTAATATTTTTAAAAGGCCATAGTTTGCTGAGGCATTTTTCTTTAGTTTATTCTGATTGTGAAGTCTGGTCTGTGTTTTAAAAACTATGTTGCAGTCCCACCTCCTCCTCTTTTGTTCTCGGTTTGGTGTTGTGGAATGTTTTGTTTTCTATTTAGCTTTTTGTGGTGTGATGGTGTGGGTGTTACCCACCCCTCCACTCTTACAAAATCACCCAGACTAGACTTAGCTGAGCTGAGCTACACAATGAAGCTATATTTACATCGTAGCACAATATACAAGCAGATATTTACAATATTTACAACTATATATGTAAATATACAAGTTAAAAGTAATACAGAAACACAACAGCCCTCCCAGAAACCAGAGTCACCAACCACCCTTCCACCTTCTTTCCATCCCTCTACCTTAATCCCAGAGTTTGCCCTTACATGCAAGGTGAGGTTGGAGGATTGGCAAGGGGGGTTAGAAAGCGGAAGGATTAGTTACACAGAAGCAGCTCAGGGCACTATCAGAGACACACACAATGACTCTCTCTCATTCTGTCTCATCTATGTTTATGTTCTTGCTTTTATACATCTCAGCAAGCCTATGAGTGCAGCAGACATCACCATTGCTTCCTTTTCAGAGCCTATAATCTATTTTTTCTCACTAAAACATTCCAGTTATCCTCAAACTAGCACACATGGGTTTGATTTTTTTGTTTGGTGGATTTGGTTTTTTTTGTGGGTGGCTTTATTTTCTTTCTTTTTTGTTTTCCTAGGACCTTTCTGGAGCATAGAACATATATCTTTGATGTTGTTTGATATCACAAATAAATGCAGAACACCTTTTGCATTTGTTTGTGGGGTTTGGAGGCATTTTTTATTTGTTTGCTTGTTTCTCTGATTACTTTGTGGCTATATTTGTGTATAACACATATGTGTAATAGTCCTTAAACTTACAGTACCTGAAGAAAAAGGTGATAAGTCCTTGGCTCAGACATATTGGACAAAATTGCAATCAGAAACAGAGACTTATCTGCTTTGTTTTAACAGAACCTCTTCTGGTGAAGTTTTAAGGCTTGGAGCTGTGACTGCTAATTAATTTTATTTCAAATTCTACCTTTTTTTTTTTTTTTTAATCCTTCATGTCTACAGAATTTTGAATCAAACCAGACTGTACTTGTTCATGAACAAAAGGGGAGAGGCCTGTCTCAGCAGAAGATGGAAGTCACTTTTCTTTCCAAAAGCCAAATTCTACTTGGTATATAATTCTGCTCACTACAGGGTAGACTGGGTAGACCTTAATCTTAGTTCATACCAATGTGGGGACAATGGCATGAGAACACCTGTACTGATTAGTCTTTTGTTGTGCAGTTCAGAGAAATCTGAATTTGTTGTTGTCTCACTGAGGCATCAACTTTGCCCTTTCTGAATGCATATGAGTCAGAGGCCAAACACCCTTGGCCATATAAGGATCTCTTAGGAGTCAGTAGATTGTTTGACAAGTATTTGCCACTGTCTGGCTATCATCTAAAAAACATAGAATCAAAGAGTCATAGAATCAGCCAAGTTGAAAGAGGCCTCCAAGGATCATCCAGTCCAACCTATCACCCAGTCCTATATGATCAACCAGACTATGACTTGTAATTCTTTGAATGGAACCTTTAGATGAGGTTATCATTCTTGCTGTTACAGGAATTGTCTCAGAAAGTGATGCCTCTAAAGGCCTTCACTGTGTCCGGCTTTGGGCTCCCCGGTTTGTTTGCTTTGTTTGTATGTCTCTCTGGGCAGCCTGTGCCAGGGCTCTGTCACCCCCACTGTAAAGAGTTTCTCCTCATGTTGAGGTGAAACCTTCTATGTTCCAGTTTGTAGCCGCTGCTCCTTCTCTTATTGCTGCTGACCACCAAAAAGAGATTGATCCCAGCCACTTGACTCCCACCCCTCAGATATTTGTACACATTGATCAGATCCCCTCCCAGCCTTCTCTTCTCCAGATTAAACAGCCCCAGGGCTCTCAGCCTCTCTCCATAGGGGAGATGCTCAAGTGCCCCAGTCATCCTCGTGGCTCTCTGCTGGACTCTCTCCAGCAGGTCCCTGTCTGTCTTGAACTAGGGAAAGTAGGGTACAATTTTCTGCATAGATCCTAGGTGCATGCTGCAGTGACCAGGAGTCCAAATTATCTGGTTGCATCTAGCAACATTTGGAATTCCTTTTTCTGAGTTAATTCCAGTCACCACTTAAAATCAAAATTTTCAGGCTAACGTAGCCACAGGTTATTTTGTTTTCCTGCTGTTTTGCCACAATGAATGTTGTTGTGTGATTTTGTGGTGTGCTGTTTCAGTTTTAAGTAAAGATTGTGTGAAAAGTCCTGTAGTCATATGTGTTCCCCCACCTCCATATTGTGACGTTATTTGTTCCTAAAAGTAAAGCCAGGTAGTTTTCTATATGTTCACATGGGCCTTACATGTATAGGAATTTATCTGAAAATGAGGACCTGAATCTTAAGTAAAGTCTTGCTCTTTCATAGAAAAAGATAAAGTCCTTCTTTCTATGGTGCTTCCAGATGGTGATAGGTATAGTTTTTATTACTTGTAAATGGCTAACTGAACTCATACTTCCTGTGTTTTCTTAATCCTGGAGGCCACAGGCCAAACAATACTTTGTAGTTCTGAAATAAGCACTCCTACTTCATTCCTCTTTCATCTGTTAAGAAAGAGAATTATTGAAGGCATGCTACCTGTGACAGATTTGTTTGTTGGTTGGTTCTTGAGGGATTCTGGGGGGATTAAGTTGTTTAATTTGGTTTTGGTTGCTTTTGTGTTGTTCTTTCATTTTTAGTGAAAGGAAGTCTAACGCAGGCGCTATGGAGCCAGAAAAGTAGCATCCCTTATATATACAGTCAGATGTTTCTTAGGCAGCTGTGTAAACCAGGACATCTTACACCATATACCTAGCTGCTAACTGCTGCAGATGTCTGGCTAGTGCCATGTGCCTGAGCTGTGGGAATTGCTTAGAGGACTGCCATAGGACCAGCCCACCAGTATACCAAACAGGAATGTTCTATCAGGGTTTGGGTTTTTTTTTCTGATGTAATGACATGCCCAGGAATATTCTCAGACTTATTAAATTTACTAACATAAATGTGACCAATTTTATTTTCTTTCCAGTGGGATTCCATAACTGAAATGGATGAACACAATGGTCCTATTCATACTTACCAGGTATGTAATGTGATGGAGCCAAACCAAAACAACTGGCTTCAAACAAACTGGATCTCCCGTGATGCTGCACAGAAAATTTACGTGGAAATGAAGTTTACCCTGAGGGACTGCAACAGCATTCCATGGGTACTGGGAACCTGCAAGGAAACTTTCAATATCTACTACCTGGAGTCAGATGAGTCACATGGAGTAAAATTCAAGCCAAACCAGTATGTTAAAATTGATACTATTGCAGCTGATGAAAGCTTTACCCAGATGGACTTGGGTGACCGCATTCTTAAACTCAATACAGAGGTTCGTGAGGTTGGGCCGATAAATAAGAAAGGATTTTATCTTGCTTTTCAAGACATTGGAGCATGCATTGCTTTGGTCTCGGTCCGTGTTTATTACAAGAAGTGCCCTTTCACAGTCCGTAATTTGGCTATGTTTCCTGATACTATTCCAAGGGTTGATTCTTCCTCTTTGGTGGAAGTACGAGGCTCCTGTGTGAAGAGTGCAGAGGAACGTGACACTCCAAAATTGCATTGTGGAGCAGATGGTGATTGGCTTGTGCCTCTAGGACGATGCATCTGCAGTGTAGGGTATGAAGAATTGGATGGCTCCTGCCATGGTAAGAAAACATTGTTTGACTTACATTTATTTATTTATAATAATAAAACAAATCTTACAATGTTGCATGCACAACAAATAGCTCATTTTATATTGGAGATATTGCATCACTTTTCCAAGGAACGCCTCTTGTCCAGAAATAAGCAAGGTGTTTGAAGTCATGATATTGTGGATTTCTAAGGAAACTTTTAGTTACCAAAGATGACCTTCATTTTGTCTAATGTACACGTGTAGATCACCTAGTTACTTTCACTCCTTCCATATCTGCTGGAGATAAGTGCATGATTTGGAGCAGTATTCCTCTATTGTGTTTTAGATATTTATCACAAGATGAGCAGTGACTGAAGAAGAATCTTTTTTCCTTCATGTGTCTAAATAGGGAATCTAACCAATTAATTCTGACTCAAATCTTTCTTGTGGGCACATAAAGACAAATATGAATGTGCTTGAAAAGATAACATTATTATCAATGCTTCTGTAAAACATAGAGTTTTAAATGCCTTCATGAATAACATGCATGTTACCATAGTGAAAAGCCAATAGATTTCAAGTCCAATTGGAGGTGATTGAGACCCTATTTGGAACAGACCACACAACACTGCATTGCACCCTGTCACTGTGACAGCAGATTCAAGATGTTCGAATAAAACTCCCCTCCTATGAAGGGAAATTTACTTTCTTCTTTTATCAGTGCCTGCCAGCAGTAGAACAAGGGGACACAGTCTCAAGTTGTGTTGGGAGAGGTCTAGGCTGGATGTTAGGAGGAAGTTCTTCACAGAGAGAGTGATTGGCATTGGAATGGGCTGCTCAGGGTGGTGGTGGAGTCACTGTCCCTGGAGATGTTCAAGAAAAGACTGGATGAGGCACTTAGTGCCTTAGACTGAATAATCCTGGAGGTCTCTTCCAACCTGGTTGATTCTATGATTCTACGATTCTGTGATTACTTTCACAGGTAGAGCAGTGAATATATGCTGGAGCAAATCATATGCATGTCTTCTTCACAGTCCAAGAGGTGTTGTAGTTCATTAACCCTCATTCTGCCATTTTCAAAAGACTATTTGCACTTGACAGATTTTTGATAACTGCAGTTCATGCACAAATGAAAAAGACTTGTAAATGCAATTATACTTTGCAAGTGCTCTGGTATAACTGAGTAAATCCCAAGATTTTGAGCCTTTGGGGATTCAATTTGAGACTATTCCCCATGAGGAATTGTTGCAGGCCGCACTGCCTGCTCTCTGCTTGCCGTGGGACTACAGTAAACAAGCCCATAGACCAATATGGTCGTAGGCCAGGCACGAGGGTCTCCAGATGATTCAATGTGAATTACACAGGAGCCTGAATGTACCAGCCTAAATATATACACTCAGCCAGTAGAGCACACGCCTACACATTAGCATAGTTAGTCAGGGACAACCCACCCCATCAGCATAAACCACAGCTTGTTATTCTCATTGCCAAAGTGTCTGTTATCTACCCCTTCTGAGACAAGGCGGCCAGCTGCGTGTGAGAACCAAGGTCTGTTATTACAAGGATCTGCCTGTTGTCATTTTCTCTTCATTCCATTCCCACAGCTCTCCTGCACCTGCACCCCACAACTCTTCTGCATTCTGCATTCCCACAAAGAATGTACACACTGAGACTTATTTTCCACCTGCCAGGACTGCTGAATAGGTGCCATGGTCTGGTTGATTGGTTAGGGCTGGGTGCTAAGTTGGGCTAGATGATCTTGGAGATCTCTTCCAACCTGGTTGATTCTATGACTCTGTCCATAATTATATAAATTAATATTGCTAATTGCCCAAATAGTTTGCTCAAGATCTCCTAAGATTTGGTAGTATTAGGCAAGCTGGACAGCAACACTGAGCAGTATCAACCACTTAAAAAGCACACTATGCATTTTAATCAGAAAATTAAATGTATTTTGTTGTCTAATCTTGCAGGAATTATTTATCAAAGATTGCAAAACATTTTTTGACATTGCCATTGCTGGAAGCAAGTATAATTTTCTGCATAAAGTCAAAATATTTTTGTCCTGATGAGACAATGACTTTTTGCAAGTCGTTAAGTCTTGATGAATTTCTGTCTGTTGTGTAAGTCATACTCTGCAACAGTGTAACCAGAAATCAAAGCATGAAGAAAGCCCAGAAGAAATGGTCGGAAATTTTTCTGCAATGTATTGACTCCACTCATTTTTTTCAATTGGCTATGCAGTCTGCTGCTGAACAAACATCTCCTGAACGAAACAGAATAGCCAAAGCTATGAGTGTTTGCATGTATCTCTTTCTGCCAAGAGGAACAAATCAGTATTTTAGAAAATTATAGTCTAGTAGAACTTCCATATGTGATTTGAAATAGTTTTTGAAGGTATCCAATAGTGTTCATTTCATCATCTTCAAAAGTTTTCTGAAAGTATGTTTATCTTGCATTCTTTCCTGACCTGTATCAGGAGCAGTGTGGCCAGCAGGACCAGGGAAGGCTTTCTGCCTCTGTACTCAGCACTGGTCAGGCCACACCTTGAGTACTGTATCCAGTTCTGGGACCCTAAATTTAAGAAAGATGTTGGGGTGCTTGCTTGAACATGTCCAGAGAAGGGCACCAAGGCTGATGAGGGGCTTGGGGCACAACCCTGTGAGGAGAGGCTGAGGGAGCTGGGGGAGTTCAGCCTGGAAAAGTGGAGACTCAAGGCAGACCTCGTTGCTGGCTACAACTACCTTAAGGGAGGCTGTAGCCAGGTGGGGTTGAGCTCTGCTTGCCGGCACCCAGTGGAAGAACAAGAGGACACAGTCTCAAACTGTGCCTGGGCAGGTTTAGACTGGACATTAGGTAGAAGTTCTTCACAGAAAATGTGATTGGCATTAGAATGGGCTGCCTGGGGAGGTGGTGGAGTCAGTATCCCTGGAGGTGTTTCAAAGGAGTCTGGATGGGGCATTTAGTGCCATGGTTTATTTAATTAGAAGAGTTAGGTGCTACTTTGGACTCGATGATCCTAGAGGTCTCTTCCAACCTGGTTCATTCTGTGATTCTGTGAACATCATGCCTACAGCAAGCCCAACCTGTATAAGACATTTTCAGAATTAAAGGGCAACAATTTAATTTCAGGTGTGCCCACTTTCCAGCTCCTGTGCTTAAACCATGAGCTGAAAGAGTTAATGTCAGCTAGGCCCCATTTCCACTTGTGCCAATGCTGCCGATGGAGATTCAGACTTGGGCACCTGGGAATTTTTTGACAATGAGAGTGTTTAGATCATTATGAACTGAACTGAGGTCACTATCAGTGTTGATAGCAACCTTGTCCTGCAGCCATAGGGACTGATACATGGATCGGCAATTTAGGCTTTGAAAGATTTGTAACTTATCGATACCTCTTTAACTGACTTTTCTGTCAATTAAATATTAAAATATCTGAACATTACTAATTTTTTAAGGAAAAAATTGTAACATTTGTATTTGGCTTGTTTTCATAGAAGAGAGCAGTGGACAGGTAGTTGGAGGAAAAGGAGAAGCTACTACATTTTCATCTGCTGTTACTTGAATATTTTTTCCTACTTGGAAATGGTATAAAAATGTAAATTATACACCAGCACATGGCTTAGTGGGAAATAATAAGATCCTCGTGGCAAATAAGGCTTATCTGTGACAGAATTTCTGGTTTGATATTAGTAGGGATACTGCACTCTATTGAGGAAGTACAAAATGGCATAAGGAATGATATTCTGCCTTTGACATTGCTCATAGTTTCACAAAGCAGCAAGAATGAGAATAAAAATGTGTTTGATCATTCTTTACCACTGCTGTTAAAATCATAAAGAAGCAAGAGAAGTGGATTTTAGGAGTTGAAAGTAAACTAACTGGTAACATTTCAGTTATTTCAATATATGTCTGTTTTATGAGTGTCTCTCTTTGTGTATCTGTCAGTATTCTCTATCTATTGTGCTTGCTATTAAAGGCATCACTTCAGAATGAAAGTGTCTAAGGAGATTTCACAGTGTCCATACTTACTAAATGTATACCCAACGTGACTAAAACAGTTTAGAGACACACTGATAAAGAGTTTTTTTCCATTAATATGGAGACTGCCTTCCTCTTCTGAAGTCAGTGAGGAAAAAGTCACTTTCTTTGCAAGAGGTTCACAGTTATTTGTGTCTCGTGTAACTTCTTAATAGTCTACCTGAAAAAATAACATCATCTCTGAATTGATTGTATAGACAATCTATAGCTCTTTTATTTTAAATCTCCTTCCAAGATATTTTTACTCAAACTCCTGAAATAGTGTCCCCATTCACATATTCTTCTGATTTTTTGTAGTTGTTAATAAGTCAGTGTGTATAATTTGACAATGCTAATCTTAACTGTCTCTGATATGAATTGTTTCTTTTTCATTAATTGTTGGTACCAGCCCCATTCACAAATCACAGGATTACAGGATGTTAGGAGTTGGAAGGGACCCAAGGAGATCATCAAGTCCAACGCCCCTGCCAGAGCAGGACCATGTAATCTAGCACAATCATATTGTTGAAGGAGATGTTGCACAGGATTCTAATAAAATTCAGTTAAAATAAGCAACTTTAATGTCATATCTTCTCTGAAAGTCATTCCAAGACAGAAGTTGTGCAATTAGGCTATATTAGGGCTTTGAATGGATTTTTATTACACAATAAAAAAACAGTCATGGTAAGGAGCTCTATAAAAACTTAATTACAACAGTTTAGTTCTGATTGGGTATGACATAATAGGAACTGTGTGGCTGATAACTAAAATCTGATTCTTCGATGATTTGCCAAAAAATGTGTGAATTATTATAAGGTGGGCAATTAATTGCAGATTCAACTATATATAGTAAATGCTAATTAATGTAGTCATTTCAGAAGTTATTTTAATCTTAACCAATGAAGCACAATGCAGAAGTGTATTTTGACTGTAAAATGCTGATTGTTCTTGAGGACTGTTCTCTGGAACTTCTCACTCCTCCCCAAAGCAGGTTTTATGGTATGGTGAAGAAACTTTATAAATGGAAAATAACAGACATTGAGAAACTCAGCTGGTGTGTTTTCATTAAAACAAATACAGTAAGGAACTTAACATTCAAATTATGTTACCTTGAGTTGAATGAATAATGCTTGCTAGGGATACTAATGCCTGAATCTATTGAGTATTCATTACTTGACTTTGTAGAAATGTTTCGGTGTTAGGATTTCTGTCTTTGCAGCCTATCTTCAGCCTTTTGAACTGATTCAATTAGAGAATGTGAACTAACCTTGTCTCCATACAATAGCATGTCTTTGTTATTGGAAAGCCTAAAAGTTAGTATTACGGTTATGCTTTAGTTACATATCTGCTGTCATGAAAACAAGAAGAGCAAGAAGCATGTACATTGGAACGGCGAGTTTCCTACTAGTTATAGAGATACAATATGTATAGGGTTCCTTTTGCTTTTTTCCTGTATTTATTTACCCGTAAGATCTACTCTGCTTTGGCAGCCCATAGGCACTGAAGGAACATCTGTAAAGACAGATAAAATTATAATAAAATTGGATGACTAGTGCAGTACTATCAAGTACAAGATTTCTGACTGATACCTTTGTAGAAGAGAAAAGGGACAGAAAGGAGAATGCCCACGAAAGCTGAGGTGCTAGCTACAGAAACTTTTCTGTCCTCGGTAGTTCAGGTGAGGGTTTGAATTACCACACTTCTTAAGGGGAGCTGAAGTTTGACAGCTCCTCCTTAAGCAAAACTGTATGCCTGGCAGCATATTGTCCTGCCGTGCTGCTCAAGTGCAGCATGTCCTGGAGTTGATGCAGAATCAGGGAGTGAGGATTACACATTGCTTTATGTCATCTCGTGTGGGAAAAACTCAACATCTGTAGTTTAATGGAGGTGCTGGTGGTGATGATCAGTTCTCTCTTGCAGCTTACATCACTGACCCTACCACTTTTAAGACAAGCTTTGAAGCTGCAGTGCTTTTTGAAGACCTGCACGGTTCTTAGCAGGAACAAAGGATCAGTAAGATCACCTGCTGTATTACTTTCATATGTCTGATTCTGAAAGGAAACTGATTCTTTTGGATCTGTAGTGTGGCAATGCTTTAGTGTCTTTGGTGCTTTACAGTCCTTAATAGGGAACTGAAAGAACTCTACTAGGCAGAATCATCAAGAACTCAACTGCAGAATTGTTTCATGTGGCACCTGATGTTGATATAAAAAGAAATGGAGCAGAACCTTTGAGACAGTTTAGAGATTTTTTTTTCCAAACAACTGTGCCTGCTTTTACAAATTAGTCATAATCACAGAAAATGCGTGTTGCTGGTTGTTGTTTTACTACTTTATTGCATGGGGCCTGACAAGATCCACCCATGGGTCCTGAGGGCACTGGTAGATGAAGTTGCTAAACCACTGCCCATCATGTTTGAAAGGTCATGGCAGGCTGGTGAAGTTCTGCTGACTGGAAAAGGGCAAACATCTCAGTGGAAGAGCCAACACTTAACATACCCAGAACCTAAAAACAGCAGCAGAAAATGAAGCCTCTACTATTACAATCTGATCTTCAAGCCCTACAATACTTTGCTCCAGTCAGCACTTTCATTTTAAAGCTGTCATGAGGCAGGATGGTGTGAATGGCAGCAGATTAAAAAACTTGTAAGGTATAGCCAGCAATAGGGCAAGCTGCTGTTTGCAGTAAACAGAAAATGAATTGGTGTGATAAAGAAAAAACAAAACAACAACAAACCCAACCAAAGAAAAACAAACCTGTGAAGAGAAAGCTGTAAAATTGTTATTTTTCTGATTTATGGGCTTCCCTACTATTTAGAAATAAATTAGGTAAACCTGAAAGAAATTAAGGGGCAGTAGTTGTAAAACAGCCCACTGATTTGGACAGAATCTCTGTCTCTGGTATTTTTTTACAGTTGTCTGCATCCAAAAGACCTACAGTGTAGTTACTAGAGAAGCAACCTGAGTAAGTGGTATTTGATTGATTCTTTATATCTACACCCTATCTCTCTTAACCTAAATGTCAGTAGCATCAACAGAGCAATTTAATCTGAAACACAAGGACAAGAGCACAATATAATGTTCTGCTTGTTTTTTTTTTCCTTTTGGAAATGAGTAGTAGTAATATTAAAGATATTGATGTACTGTTTATTTCTAGCTTTAACATCCAGAACGTCAGTGTATCGTTTGTTCCACATGTGTTGTTATAGGGCTTTGCTTTTTCATTTGTGAGTGGCATGGGCTTGTGCTTACTTGGGGTTTGGCTTGGGGTTTTTTGGTGGTGGGAGGGTTGAGGATTTTTATGATTTTGTTGTTGTTACAGTTTGGGTTGGGTGTTTTTATTACAACAGGGATGTAAAACATGGACAGTCTGAGAAACAAATGGTTACAATAGCTGTCGTTAATGATAATGCTATTTAAAGTCATAGGTCTTTTTTCTCAAAAAAACTCATAGCTGGGAGAAATCCATGGCCTCAGTTCCACTGTGAGCAATTAGATGTTTCAGTATCTTACAAAGGTATTTTATTTCTGCATTAGTCTTCTGTGTTAGTGATGGTTGGAGAAAGTATGAAACCCTTAAAAAAAATAAAAGTCAGTGCACGCTGCACTTTGAATGTATTAAATATAAGGAAGTTGGTGGTATTATTTTGGGCTTTAGCATCTTAGTGAACTTGCTTAATATTCAGTTCAAATAATCATGTGAAAACCAGCATTATTTATCCTTCCTACATTTCTTAAAGTAATTTTTTATTGACTCTAAAATGTTACCATATTCCTGCACTCTGAGCTTCATGGACCATTTATTCTGCATCCCACCTCAGTTCTGTGGCTGACTGGAAGAGATGCAATGCTGGCTTTCTCACATATGGGAAAGAGGTTGGGTGCATTTGACAAACATCCTGGCTTCACTAAAGAGTTGTAATAAGCACTGTCATATTATTAAATTGTTAGAATGTGTTGTAAGGGAGAATTATTTTGTTGTTTGTGGGGTTTGTTTAGGGTTTTTTAGGGTCACAAACTTAGTTTGGATCAGGTTTTAAGCTAATGTCAATGTTGACAATGTCACTGTCAGAAATCATAGAATCACAGAATCAGCCAGGTTAGAAGAGACCTCCAAGCTCATCCAGTCCAACCTAGCACCCAGCCCTAGCCAGTCAACTAAGTGCCTCATCCAGTCTTAGCTTGAACACCTCCAGGGACGGTGCCTCCACCACCTCCCTGGGCAGCTCATTGCAAAGCCAATCACTCTTTCTGTGAAGAACTTCCCCCTAACATCCAGCCTGTACCTCCCCCGGCACAACTTGAGACTGTGTCCCCTTGTTCTATTGCTGGTTGCCTGGCAGAAGAGACCAACCCTCACCTGGCTACAATGTCCCTTCAGGTAGTTGTAGACAGCAATGAGGTCACCCCTGAGCCTCCTCTTCTCCAGACTAAACAACCCCAGCTCCCTCAGCCTCTCCTCATAGGGTTTGTGTCCCAGGCCTTTCACCAGCTTTGTTGCCCTTCTCTGGACACCTTCCAGCACCTCAACATCTCTCTTGAATTGAGGAGCCCAGAACTGGACACAGGACTCAAGGTGTGGCCAGAGCAGTGCTGAGTACAGGGGAAGAATAACCTCCCTTGTCCTACTGGCCACACTGCTCCTGATGCAGACCAGGATGGCATTGGCTCTCTTGGCCACCTGGGCACACTGCTGGCTCAGCTTCAGCCTACTATCTCCCAGGACCCCCAGCTCCCTCTCTGCCTGGCTGCTCTCAGCCACTCTGGCCCCAGCCTGTAGCACTGCTTGGGGTTGTTGTGGCCAAAGTGCACGACCCTGCACTTGTCCTTGTTCAATCTCATCCCATTGGCCTCTGCCCACCCATCCAGCCTGTCCAGGTCCCTCTGCAGGGCTCTCCTACCTCCCAACAGCTCCACACCTGCTCCTAGCTTGGTGGCATCTGCAAACTCACTGATGCTGGACTCAATCCCCTGCTCCAGATCATTAATAAAGATGTTGAACAGGATTGGGCCCAGCACTGATCCTTGGGGAACACCACTAGTGACAGCTGCTAACTGGATGTGGCACCATTCACCACCACTCTCTGAGCTCTGCCATCCAGCCAGTTCTTGATCCAGCACAGAGTGAATCTGTCCAAACCATGAGCTGCCAGCTTGGCTAGGAGCTTCTTGTGGCAGACTGTGTCAAAGGCTTTGCTGCATTCCAGGTAGACTACATCCACAGCCTGCCCCACAGTCACCAGGCAGGTAACCTGATCATAAAAGGAGATCAGGTTGGTGAGACAGGACCTGCCCTTCCTAAACCCATGCTGGCTGGGCCTGATCCCTTGGCCATCCTGCTCCAGATGATCAATAAGGACACTGCAGTGTATTGGAAGGTCTGAGAGGCCAATCTCATCTTATTCTCTGTGCAGTTAACAGAGACAGTTTGACTCCACCAGACAGTGCTTCAGAGCAGGCTTCAAACATCAACTGATGTCTCATCACTGCCAAACAAAAACAGAAACAAAAACCAAAGAGGCTGAAGTTAGCTCTTCTCTAAGTTTTACAATAGAATTACCACTGTGCTGAAATACAAGAAAAAGCAAGACACATGAGTAAATGTATTTTATTTATTAGCAGTATCCCAAGATATTTCATGCTTCTTGTAATCCTTGTGTTTTAACATTGTCAAGATCTTATATTTCAATACACAATGCTTCCCTCAGGAACGTGTTGCGGTGGAACTCACCTTAGTCAGTATTCATACTGTAGCTGCCAAGGAGTGTTTATTTTTCTTTTCCCTCAGGCTTCTCTTCTGAAAGGATGTCTGTTGGTCAGTGTTTTTCCTCATTCTTTCAGAACAAGCATTTGCATATCAAAGATCTGATGGGAGTAAACATGCTTTATACTTCCATCTGTCATTCTCTTCCCACTGAGACACAAAATAAGAATGGAATAGCATGCTAGAGTTTCGGGTTTGGTTGGGGTTTTTTTTTGGTGCCTTAATTCTATACTGTTTTGCTTTGAAATATGAAGGATACCTAGATACAGTTTTCTATCACTGTGTTTCATTGTATTAAGATCTTTTGATTTAAGCTATCCTACAATTTGAAATCAGTAGTCTGAAAAAGTGGTACTTGTGAGGAAAACCAGAATGCCTTCCTCCTTAATCTTCTAATGTCTATAAAGGAATAGAATGCTCTCAGTCTTTCTTGTTTAACATCAACTGTGCACATCTTTACCTTCCTGCAAATGTGATATTCCTTAACTCTGTTTTGTAAAGCAGGCATATTTCCTTGGCATCTACTGAAAATGAGGCCAGGTTTTGTTTATGTTTCTACTGCTTTTGCATTATTTTTCAGCATCATTTTTTCTTTGTCATTTCAAGGAATGAGTTTGTTTCAGAACTGGTAAGAACATATAAGAGCATGCCAGCCAACTGCCGTCCTTCTTAGTGTGTGCCTTCAGATTTATTTTGAAAGTTATTCCTTTGTGGAGCTTTTAGGTGAGCATTCAGCTCAGTTTTCTTTGCCCAGCACAAACAAGTGTGGTGCTACCAGGGTCTCACTGAACTGAGCAGCAGCTACATAAAGAACCCAAGAGAACAACAGTTCCTCTGATTATTAACTACTTTTGTGATGTAGTTCATCAGATACAACAGGTCCTGTGCTCTCTCCCATCTCTGCATTTGTTACCATGGAAGCAACATTTGATTGAAGAATGAAAATCCAAATTCAATGCTGAGTTTCTTATCTCTTTTTCATTTTAATATGAAGCACATGGAATGAAAAAAGGAGTAGCCATCATAGAATTACCAAAGGGAAATCATGTTTGACTAATCTGATAACCTTCTACAATGGTGTGACTGAATGGGCAGATGCAGAGAGAGCAGCAGATGTTGTCTACTTTGACTTTAGTAAGGCTTTTTATGCTGTCTCCCATAACATCCTTGTAGGGAAGCTCAGGAAGCATGGGTTAGAAGAGTGGATGGTGAGATGTCTTGTTAACTGGTTAAACAATAGAGTTCAGACAGTTGTGAAGAATGATGCAAGGTCTGTTTGGAGACCTGTATCTAGTGGTGGTCCCCAGCGGTTAAGTACTGGGTCCAGTCTTATTCAGTGTCTTCATCAACAACCTGAATGAGGAGATAAGAGTGTATCTTCTTCAAGCTTGCCAATGATACAAAACTGGGAGGATTAGCTGTGTGGCCATTCAGTGAAATCTGGACAGACTGGAGCAAAGGGGAACCTAATGAGGCTCAACAAGCATAAGCATAGTGTGGAGGAACAACACCATGCACCAGTACAGGTTGGGATTTGGCCCACTAGAAAACAGCACTATGGAGAAGGACTGTAGAGTCCTGGACAGTAAGGTATCCATGAGCCAGCAATGTGCCCTTGTGGTCGACAAGGCCAATGGTGTCTTGGGCGTGCATTAAGAAGCATGTGACCAGCATGATGAGGGAGGTTCTCCTACCCCTCTACTCTGCCCTAGTGAGACACATCTGGAGTAATGTGTCCAGTTCTGGGCTCCCCAGATCAAGAGGGACAGCAATATACTAGAGGGAGTCCAACAGAGGGCTACAAGGATGATTAAGGGACTAGAACATCTGTCCTATGATGAAAGACTGAGAGACGTGGGGTTGTTTAGTCTGAAGAAGAGAAGGCTGAGAGGGGATCTTTTGGTGGGGTTTTCTTGGGTTTTGGTTGGTTTGTTTTTCTTTTTTCTTAAGGCCTAGGACAAACATACAAAACAAAAAGAAATCACTGATGTGACAGAATGCACACAGAGGAACACTTGCATGTCTTAGGACATTTTACTGCTTTTCTTTGTCATTTTATTTGATGCTTCTCATATTCCAGCAGCAGTCCTGAAATAATCAGTGGAATATGTGCAATTTCTGGAATTCTTTTTCTCAGTCAGGCTCTGGTTTGTTATTCTGATGAATCTGGTTATCATTATCTTGGTTACTCTTCTGATAAATCTGTTTGTGGTAGGAGTTTGAAGCAGAGGAGTTTATGAGGCAATAGTTGTTAAAAGAGTGGATTCCTCTGTTTCCTAAGGAAAGATACTTCTTCCATAACTGGACTTTTGGTCTTGAATAATATCACTTAACATTGGTCCTCTGCATCACCTGAAGGAAACATGGATGATCCAATATGATGATTTGTTCATATAGATGACTTTATAAATCACAACAATGATATAAAGTGGCATCCAATTCTTACTAGAACTTGATAGAGGATATGAAATATAGGATTAATGTTATCAGAATGAACTGAAGCCTGAAAAGATTGGGTGAATACAATCACTACTAATCACAATTTGTACATTATAAATTTGAATTCCTTTTCAGATGCTCTGAATTCCATTGACCTCTGCTGAAGGTTGATTACACGTTGGGTGATTTCTAACCAACCTTTTCTCTGACAAAAAAAGTTTCTATAGAAGCAGGAGATAAGGTTAATTTGAAACCTAAATTACTATTGAAGTTGAGTAAAAAATCCAACAGGACCCTGTATTTTTATCATGACTAGTGAGCCTAATGTATTTTTTGGAAAAGATAGAGACACAAGTATTTAATAGATTTTGTTGCGGAAGGGGATTTCTGTACCTACACCTATTTGGCAGAGGTGAGAAATTAATTTGAGATGATATAAATTTTATATAAAACTATAATTTATTAAAATTAATATTTATGAACTCTTGCCACCCCCAAACACTGTGTATTAATATTTAGTTCTTTTGTGCAAGATTATGAAAACAATTAGGATTAAATATGTCCAGGGATCTGGTTAATAACTAGCAAAACATTAAAACTATAAACAGAGAGAGGAATTTCCCCTGTGCCTTAGCGCCGCTTATTATTACTTGTGCTATAAGCCCAGCAGAGGGGCTGAAACTCTTTCTGCTCTATGGCAGAGGAAACTTATATTACAGAGGAATTTAAAGCTTTACTTATAAGTGATGCTCTTAATTATCAATCTCCCCCTGGGGGCTGTGTCACAGCCTGTGCCCAATGTCTGGACTTCAGGAGATCTTTGCCTGTGGACCCTTGGATGCTGGAATCTTCCTGTCTTGAGAGGAGATAGGTGAATTTTCCCAGTCTCTGGGGTCTGGCTTTCTAACCTTTTCTCCTGGCATAGGATGATCTCTGCCTCAATGCTGCTGTCTTTGTCTGGATGCCGTGTCCAGGGATTATCAGCTGGCAGGATTCCAGGAACAGGAGAAGAATATCCATGCAGTCTCTGGCACGATTCCTTCACGGATTCAGGCCGTGTGTATGTGTGCAGACAATCCAGAAGTCTGGTTTCCTGGTTCTCTCCAGGCAAAAGCAGTGGGCATGCAGTTTGCCAGGCTGCTGGGAGCCTGAGCTCTGTAGATAAAGCAAGATCAGGATCAGGTCCTGATAGCAATATAGCTTGCAGATATGCACAGCTGGTTTAGGAGGTTCTAGAATCCTTTTATATGTATCATGTGCAGGCTTAAATGAGCTCTACATCTAAAGCACGCAGGCAGGTAAGCTGTGAATTGAATCAATGCATGAGGTCTGAGCCTCAGAGAGCATCGGAGCTATGCAATGGCATCCGAGCGTGTGAGTATGAGTGGCTGAGTGCTTCAGGTGAAGATCAGAGCTGTAGCTAATCCTTGCAGGTGGGTCAGAGAGCTGAGCTGCGCTGAGCTGAGCTGAATCTGAACAGATCTGAACAGAGCATGTGGTTCTCCTGTGCACCCCTCTTTATGGACTGCGGGCCGAGATTAATGTGCCCTTTGGCCACCAGAGTAACCAATCAGGTTGGCAGTTAGCCAAAACGTACCATAATAGACAGGAGGCTCTTGCCTGGACTCTCCCAAATATGGGGATCACATGGGCTAGCCCCAGGAGAACACGAACTGTGTGTGTGTGTGTGTTACACAACTTGTTTACAATCAGGAGTCCTGGCAGAAAAACATGTCCAGGCATGTAGAGGCATAAAGAAGCCTCTGTTTGGGCCTACAGGCCCTGCACGACAGATTTGCAGGGTGATTTTCCTTCTGTTTTGGAGGGGGATTTCTCAGTGCCTCCACCTATTTGGGGGAGGGGAGAAATTAATTGGGACAATAAAATTTTATATAAAAATATAGATTTATTAAATTCAATATTTTGAACTCTTCGCCACCCCCAACCACTGTATATTAATATTAAAGGTTGTACACGGTTATGAAAACAATTTAGGATAAAATATGTACAGGAAATTTGTTAATCAGCTAGCAAACATTCAAACTATAAACAGAGAGAGGAGTTTTCCCTGCGGCTTAATGCCGTTTGGGATCTTTATGCTATTTGCCCAGCAGAGCGGGCTGAAACTCTTTCTGCTCTATGGCAGAGGCAACAGATATTACAGAGGTATTGAAGCTTTTACTCACAACTCTTATTAATTATTAATCACCCTCCGGGGCTGTGTCACAGCCTGTGTCTAATGTCCAGAATTCAGGGGATCTCTACCTGCGGACTTGGAGGCTGGAATTTCCCTGGATTGAGGGGAGAGGATAAATCTTCCCGGTTTGTGGGGAAATACTGGTTTTCTCTAACCTTTTCTCCTGGAGAGGGACGATCTCTGCCTTTGTGCCGCTGGCTTCTTCTGGATGCTTTGTCCAGGGATTCAGCTGGCAGGGTTTCAGGAGCAGGAGAATGGTTGTTCACAGCTTCAGGCCATGTGTGCAGACAATCCAGGGTCTGCTTCCTGGTTATCTCAGCGGCAGTGGCTTTTATCAGGCAATGATAGGCAGCGGGCATGCAAAGTGTGCACGGCTGCTGGGAGTCTGAGCTCCATAGGTAAAGGCAGCACAGGATCTGGTCCTGATAGCAATAGTGTGCAGATGTGCACAGCTGGCTTAAGAGGCTATAGGCTCCTTATATATATATATATATGTAGGCAGGCATAAATAAGCCCTGAAAGAAAGGTACACAGGCAGGTAAGCTGCGAATGAGGGTTTGAGCATGAGGGTCTGTTGCGGAACGGAGTTTAGGGGAATTTATGGGGAAAGACATGCAAGGCCGATTTGTAAAGAAGATTAAATGGTTTATTACTAAAATACAAGAAACCCCCTTCCCCAAACTTAGTTATAACTATCCCACCTAAGTTCTTGATTCGCGGTTGCAGATTAAAATAGAAAGTGCTAAAATGAAGAGAGTCTGTGATTTTAAGAGAGTTCATTTGAGTCTTGAGAGATTATTCAGTCTCTAGATAAAAAGTTCATCGGTTACTCACTGTCCACAAGCAGTTCAGCAGGGTCTTAGAGTATTATGAATTTCAGGGCGTTGTCTGAGCCTCCTGCAGGTTCAGGCCGAGGTGGGCCCTGGCCATAAATTTTAATGCTGCCGATCTATGCGTGTGCAGGCAGGGTGTCGTTCAGAAGGAGAGCAGGGTTGAGAGCGAGAGGGTCTCGAGGTGCAGAGGGAAGGGGTAGGTGCTCGATTAAGCAAATGCAGTATTTTTATAGTGTTCAAAGAGGTGTGTTTAGTCAGTTCAGGAGATTTTATGTTAATTTTACAGATTGGTACAAAGTTATAATCAATTCATACAATTGGACAATTCTTACCATAAACAACCTACAGGACCACCCAGGGGTCAGCCCCTAACAGGTGTCCATCATGCTATGGGAACCAAGGTTTTTGAATCAAAACATAGCCAATGTTTACCTTTTACCCCTCCTGGGGGAGAAATATTCTCAGGAGCCCTGTATCTGCTGGAACAGCAGATAGGAATATTGTTTTGGTTTTTGTGATGGCTGGCTTCACGTGAGCCACGTCCCTGTGCAGAAATGGGGCCTGCTAAAGGGCTCTATTACCTTCCATGACAGGGTCTGAGCCTCTGAGCTATCTGAGTGGCTGCGCTATGCAAGTGAGGGTCAGAGCTGTGTCTGAACCGTGCAGGTGAGTCAGAGCAACAGTGGGGTCCGAGATGAGCTGCAGGTAGGGTCAGAGCACATTGTTTACCTGTGCACCCCCATTTATTGACTGTGGGCCGAGATTAATGGCCTCTTTGGCCACTAGAATGACCAATCAGGTTGGCAGTCAGCCAAACCTTACCATAATAGGCAAATGCCACTTGCCTGGGCTTTCCCAAATACAGGGATCACATGGATTTGCCCCAGGGAGACACAAGCTGGGTGTGTGTGGGCTTATACAACTTGTTTGCAACAAGGGGTCCTGGCAGAAAAACATGTCCAGGCATGCATAGGCATAAGCAAGCCTCTTTTCAGGCCTACAGGCCCTCCATGACACCTTCTCAGTGGTAATTTGCTTATATGTTGCCTTTTTTTTAAAAAAAAAAAAAAACATTCTAACATTTTTAACATTTGGGAAGATATAGGCTAGTTTAGAAACCACTCTTTGCTATTACTTTCTCATAAACTTTGAGAATTAGTGCATTCAGGTAATGAAGAGGGACTAGAAAGCAATGATGCAAAGTAGGACACAAATGCATAAACTTGACTTTTATCCTGTGTTTTGCTGTGGGTGACAGTGAAGTCAAGAAATTTATGCAATATGGTTGAGTATCAGTATCATTCACTTTTACTCCTAATGTTGCTGAATTTGTACTAAATGCTAGGTCACTAACATTTATTTCAGTCTCTGGCATCAAATAGCTTCAGGACTGTGAGAAATCAGATTCCAACAAATGAAGGAGACTAAGTTGAGAGGACTGGAGCACAGCCCTATGAGGAGAGGCTGAGGGAGCTGGGGGTGTGCAGCCTGCAGAAGAGGAGGCTCAGGTGTGACCTCATTGCTGTCTGCAACTATCTGAAGGGAGGCTGTAGCCAGGTGGGGTTGGTCTCTTCTGCTAGGCAAGCAGCAACAGAACAAGGGGACACATTCTCAAGTTGTACCAGGGCAGGTTCAGGCTGGATATTAGGAGAAAGTAGTTGCCAGAGTGATTTGCATTGGAATGGACTGCCCAGGGAGGTGGTGGAGTCACCATCCCTGGAAGTGTTCATGACAAGACTGGATGAGGCACTTAGTGCCATGGTCTGGTTGATTGGATAGGGCTGGGTGATAGGTTGCTGTGATGGTTTGGGGGTTACCCCGCCCCCCCACACTTTTGAATTTGCCCCAGCTAACTCAGATGGACCCTGGGAATATAGATGAAGCAATTTATTTACAGCTAGCAGAATTTACAAGCAGCTATTTACAATATATACAGTTATATACAGAAATATACAAAGGATAAACAATACAAAAGCACAACTCCCCTCCCAGAAACCTGAGTCCCCAGGAGGGGCTCTCAAACCACCCCAACACCTCCCCCCGGCCCTCTCAACCTTACCCCAGTTCTCAGGAAGAAAAGAGGTGCAGCCAAGAGGTTAGGGAGCAAGGTTAGTAGGAGCAGGGTTAATGAGATGTGACCAGGTCCAAGGCAAAAGCAAGAGTGAGAAACAAAATGGAGAAAAAGTCTTTCTTCTTCCCAGAGTTCTCAGCGTGACTGTGAGAGAAGTAGACACAATTGTTTTTCATTTCACTGCCCGTTATCTAGTTCTGTTACCAAAACATTCTAGCTTGCTTCAAACTAGCACAGTTGCACTGGATGATCTTGGAGATCTCTTCCAACCTGGTTGCTTCTATGATTCTATCATTCTAAGAGTGATGGGATTCTGGAATAGGCTGCTGAGAGAGATTGTGAACACTCCCTCTCCCTGGTGGTGTTCAAGGCCAAGCTGGATGAGGTCTTGAGCAGCTGAGTATAGTTGAGAGGAATCCCCACTAATGACTGGGAGGGTGAAGTAGATGATTTATAAGGTCCATTCCAACCTACCTCATTCTATGGATCTATGATTCTATGAAAATTCAGTGGTATATAAATAGCTTCCAAAATGGTGGGCAGATTTTAAAAAGCACTCTAAGAAAAAGAATGGGTCTTCTTCTGTTTAGTTGTAAACTTCCTGTTAATTTTATCCAATGCCTTGTTGGTAATGAAAACTTTTTTTTTTTTTTTTAAATTTTCAATTTCATGTGGATTAGGTTAAAATGTAATGTTGCTAGTTTTAAGTTGCAAGGAAATATTTTGCAAAACTATTTCTATGCACACCTCTATGTGTCAGCAAGGTGCCCCATAGTGTCTGTGTCATGACTGAATCTTAATGAAAGATATGAAAATATGTTTTTACATTAAAATGGCTTTTAGCATTCTTAGCCCCTCCAAAGAAGTATTGTAGTGCTAAGTACAAAGGGTTTGCCTGAACTGTTCAAACAATTAAATGGTTCAAACTGATCTTATCCATCATAGGTGAATTTATCTTAATATAAATTAGCTCAGAGGTTGATGCAAGAAGATCTTTCAATAGCTCACGAATCTAGGACTTTACAAGGTCAATGGTGTTGTGGAACCGAGCTCAGCAAGAAGGAAACAAACCTGCCTGCATTTGTTTGGCCAAGTGTAGTGCCAAAGGTGAGAAGGCTTACTACTGAGAGTACATCTGTTGCAGTATTTATTTAACCAACAGCTGGAGGAAAAAAAAGAACTGAAAATTCAAAGGCAACAGGAGGTTTGTTTGAGAAGAGAGACAAATAATGTAATGCGATAGTTTTGGGTGTTCTCTGCACCCCACCACTTTGGAAATCACCCAGACTAGACTCAGCTGGCTCTGGAAATTGAATGAAGCTTATATTTACAGTTTAGCAGAATATACAAGCAGATATTTACAGTATAGACAGTTATAGACAGACATGTACAAGGTAAAAGGTAATACAGAAACACAACAGCCCTCCCAGAAACCTGAGTCCCCAAGAGGGGCTCCCAACCACCCTTCCACCTTCTCCCCCACCCCTCTCAACCTTACCCCAGTCCCAAGGAAGAATGGGGGTTAGGAAGCAAAGTGGATTAATCAGAGAGATGGCAGAGAGGCTAGAGAGAAAAGCAGCTCAGCCCATTCCCCCAGAAGAAGCAGAAGTGACTCTCTTATCTATGTTGGGATTCTTGTTCTTATACCTCTTAGCAAGCCTATGAGTGAAGTAGACATCATTCTCTTTTCCTTTTCACAGCCTGTAATCTAGTTCTTCTCACCAAAACATTCTAGCTAGCTTCAAACTAGCACATGTAAGCTGATCAAGCTGGAGGAATTATGGGTTGTGGTACCATGGTAAAGTAATCACAACAAAAATGAGAAGCCAGACAATTTGTGCATGTCAGTGTCCCAGGTTGGGAACTATAGGGTTAAAAAAAATCCTCTAGAGACTAGAAAATTGTTATTCTTATAAGAATAACAAGAATACTCATATTCTTTATAAATCAATACTAAGAAAAATAGATGATAAAGTAGTAATATCCTAGCCATGTTTTGTTTATGGTATTAACTGAGAATTAACTTTTAAAAAGTGGTCATTTGTTTTTAGTTTTTTTTAAAGCTTGAAGGGAAAGTAAAGGAGCTTTTTAGTAGGAGTAATGAATGCATTCTTCAAGTATGGAGTTAGGAAGCACAAAAGTGCCTATCTGAAAGGTGACAGCATGGTGGCAGTGAGGATTGGCATGTGCAGCCAACTAGAGATAGCAGAGTTGGTACTAGACTGAAATAAGTGTGCTTAGGTAGTCCAGAAGCAGCTTTCATGAAGACAAGGTCTTGATGGAGCAGAAGGCAGGAATTAGATAACAGCCTGGTCACTTAATCTACTGCAAGAGCATGTAGGAACAATATTTATAAAGCTGTGCTGGAGAGAAGTTGATCGAAGTCCATTTGGAAAGAAATACTTAGTGGTTTTAAGCCTCTTTATCAACAAATGCTCCCTCTGATCATCCTAAAATTGCCGTTTCTTTCCTCTGAATTAGTAGGATTAAATAGCAAACAGAATATTTTCAAATATATTGAGTATCTAATGTAAGAGGAGTTCCCATAACACCGAGGGACTTAGAAACAGTGTGTATAATTAGTTTGGGTAAATTTGCCTGAACATGAGTCCCAAGAAGAATGAATTTTTACACTTTTATTTGCTGACAACAATTTTACTATATGCTATAGAAAACATTGTCAATACATCATTGTTTTATACTTTATCTTACTTAGAGGCATATTTATGTGTGTTTTAATCCTCTGAATCATAGAATCAACCAGATCAGAAGAGACCTCCAAGATCATCCAGTCCAAACTAGCACCCAGTCCTAGCCAGTCAACCAGACCATGGTGCTAAGTGTCCCATCCAGCCTTTTCTTGAACACCTCCAGGCACAGCAACTCCACCACCTTCCTGGGCAGCCCATTCCAATGCCAGTCACTTTCTCTGGAAACAACTTCCTCCTAACATCCAGCCTAGACCTCCCCTGGCACAGCTTGAGTCTGTGTCTCCTTGTTCTATTGCTGGTTGTCTGGCAGAAGAGACCAACCCCACCTGACTACAGCCTCCCTTCAGGTAGTTGTAGACAGCAATGAGCTCTGCCCTGAGCCTCCTCTTCTTCAAGCTAAGCACCTGCATGAGAGCAATGGAAAGCTGCCAACTGGATGTGGCACCATTCACCACCACTCTCTGGCCCAGCCTTCCAGCCAGTTCTTGACCCAGCACAGAGTGAATCTCTCCAAGCCATGAGCTGCCAAATTTGCTGGGAGCTTGTTGTGGCAGACGATGTCAGAGGCTTTGCTGAACTCCAGGTAGACTCCATCCACAGCCTGCCCCACATTCACCAGGCAGGTAACCTAATCATAAAAGGAGATTGGGTTGGTCAGACATGACCTGCCCTTCCTAAACCTATGCTGTCTGGACCTGATCCCTTTGGCATCCTGTAGGTGCTTTGTGATGGCACTCAAGATGACCTGTTAAAAAACGTTCCCAGTACAGAGTTATTTATACATAAATACTCTCCCACACATGCTGAGACTTATTTTATTTCTGAAATTATGTGATGCAGCACTGAATTCCTTCACAGAGGGACTGTTCTTGTTATTCCAGTAGCTGAGGATAATTACCATAGCAATTAGATACAGAGATTGGGTGCACTGTCTTCATTGAAGCAATATATTGACTGGATGTCAGAGTCCCCAAGTTGCAAGCTTCAAGGGCTGAGACTTGAGGGAAAAAATGTGATACCTGGTTTTATATCTATGATTTTATAGTTCCATTTCACTGGGATACTGTGTGATTTAGGTTGATCAAGTAAGAACTGACATGATTTTGAGTCTGAGTCAAGTTTGTGAAAGTTCTGCCAAAGCATTCTTTTTTGTTTAATGCTCTCAGAACATATGCTTGTAGTTCTGGATACTTTCCTAATAAATCCAACATTGCAATTTTGTTTTAAGTGGAGGCTGTTCATTTCGACAAATGCCTAATAAATGTTTGAGATATTGTAAATGTTATTTTAGTGTCAGTTATTTTCATGTATTCCACTTTAACTTGTCACTTTTTGTCCAGATGGAGCTTTCAATTCCTCTCATTCAGGTTAAAATTAAGACAGAAAGGGAAATCTTTTCAATTACTCTACTAGAAATTTCTGTATTTTAAAATCCTATGTTTACTGTATAGATGATTATTTTTATTAGAATTCTATGTATGTTTACTTAGAAGGACTGATTTCCTTCCCCAAAAAATTCTGTTCTGCAGTGTGAGGTAGAGCTATTGTTCTACACATATATGATTTGCACTGAGAGCACAGTGCTTGTCAATGCTGTTTGAAGACATAACTGCAAGAAAAGACTATTGCTCATATCAGTATTACTCTGTTACAATTAACCTTTGTTTTTTTGAGGCAATACATTTTCCCACAAATAAGCTGCACAGGATGTCAATTTGATCTGTCACTTTCTTCCATCTTCATCTTCCAAAACACCTTGTTCTTGGTTGGATTTAAATCTCCGTATGAGAGTTTTTCCTGGAATGCACTCTTTTGTGTAAAGTTTTCCTTTTTGACCTAAGGCATTAATTTTTCATCTTGCCTCTGTACAGCGGTCTTCTGTGCTACAGTGAAATTAATTTTGGATATTCCAGGGCTGGATAACCCTCCTGTGATGTGCCGCAATGAAGGGACGGGGCAACGACTTGATGCAAGCCAAAAATCCACTTTATTAGAAAAATAGGCAGGTATATATTGTATCAGAAGGGCTAGCATGTTACTCACTGATTGGATAGAATTACAGTAAAAGTTAGTAACTACTATATGATTGGCTGATACTCTGCTCAGACCGAAGACGCTGTTTCTACTTTCTTCTCTGCTCCTTGATAGAAGTTGCTATGCAACTATCTGAGCAGTCCTGACCGCAGGATCTTACTTATCTTACTCTTCTGAGGTCTGTCTGACCCACACATTACATGCCCAAGGTCTATACTGTGTTTTGTTTCATCTTGGGCAGCTGTTCCCTGCTAACAGGCCATTCCCCTATTCCTACATCTCCCCCTTTTTGTTATACAAAGGAGAACCTAACAGTAGCACAACCAATCATTCGTTAAATACACAGCAAAATACATAGTAGCAATATAAGTAGCAAGAATATTATAACCAATACATAACAAAGCATTTTTACACACTACAAATAAATCCAATTAGTCCCCATCCCACAAAAGATTTTACAAAAAGAAATTCTAAAAAGTGACCATAACTAAACAAAGCAATTCTAATTCAGTGACTTTAACTAAAGTAAGCATCTGTAAGTGGGGTGTAAATGACTGAAAATTGTTTGCCCGTTAGGGTCACTACCCTATTCCTAGCTTTCATGATAATATGAGCAAACATTTCTGGCTGGGAATAAATAGTTTTTGAAGGCTGATGGGGTAAAAAGACCCACTCAAGAAGTAGCAATGGATCTTTCAGGCTCAAATCCCATTGAAAGATGAGACCCAAAGGTTTAACATCATCCCACAAAATTATCAGAAACAGTGGCAGGTCAGGGTCCCAACGATGAGCCTGTCATGATTGTATGGCTTCACAAATTTTTTGAATGGCTTTCTTTGCTTCTGGAGTCAAAGAACGGGGGGCAGACAAATTAATGTCACCTTTTAGGAGTTCAAATAGTGAGGCCAAATCAGAATTAGAAATACCCAGAAGAGGCCGTAGCCAATTTATAGAACCTAGTAGTTTTTGAATGTCATGCAAATTGCTCACTTGAGTTTGCAGCTGAACCTTCTGAGGTGTTATTGTTTGAGCTCTTATTTTCCATCCCAGGTATTGCCAAGGCTCAAATCTCTGTATCTTTTCTTTAGAGATACAAAGACAGGCTTTTTCAATGGCTGTACAAACCTCCTGTACCGCCCGTTCCATGTCAAATGGATCTTTGGCAGCAATAAGCAAATCATCCATGTAGTGATACAGCAACACCTGAGGAAATTGCTCACGTACTGGAGACAATGCTTTAGCCACATACCATTGACAAATTGTGGGGCTATTTTTCATTCCCTGTGGTAATACAGTCCATTGATAACGCTTTAGAGGTGCTCGCATATTAACACTTGGGATGGAAAAGGCAAACCGAGGAGCATCTTCAGGGTGAAGAGGAATGCTAAAAAAGCAATCTTTCAAATCTATGACAGTTAAAACCCAATCTTTAGGAATCATTGTGGGAGAGGGGAGCCCTGGTTGCAATGCTCCCATGGATTCCATAGCATCATTAATTTTTCTTAAATCGTGAAGCAAACGCCATTTGCCAGACCTTTTTTGAATCACAAAAACAGGAGTATTCCAGGGACTAAAAGAAGGCACTATGTGCCCTTGCTCTAGCTGCTCCTGTACTAACTGTTCCAAGGCGCGAAGTTTTTCCTCAGGGAGGGGCCACTGATCTACCCATACAGGAATTTGTATTTTCCAAGATAATTTTGGGGTATCGCGCCCATCAGCAGCCCTCTCTAAAAATGTGTTTCCAATGTGAGACCCCATTGCGACAGGACATCTCTCCCCCACAGGACCATAGGTACCGGCAACACAAAAGGTTTAACAGTTGCAATCCTTCCCTCAGGCCCAACAATCTGTATAAATTCCACACTCTGCTGACTTTTCCCCACACCCCCTATTCCTGCCAGTGGCTGTAAGATTTTTGCCAGTGGCCATACCGGGGGCCATTTGGCCAAAGAAATAACAGTGACATCAGCACCAGTATCAATAATGCCATTTAAAACAACCTGCTGGTCTGCTTTTTTCATTATGCATTTTTGTATAGGTCTTTCATTAGACACCGACTGAGTCCAATAGACCTCTGGAAGTCCTGTTGAACTGAAAGCTCCTTCACGTTTCTTCACTGTTTGAGGATTAAATGGATCCCTAGGAAGTAAAAGCAACTGAGCTATACGGCTATTTTTTGCAATCGTACAGGGAGGGAGTGGTGTCCAAACCATAATTTTCACTTCCTCTGCATCACTATCAATAACTCCTGGTAATACAAAAAGACCAGTCAGGGTAGTTGACGATCTTCCCAAAATCAAAGCTGTTGTATTTTTTGGCAAAGGTCCCTGAAAGTTCGTGTCTAATAAGTGAACTGAAGAATCGAGTAAGGTCACTGCGTATTTGGTTTCCAAGTCCAGTCCTGCACTGCCTGATGTGGCTCGTTGCAAGCCGCAGATTGGCGTTCGGAGATCTGGTATGCCGGCTGTATCATTTGTGTCGGAGCGCGGCGCCGATCCGCGCTCTTCCGCCAGTTTCCCTGAAGCGGCTTCCCTTGTTTATCGTATTTAGAGTGGCACTGAGTTGCATAATGGCGACCTTTCTGGCACTGAGGGCATATTGATACAGGTTTATTCACTTGCCCCTTTTGAGCGTAACAGTTCTTCCTAATGTGACCTGGCTTCCCGCAGCCAAAACAAACAGTCGCCCTCCCCCGTGTTCACAGCGGCAAAAGCAGCCGCCATAGTCTCGCATTTAAAATCGGACGTCCCGAAGCGATTACAAGCTTCCATCATCTCAACCAGGGAGGGTTTTGGATTCGGTAACGATTTCAGCAACTTCTTACAGTCCACATTGGCATTTTCAATTGCTAATTGTTGAAGTAAAATCTCTCTAGCTTCCTCGTTTTCAACCTGCTTTCCAAGAGCTTCCTGCAGTCTTGCTACGAAGTCCATAAACGACTCCTTTGGTCCTTGCATGATAGTCGTAAAAGCCTTTTGGGGTTTACGGGTGTCTGGAATCTTAAGGAGCGCTCGCTTAGCAGCCTCCTTAGTGGCATCCAGAGCTTCTCTCGGACAATCTCTCGCCTGGGCAACGGGATCGGCTAACGGCCCCATGCCCATCAGATGATCCATAGTTAAGGCTTGCAGGGCTGGATTATTCCCCGCTGCAAACCTTTGTAAAACAGTTTCTAAACTCTGACGCCATCCCGACTCCCAAAGCATGTATTGAGAAGAGTTTAAAAGCAATTTGGCTATTGTCTTCAGATCATAAGGTGTTAAAACGTAACTTTCACAAACAGACTCAAACAGTCCCGCGAAATAATGTGAACCCAGTCCATTATCAGCGGCAACACGGCGCAGTTCTTTGGTAACCGAAAAGCTGAGAGCTTCCCACTGGGGGTTGCCGCCACGTCCTGGATAGATCACCGGCGCTGCGACGATGCGGGCTGGTACTGTGGCAGGTCGGGGCGGAATCGTAATACGCCCTGCCATGTCGGCATCCCCTTCGTCTAAAGCTCGTTGTTTAATTGCTGCCCACACCACACGGGGATCATGACCATCCGGTAGATACGGGTCTGGTTCCTTTTCGGGATCAAAGGGATCTAACTCAAAATGATCTTCGCTAAATGATGTTGATTGCGAAGTTCCCACAGCAGGCTTAAATCGCACTCGCGGCTTAGGCGCCGATAGAGTAGGCAAGTCGTTAGCATCAAAAGGCAAGGGAGGGGCAGAGGGTTGAATCAGAGCATTCGTCTGCATTCCCTTCTTCTTTAAATCTAAGGGATTAAATGCTCTCCCCGACTTCCCCTCCTGTTCTTCAACAGCCTCAAACACCTTTCGCCACGGTGCAAGCAAGCGCTGTGCTTCTAAATCACCATTTGTAGAAAGATCCCATAAACAGACCCCTACATTGTCCCATAGTTCCGACTCAAAAACCGTAATTTCTGTAGTGTCAGGGAATTTATCCTTGACCCATCTCATAAGTAATTCCAGCTCATAACCGGATATGTCTTTCTTATGTTCATATACAAAATCTTTCATGAGCTTATAAACGTCCCTTTCTTCATATGAGGTTTGATTCCCCATGTTTAAGTTCCTCTGAGCTCACCTACCAATCTCGAGGAGGTGATGAAGTGCGGGCCCGCGATCTGCTTCCTTTCAGCAGCTTTCAGTTCCCAGAGGCTTGCGGCCGGTCGTCCTCATATCCCGGACGATAAGCACCGATATCACATCGGGAGTCACCATTTGCCGCAATGAAGGGACGGGGCAACGGCTTGATGCAAGCCAAAAATCCACTTTATTAGAAAAATAGGCAGGTATATATTGTATCAGAAGGGCTAGCATGTTACTCACTGATTGGATAGAATTACAGTAAAAGTTAGTAACTACTATATGATTGGCTGATACTCTGCTCAGGCCGAAGACGCTGTTTCTACTTTCTTCTCTGCTCCTTGATAGAAGTTGCTATGCAACTATCTGAGCAGTCCTGACCGCAGGATCTTACTTATCTTACTCTTCTGAGGTCTGTCTGACCCACACATTACATGCCCAAGGTCTATACTGTGTTTTGTTTCATCTTGGGCAGCTGTTCCCTGCTAACAGGCCATTCCCCTATTCCTACAGTGATGGCATTTGGAGTCTACATCCTACTGAACTCAGTGCTGGTCAGGCCACACCTTGACTACTGTGTCCAGTTATGGGCCCCTCAATTTAAGAAAGATGTTAAGGTGCTTAAATTTATTCAGAGAAAGGCACCAAGGCTGGTGAGGGGCCTGGAGCACAGCCCTAAGAGGAGCGGCTGAGGGAGCTGGGGTTATTCAGCCTGGAGAAGGCTCAAGGGAAACCTCATTGCTGTCTACAACTACCTGAAAGGAGGTTGTAGCCAGGCAGGGTTGGTCTCTACTCCCAGGCACCTAGTGACAGAACAAGCGGACACAGTCTCAAGCTGTGCCAGGGCAGGTTTAGGCTGGACATTAGGAAGATATTCTTCAAAGAAAGAGTGATTGCCTATTGGAATAGGCTGCCTGTGGAGGTGGTGGAGTCACTGTCCCCGGAGGTGTTTAAAAGGAGGCTGAAGGAGGTACTAAGCGCCGTGGTTAAGTCAATTAGAATGTTAGGAGGAAGGGAACACAGTCTCAAGTTGTGTCAGGGGAGGTCTAGGCTGGATGTTAGGAGGAAGTTGTTGGCAGAGAGAGTGATTGGCATTGGAATAGGCTGCCCAGGGAGGTGGTGGAGTCTCCATCCCTGGAAGCGTTCAAGAAGAGTGGATGAGGCACTTAGTGCCATGGTCTGGTTGATTGGCTAGGGCTGGGTGATAGGCACCTTGGAGGTCTCTTCCAACCTGGTTGATTCGGTGACTAATTGCAGTAACACTTTGGAAAAATGTTAATCTAGATATATATTCATTAAAGCATCATATGGAACATTCTGACTGGTACATAAAGCAGAAAGTAGTATAATGAAATTGAAGAGTTAAACTAATATGATGCTTGGTTCTTTGAACTCTTAGAATCAAATGTGCTAGACATAATATTCTTGGTGTTGGAACCTTGTACACACTACAGGGTTTTTTTTTGTTTGATAATGATGAAAGTTATATTTTCACTGATCATTTGTAATTGATTCAAACTTATTTGTAGTGATCCAAATATATACAGTTTTAGCAGTTGAGCTGTCACTAGAGTGAGAATAATTAAATTCTAATTTTGTTAGTTGGATCCTGCAGTGACCCTTCCCTCTAATACTAGAAGAGTAATGTAATTGCATACCATCATGCAAAAAAACTGTAATTGAATTAACTGCTGTTGAATTTTTTCTTGCAAATATTTTGGGTATTTTTCCATATGTTTTTCATGTCAGACTAAATGAGAGGTGATTAGAGTTAAAATATAGGAAACAGTAGATAAAACTTGTGCTAACTAGACAGATACTCTTTTGATTCTGTGCTACTTCTACTTTTTGCAAAGTTGTGAAGCTATATTTGTATCATTTTACTGTGATGCTCTCACCTTACCTGTCTGCCTCCTAGCTCTTTAACTCTTGAGCTAGCCACATATAGTGCACTAAGGTTTTCATCCATTAAACAATTTCAGATGCCATTGCTTCTAAACTACCAGTATGATCTTCTTGGGTCCCTTCCAACTCCCAATATCCTGTGAAAAGACAGTATTTAGCTGTATATGCCCTTGGCTTTGACTGAGACTGAGTTGCTTTAACTTGCCTTTTTATCAGTACAAAAAGCTTTTAAAGTTCAGGAGTGAAGCTCAGTTGGCCTAGTTTCCACCCCTACTTCTATGACAAAATAGGTAAATTATGCAGATCAATTAAGTGATTATAAATTAAGTACTGTATTTATCCATGTGCTTAAGCTGCATAGCATCCCTCTGATGAGAGTGAGCATTTGTGAACCTAGCTTAGTTTCTGCACTGTAGTTACTCTTTGTGGATACTGATGCTGCCTCCAAACTCATTTCTAGTTTGTTTTTGTCAGTATTTTCACAGGGGCTTATAGTTTATGTGTGTAAATTAGTTGTTAGAAAGTGGTTGGAAAATGTATACCAAAAACTACATTAAAATGCAAGTTGAAAGGTTAGACTAGTAATTTAATGAAGAAATGCAAAAATCACTATTGTTAAGATTCTCAAAACTCCTTAGAGAATATTTAGAGTTATGGCAATGCCTAAAAAATGTAAAGGGTGTTAAAACAAGTTCATATTTACAGTGCAGGGAGGGACTGCCCCAATAACTCCATTTTTTTTTTTCATTTTGTACTTAGCATTTACTCTTCTGCATGAATCTTACAGGAAAGAATTTACAACAACCAGGGCACTGCATTTTTAGAACTACAAAGTCTTCTTCACTCATGAACTGTAAGGAATTGCTGAGACAACAAGTTTATCATCATTGTGCTAAGGATATGCATAGTGTAACATATAGCGATATGCTAAAGTTTTATTAGTCTTCATTTACTTATGATAATTTTATTACTCCTTTTCAATATGCTTATTCTAAGCATGGGTAAAAAGAATCATTAATAATACCAGCATGTATTTAAAATGTCTATATATGTCTGCGGCTATATTTATACACATAAACATGAACATGCATTTTGTGTGTCTGCTCACACATCCATCGCTCCTCTTGGAAAGAAATGCTTAATTCATGCAAAGAGAAATTTAAAAGTTTTATACTTTATGAGATAGTCATTATCTCTGTCCAAAGACTGACATTTTTATTATACTGGAGTATTATCAGATGTGTTCCAGAGGTTTTATGAATCTCACATCTTATGATCCATGTGGCAATATTTTTTAATAATTATTTTTACTGATTTGGTTTTCTTCTGACTGTTAACATTGCTTTCTTTAAATGAAGGAAGAATACTTTTGAGAATGTTTATTATTGCTTTCTTATTTTTTGTGAACTTTGTATACTTTAGCCTGGAGAAGAGGAGGCCTAGGGCAGACCTCATTGCTGTCTACAACTACCTGAAGGGAGGCTGTAGCCAGGTGGGGTTGGGCTCTTCTGCCAGACAACCAGCAATAGAACAAGGGGACACAATCTCAAGTTGTGCCTGGGGCAAGTATAGGCTGGATGTTAGGAGGAAGTTGTTGTCAGAGAGAGTGATTGGCATTGGAATGGGCTGCCCAGGGAGGTGGTGGAGTCGCCATCCCTGGCGGTGTTCAAGAAAAGGCTGGATGGGACACTTAGTGCCATGGTCTGGTTGATTGGCTAGAGCTGGGTGCTAGTTTGGACTGGATGAGCTTGGAGATCTCTTCCAATCTGGTTGGTTCTGTGATTCTATGATTTGATTTCATTGAAATATATACTACTTCTCCTTACATAAAGTAAGACTTAGAATAGTATTACTGTACTTCATAGGAGACATTAGCATGGGTCTTACAGAGCTATGACAAATGTCAAAACAAATATTTATCATTTTCTTTCATTTTCTGATATCTCCTGCACACAATCTAATTCTGCATCTTTCAAATGAATTAATTTTGCAGCATCCTTGGCCACCTTGTCAGCTCAATGTAATGTAGTTTTCAAATTCTATCTCCTCTCTTAGCTGTGGAACATCCAACTCACAATCTGGTGACATACGCCTGTTCTTCACAATATGTAGGTGTTTTTAACAATGTCTTGTGGAAATTGAAAGCAAACTATTTCCCAATAACATGTATCTTTTGTCACTTTTGTATAGGTGAAAGTTTCTCTGGTTGTGCGTACAATCTTAATGTCCCATAGAATTTAAGAAGAATTTGTTCAACATCAAAACATTTCCAGTGTTAAGAAAAAAACAGTAGCGAGTTTGCTTCCCCAATGAACTTCTGACCATTCTGCTGAACCACCATCTTGTTCCATGAGTTAACTCTGGATCTCAGCAAGCTCTCTCCAAAAATCAATCCTATGTAATATAAACAGTATGACAAAGTTGGTAAGAGGCATCAAGGACTGCTTGTATTTAGCAGACATAGCCAAGAAATCTAGAAAAGTAGGTTGCTGGTTCTGAAATGTTTAGGTACACACTGAAATATCCTTGTAGGAAAGAAGTAAAAAATTATTTCATCAAAAATGAAGCATCTTATTTAAAGTAGAAAATAACGTGTTTTGAGTGGGCACATGGGAGCAGAAAATGTAGTTTCTTCATTGAAAACAGATATAATATTAATTTCACAAAATACAGAAAAGAAATCATGTGTGACTAATCTGATAGCATTCTATGATGTTGCAACTGAATGGGTAGATGCAGAGAGAGCAGTGGATGTAGTCTACGTTGACCTTAGAAAGGCTTTTGACACTGTCTCACATAATATTCTTGTGAGCAAACTCAGGAAGTGTGGAATAGAGGAACAGAGAGTGAGATGGATTAGGCACTGGTTACAGAATGAGGCAAAGAGTGATGATCAGTGGTCCCACTGGAGACCTGTAACTAGTGGCATGCCCCAAGGATCAGTGCTGGATCTGGTCCTGTTCAACATCTTTATCAGTGACATTGATGAGAGGACAGTATCTACTCAACACATTTGCTGATGATACCGAACTGGGTAGCTTGGCTGATACCTGGAGGCTGTGAGGCCATTTAGCAAGACTTGGACAGACTGGAGAGCTGGGCAAAAAGGAACCTAACAAGGTTGAAAAAAGATAAGTGCAGAGTCCTGCATCTGGGATGGAATAATAAATTGCACCAGTACAGATTAGGTGATCTGCTAGAGAGCAGCCCCAGGCAGAAGGACCTAGGAGTTCTGGTGGACAAGAAGTTATCTAAGGGACAGTAATGTGCCCAGGTGGCCAAGATGGCCAATGGGACCCTGAGGTGCATTAAAAAGAGTGTATCTAGCAGATTGAGGGACGTTCTCCTCCCCCTCTACTCTGCTCTGGTGAAGCTCCATCTGAAATATTGTGTTCAGTTTTGGGCTCCCCAGTTCAAGAGAGACAGGGATCTATGACAGAGTCCAACAGAAGGCTACAAGGATAATTAAGGGACTGGAGCATGTGCCTTATGGGGAAGACACCTGGGGCTTTTTAGTCTGGAGAGTGGAAGATTCAGAGGGGATGTGATAAATGTATATAAATATCTGAGGGCTGGGTGTGAAAAAGGAAGGGATGGCCTCTTCTCATTTGTGCCCTGTGATAGGGTGTCACAGAGGGGTATTCTGTTGCCTACGCTGATTGTGGTGGAGGGGAGAAATTAATTGGTGCAAGATGATAGTCTATAAAAATAGATATTTATTAACTTCAATATTCTGAACTCTTGCCACCCCCAACCACTGTATTTTTAATATTAAAAGGACCTACATGGTTATGGAAGACATTATAGGAATATATCAAACAGTAACGTGTTAATAACTAGCAAACAATTCAAACTATAAACAGGAGAGGATTTTCCCCGCAGCAAATACTGCTTGGGGTCAATACGCTGCTTGCCCAGCAGGGTGGACTGAAAGCTCTTTCTGCTTTATGGCAGGAGGCAACAGAAATTACAGAGGCATTAAAGCATTTACTTACAAATTCTTATTAATTATCAATCACCCTCCAGTGTTACGTCACAGCCTATGCAAGTGTCCAATATTCCAGGGGCTCTTTGCCCATGGACTTTTGAGGCTGGAGTCCTCCCGGCTTCAGGGGAAAGGAGAATCTTCCCAGCTTCTGGGGAAAGGACAGTCTCTGCCCTTGTCTCCTGGCTTCTTCTGGATGCTTTGTCCAGAGATTCTTAGGTAGGACCTCAGGTGCAGAAGGAGTACAATGCCATGCAGTGTCAGCACGGTGTCACCCTGGCCACCAGGCTGATCGCGTGCAGACAAGTGGGGGTCTGCTTCCTGGTAACTCAGCAGCAGTAGAGCTTACCAGCCAATGATAAGGCAGCAGGTGTGCAATAGGGTGCAAGGCTGCATGGGAGACTAAGCTCCATAGATACAGGTAGGCTTAAGCATAATAATGAGAGCGACTGAGCAGTGCAGGGGAGCCTGAGCACTTTGCTTACCTGTGTACTCCCATTTATTAAATGTGGGCCGAGATTAATGGCCCCTTTGGCCACCAAAATGACCAAACAGCTTGGCAGTTGGCCAACCATACCATAATAGGCAATAGCTACAGGCCTGGACCTTCCAAATATGGGTGTGTGGGGGCTTACACAACCACCTTACACAATCAGGGGTCCTGGGCAGGCCAGACTTTATGGCACCAGGCCTATTGTGCCCCTCTGTGCTCGTTTTATGTGTTTACCTCTGGTCATGGGCAGAAAAACATGTCCAGGCAGGGCAAGGCATGAATAAGCCTATTTGGGCCTATAGGCCCTCCACCACATAAGGCAAGGGGCAGTGGATGTAAACTACAGCACAGGAAGTTCCACCTCAACATGAGGAAGACATTCTTTACTGTGAGGATCACAGAGCACTGGAACAGGCTATCCAGGGAAGCAATGGAGCTTGCTTCTCTGGAGACTTTCAGGACTCATCTGGATGCATTCCTGTGTGACGTCCACCTGATTCTATGGTCCTGAGGGGGTTGGACCTGAAGATCTCCATAGGTCTGTCGTGGAGGGGTATTCTGTCACCTACGCTGATTTTGGCAGAGGGGAGAAATTAATTGGGGCGAGATAATATTATATAAAAATATATATTTCTTAAACTCAATATTCTGAACTCTCACCACCCCCAACCACTGTATATTACAATTAAAATGGATTCTACACGGTTATGAAAACATTCTAGGATAAAATATGTACAGTAACTTATTCATTAACTAGCGAACATTCAAACTATAAACAGAGAGAGGAGTTTTCCCTGTGGCCTAACGCTGTTGGGGTCTATACGCTATTCGTCCAGCAGACTGAGCTGCAAACTGATTCTGCTCTATGGCAGAGACAACAGATATTTACAGAGGCATTAAAGCGTTTACTCACAACTCTTATTAATCATCAATCACCCTCCGGGGCTATGTCACAGCCTATGCCTAGTGTCCAGACTTCAGGGGATCTCTGCCCATGGACTTTGAGGCTGAAGTCCTCCTGGTTTATGGGGAAAGGATGAATCTTCCCAGTTTCTGGGGAAATAGTGGTCTCTGACCTGGTTCTCCTGGTGAGGGATGCAATCTCTGCCTTTGTGCTGCTGGCTTCTTCTGGATGCTTTGTCCAGGGATTCTTAGCAGTCAGGATCTCAGGTGCAGGAGAAGGATGTCATACTGTCTCAGCACGGTTGTCATGGCTAGCAGGCCGATAGCGTGTGCAGACAATTCAGAGTCTGCTTCCTGGTTATCTCAGCAGCAGTGGCACTTACCAGGCAATGGTAGGCAGCAGGCATGCAGGATGTGTGTGGCTGTTGGGAGTCTGAGCTCCATAGGTAAAGGCAATACAGGATCTGGTCCTGATAACACAGTGGTGTGCAGATGCGCACGGCTGGCTAGGAGACTACAGACTCCACATATATATATATATATAGGCAGGCTTAAGTGAGCTCTGCAAGTAAGGTATGCATGCAGGGAGCTGCAAGTGAGTCAGAGCATGCAACGGAGTCTGAGCAGGGGTCTGAGCACATTGTTTACCTGTGCACCCCTACTTATTGAATGTGGGCCCCTTGGCCATCAGAATGGCCAATCAGGTTGACAGTCATCCAAACCTTACCATAATAGGCAAATGCCACTTGCCTGGACTTTCCCAAATATGGGGATCACATGGACTTACACCAAGGAGACACGAGCTGGGTGTGTGGGGGCTTACACAATGTGTTTACAACCAGGGGTCCTGGCAGAAAAACATGTCCAGGCAGGGCAAGGCATAAACAAGCCTAATTTGGGGCCTACAGGCCCTCCACAACGAGGTCCCTTCCAACCCCTAACATCCTCTGATCCTGTGATCCTGTGAGGAGATGTCAGTAACTGCAGTAACTGAGAAAAAATAGCCCAAATAAAACAGATTCTGAATTTTCTGTACTTTCCTAGCTTCTAAATTTCCAGATGATAAGAAATATCAGAGAAAATACTCAATATCAACATTTAAGTGGCAGTTTCTTTTAAAAAAAACTGAAATGTCTGTCTGAAGTGTCAATGTTTGTGAAAGTAATTAATTCTCAAGCATATACTTTGACAGAAAGTACAAAAAATGTAAAAACCTTTCTACATTCCAACTTTGGGGAAAGTACTAGTTTCTGTGATTGAAAAATAGGTGAAGGCTGTAAAATGCAAAGCGAATTGCATGCAAAAGGGATGGCCTACATGGAAGAAGAAAGTAGCATGGGTTTCTGTCGCTCGTTTGATTTTGTTGGGTTTGTGTTGTTTTGCTTGTTTTGGTTTCAGGGTTGTTTTTTTTTTTTTGTTGTTATTTTTTGCTTGCTTGTTTGTTTTGGGGTTTAAGTCATGGTACAGCAAAACTCATCAAATAGCAGTCTCCCAAATGCTGTGATGCAGCACGTTTGCTTACTGCATGAACAAAGTGATAAAAAAATTACTAGTGGAGGCAACTGTAATGGAATTGGAGTTGGATAATTTCTTTGGCCATTTCAGTGGTCCTTGCAAAGAGCCTGTTGTTCTCTAGTTTAAGAGCAATTTCAAGAGCCTTTGAGGGTCAAATGGAAAGTCATCCATGTCTAATGAATGATAGAATACGCTAATAAATATTATTGATCTTGAGTTTTTCACATATTGACTGCAATCAATAAAGAAATATACATTTTCTAAAATTGGCACACTGAACATTGCTGTCTGTAGCACAGAGGATGACAAGATGAGAGGCTATTCTCTTTTTTTAGGAAGGAAACATTTCTTTAGATTGTGAATAGAATGTCTTCTTCAATGGGGAGGTAATCCATTTTTAATGATAACAGGACACACAGAATGATATAGAAAATGACAGGCTCACACGAGATCAGGGGTTGGAAGGGACCCAAAGGGATCATCAAGTCCAGCCCCCCTGACAGAGCAGGACCATACAATCTATCTCAGGTCACAGAGGAACACATCCAGGCAGGCCTTGAAAGGCTCCAGAGGAGGAGACTCCACAACCTATCTGGGGGGCCTGTGCCAGTGCTCTGGGACCCCTACAGTAAAGAAGTTCCCCTTTGTGTTGAGATGGAACCACCTGTGCTGCAGCTTCCATCCATTGCTCCTTGTCTTATCCCAGGGAGCAAGTGAGCAGAGCCTGTCCCACCCCTTCTGATCCCCAGCCCACAGATCTTTATAGACATTTGTTAAATCTCCTCTCAGTCGTCTCTTCTTCAGATTGAGCATCCCCAGGTCCCTCAGCCTCTCCTCATCAGGCAGTGCTCCAATACTCATAGTCTTCCACTGGACCCTCTCCAGCTGTTGTGGAGGCAGGGAATTAACATGGCTGAGTCAGGAATATATGTATGTATGTATATTTATATATATGAAAATATTTTCCTGAAACCACTCCCCCAAAATTATATATAGAAATTGATTTAGTTTATTTAGCAGACTCAGTTTCATTGAGAATATCTTACAAGGATACTACGGATAAATTTGGCCATTTTAGAAGTCAGGAAATTGAAAAGGCTAAACTATAAACACAGCTTTCCCAGGGTCAATCAGGCTGAGGAGAAAGTTTACTCACAAGTAAGCGAGGCTTCTGAGAGAAAGGGTGGTCCAGATGCACGTCATCTCTCTCTCTTTCAAAAGACATGTAAGGCTTGTTAAGCCCATTAAGCTTGCACGAAAAAGTGCATATGGTGGGATGCCCTCCTAACCAGGGATGGTCCAGTCCCTCAGGAGCTTGTCCTTCACAGTGCCAGGGGACTCTCTCTCTGCAGGAACTATCCAGGCGGGGGATAACTCTAAGGTGGGAACTACCCCAATATTTATACCTTTCCTAGACAAAGTATCAAGTTACCATTTCTAAGCACGAAGCACACAGCCAATCACCAGTCCAATTCCAGTGTGGGCATCTGCACGGGTCAGCCTCATGCTGGAAGGACACTTTGCTCCCTCTGCTTCAAGCCTGCAGGGCAAGGGCTGGCAAGTAGGTTTTTTGCACCTTTCCTCTCCCATTTGAACCATGGAGGGAGCGGAATTTTGGGGTGTGCATGTGTGATGGTTTGGGTGTTCCTCACCCCCCCTCACTTTGGAAATCACCCAGACTAGACTCAGCTGGCTCTGGAAATTGAATGAAGCTTATATTTACAGCTTAGCAGAATATACAAGCAGATAGTTACAGTATATACAGTTAATAGTAAAAAATATACAAGGTAAAAGGTAACACAAGGACACAACAGCCCTCCCAGAAACCTGAGTCCCCAGGAGGCACTCCTAACCACCCTGCCACCTTCTTCCACCCCTCTACCTTACCCTAGACATTGCCTTGTGCCCAAGGGAAGAATGGAGGGTTGGCCAGGGGGCTTAGGAAGCAGGTGGATTAATCAGAGAGATGATAGGTGAGATTAGAAATAAATGCAGCCCACAACCCGGGCAGAGAGCAACTCCCGACTGTCTTATCTATGTTTGGATTCTTGCTCTCATACCTCTCAGCAAACCTATGAGTGAAGGAGACATCACCATTGTTTCCTTTCACAGCCTGTAATCTAGTTCTTCTCACCAACATATTCTAGCTAGCTTCAAACTAGCACACCAGGACTCCAAGACACTAGCAGATTCCTGCCCCTCTTCAACTGGGGAGCCCAAAACTTAATGCAGTACTCAAAATGAGGTCTCACCAAGGCAGAGTAGAGAAGGAGAACCTCCCTTGATCTTCTGGACACACTCTTCTTAATACACCCCAGGATCCCATTGGCTTTCTAGGCCATAAGGGCAAAATGTATTGGAAAGTTTTATATTAATTATATTTTTAGTGTGAATGGTGGTTGTGAAAAAGCAGGAGGTGTAAAAAGGCAAATGGATATTTTCCCTCTTTCATGCTAACTCTTTGACACACTGTCTTCAGAAACAAGATCCATGGAAAATTGCTACAAAGAGCAATTAAGGGACACAGAGCAGGAGAAGAGGAGGGTGGTCTTTCTCTAGAGTCAATATTTTCTAGACTTCTGTAAAAAAAAGAAAACACAAAAACTATCAGCAACAAACCAAAACACTGATTAGCCTTTTTATTGTCTCTGGGGAAAATGCTACTGGAAAAGTTAAAGAATGTCATGAAGTACCAAAAGAAAAACCAAAAGTAAAATCAAGTGTAACATACTGCTGTCAGAAAAAGCATAATGGAGCTGTGTGATAAGGCTTTGGTAGAAGTGCTGCAGGGGTGGCTTCTGTGAGAAGCTCCTAGAACCTTCCCCCATGTCCTACAGAGCCGATGCCAGCCAGCTCCTAGACAAACCCACCACTGGCCAAGGCTGAGCCCATCAGTGACAGTGGTAGTGCCTCTGTGATAATATAGTTTAAGAAGGGAAGGGGAAAATATGGCAACTACAGCTGGAGAGGGGAGTGAGAATGTGTGAATGGAACAACTCTTCAAACACAAAGGTCAGTGAAGAAGGGAAAGAAGGTGCCTCAGATCCCAGAGTAGAGATTCCACTCCAGCCCCTGGTGAGAAAGCAGTCCTTTTGCAATCCATGGAAGTTAATAGTGGAGCAGATGTCCACATGCAGGCTGTGGAGGATCCCATGACAAAGCAGGCAAATGCCCCTCAACAAAGCTGCGATCCCAGAGGAAGCCCATGCTGGCAGGACCTGTAAACTCGTAAAGAGAGGATCTCACACTGGAGCAGGTTTGCTGGCATGACTTGTGACTTCATGGGGAGCCCATATTGTAGCAGTCTCTTCCTCAAGGAAGGAACTCCCACTGAAGCAGTTCATGGAGAACTGTAGCTGGTGGGCAGGGTAACTATTGGAGAGGTTAGTGGAGGACAGCTGCCCATAGGAGGGACCTCACACTGGAGCAGGTGAAGAGTGTGAGGAAACTTTCCTCTAGGAAGAAAGGAGTTGCAGAGATATCTGATAAGCTGACCAAAATCCCCATTCCACATGCCACTGTGTTGCTGGTGGAGGGAAAGTGTAGTGTACAGTTAACCCAAATAAGAAGGAAGGGCTGGGGGAAAGGTGTTTGTAAGAGTTGGGTACATTTCTCATTCCTTTTCTCTGATGTGATTTGTAATAAATTAAAATAACATCTCCCCAAGATGAGTCTATTTTGCCTGTCACAGTGACCAGTGAACCATCTCTTCCTTACCTCGACCCATGAGCCTTTTCTTAGATTTTTCTCCCCTTGTCCAGTTGAGGAAGGGAGTGGTAGAGCTGCTTTGGTGGGCACCTGGTGTCCAGCCAGGGCCAACTCACCACAAAAAGAAATGAGAAAATCACTGAAGACAGATAGATTATATCTGTATGTTCATGCTAGTGGCAAATCTGTTGCTGATATTGCAGTGAGAGCATGACCAGATCCCAGGTGAAGGCAAACAAAACTGCAGTGTAAAAGTGTTTTCAAATGATGGTAAGACTGGAACACAGCAATTTGGTTTTGGCTGGGGTCTAGTTGGAGGCCTGTGACTAGTGGGATCCCTCAGGGGTCAGTGCTGGCACCATTTCTGTTCAATATATTCATCAGTGAGCAGGATGAGGGCACAGAGTGCACTGTGAGCAAGTTTGCTGGTGACACCAAACTGGATGGAGTGGCTGCCACACCAGAAGGCTGTGCTGCCATTCAGCCAGACTGGGACAGGCTGAGGGTTGGGCAGGAATAAATTTAATTAAATTCAACAAGGATGAGTGTAGAGTCTTGCACCTGGGAAAGGACAACCCCAGGGACCAGTATAGGTCTGTTGGAAGGCAGTCTGACCTGTTGGAAGGCAGTGAAGGGGAAAGGGATCTGGAAGTCCTAGTTGATGGGAGGTTGAATATGAGCCAGTAACGTGCTCTTGTGGCCAGGAGGGCAAATGCCATTCTGGGGTGTATTCGAATGTGTGCTAGTTTGAAGCTAGCTAGAATGTTTGGGTGAGAAGAACTAGATTACAGGCTGTGAAAGAGAAACAATGGTGATGTCTCCTTCACTCATAAGCTTGCTGAGATGTGTAAGAACAAGAATCCAAACATAGATAAGGGAGACGCTCTCTGTCCAGGCTGTGGGCTGCATTTCTCTCTCTCACCTAACCTGCCATCTCTCTGATTAATACACCTGCTTCCTAACTGCCCCGGCTGACCCTTCAGTCTTCCTTGGGCACAAGACAATGTCTGTGGTCAGGTAGAGAGGGGTGGGAGAAGGTGGAAGGGTGGTTGGGAGCCCCTCCTGGAGACTCAGGTTTCTGGGTTGTGTTTCTATACTAACATTTAAATTGTTTATTTCTGTATATAACTGTAACTATCTGCTTGTATATTCTGCTAAGCTGTAAATATAAGCTTCAGTCAATTTCCAGAGTCGGCTGAGTCTAGTCTGGGTGATTTCCAAAATGTGGGGGGGCGAGGAACACCCAAACCATCACAGAATGGCTGTGGCTAGAAGGTCAAGAGAAGTTCTCCTGCTTCTCTACTCTGCCCTTGTGAGACTACGTCTGGAGCACTGTGTTCAGTTCTGGGCCCTCCAGTTCAAGAGAAACATATAACTGCTTGAGAGAGTCCAGCACAGATCCACAAAGATAATTAAGGGAATGAAATATCTCTCTTATGAGGAGACTGAGGGAGCTGGGGCTGTGCTTTTTGGAGGAGACTGAGAGGTGACCTCAGTCTGTGTTTATAAATGTGTGCAGGGTGAGTGCCAGGAGGCTGGAGCCAGGCTCTGCTGGGTGATGCCTGATGACAGGACAAGGGGCAATGGGAGGAAGCTGAGGCATAGGAAGTTCCATGTAAATGTGAGGAGGAATTTCTTCCCAGTGAAGGTGACAGAACCCTGGAACAGGCTGCCAGGGGAGTTGTGGAGTCTCCCTCTCTGGAGATATTCAAAACCCGTCTGGATGCATTCTTGTGTGATCCTGCTCTGGCAGGGGGGTTGGACTGGGTAAGATTTTGAGGTCCCTTCCAGCCCGTGACATTCTGTGATGCTATGATTCTATGAACAAAACAATACATATGTTGTTTCAACACAGTTAATCTACTAGAAAGAAAACCAACATGCACACAAACATGTCTTTGCAACAATCTGAAGGGTATGCTTCACTGCAGAACAAGCAGTGATCAAGAATGCTAAAAATACTGCAAGATAGATCTTATTAGATAGTAAAAAGGTATTTAATTCCTGTGTATCAATTAAAATTTTGGAAACACTCACCAATTCACTGGTATTTAACTACTGTTCTATGTAAACAGCAAAACAATTCCCATAAAAACATATACTTCTTTCATCCTTAATATTTCACTGGTTAATACTAATTTATCTTGCTAGGCAAACAATAGTATCACAGAATTGCATTTACTGAACTGTGCTTTTACATGACATAGATTTTTTCTTTGCATTATGAATGTCTCATACAAACTTTCATTTGAAAATGCAGTTATATATAAGCAAAATTCCATTCACCTATCCTGTTCACTGCTCTACCTTTTTATTCAGATAAGCCTGCCCTTCTTGAGCTTCACAAGCAAGAATAGTAGCAGCAGACTCAAAATACCTTTTGCCTGATACTGCTCAGCAGATTCATTGCCATACATATTCATATTTAATCAGGATTCCTCCGTTTGCAGAATTCAGTTTTAACTACTTATCTTTTTCCCTTCTGAGGGCAATAACAACACTTACTGTTCATCACTGACTTGTAATACAAGCTGTTTTTCCAGTGATCTGTTTTGCACATTCAGCATTATTCGTGGTAGTTGTAGTTTTTCACAGCACAACATTACTAGTATTGTTACTTTGCTACTCTTTCAATGCCATTCATTATTGGAACATAGGGTGCTGATTAATAAAGATGATGAAATAGAAGTTAGGATGTTAAGAGGAATCCAAAGTCCACAGTACCAGTGAAAGCACAAAACACCCTATAGCTCATGTCAAGAACTTCTTTTTAGAAACCAAAATGTTGAATATGCAGTCTAATATATCTGGGAGCACTAACATAACCTGGGCAGTGCCCTTTGCTCAATTTCTGAGCATTGTAGGTCCTTACTGGTGGGAAATGAAAAAAAGAAACAGAAAAGTTCCACTATGAAGCAGGTATGGAGGAGCAGAAGAGGAGCCACCTGCAAAACTCCCACTCCATGTAGTTCAGATCTCTAGTAGACATGTCCAATGCAATACCTATGGAAGAGGACTGTTTTACCACATGTAACATCAAAATAGCCAGGAACACCTAAAATACTAATTACTTAATCACATAAAATACCGTTCTGGACATAGTGTCAAGGACTGGGAAGATGAGGCATTAGATGTCACAGGGATGGACAAATAGGAGTGGAGAAAAACACTTCCCTTCTGTAAGGGCTTCCAAGCACTCACATTTCCTTCAGAAACCTTTCAAGACTTTAGGACAAGACTACATTTACCAAATATCACTTCACATTTCTTTTACAAGCTCTATTAATAGACATACTCCAGAAATGTCCAAGCTACTGTTTCCTTGTTGTTGTATTTAAAAAGAGGATTAGACAGGGCTTGTGCATGCACAGCTTGATTCATTTAGACACAGTCACACTTAGAGCTTGTGGTGGAGGGGCAGCAGCCCCAAAACTGAGGCTTCCCTATGCCTCTACATGCCTGGACATGTTCTTCTGCCAGGACCCATGGCAGTAAACAGGTCGTTTAACACACACATGCCCAGTCCGTGTACGCCTGGGGTCTGCCCAGGTAATTCCCTATTGGGAGCATCCAGGCAAACATCTACTGCCTATTAAGGTAAGGTTTTGGCTTACTGCCAGCCTGATTGGTCACTTTAGATGGTCAAATGAGCCACGAATCTCGGCTCAGAGTCTATAAAGAGAGGTGCAAAGGAGCACCACGTGTTCAGAGTGTTCAGAGTGTTCAGAGGTTCGAGCTCAGCTCTCTGATCCATATAGCGGCACCCTGCTGCCCTAACCTGCTTGCATGGCCTAGACACAGAGTCAGGCCCTTACTCACTTGCAAACATTACTGAGGCTCAGCCCTCTTGCATTGATCTCAAGGCACAGTCAAGCTGTCTGCAAACCCTTTGAGAAGCAGAGCGCCTGCACGCCTGCACTTGATCCATATATGGGGAGCCGAGAGCCCCCTGCCTAAGCCTAGAGCAGCCGCACACACTGGCTGCTATCCTGCATTTATCTATGGAGCTCAAGTCTCCCTGCAGCCTGGCACACTGCTTGCCAGTGGTCCTGTAAGCCTGGAAAAATCTAGGCCCAGCAGACCCTTTCAGACTGTCTGCTAACCTACAAACACAGCCTGCTAGCTGTGAGATGACCGTGTCAGAAGCTACATGGACAAATTCTCCTCCTGCACCTGGAAATCGTGCCAGCTGATCATCCCTGGACACGTACAGCATCCAGAAGCAGCAGCACTGAGGCAGAGACCACACCAGGAGAGATGGTCAGAGAAATCCTGTTTACCCCAGAGACTGGGAACACTTGTCATTTCCCTGCAAGCTGGGACAGATTCCAGCTTCACCAAGACCCGAATACTGGGCACACGCTGTGACACAATCCCGGGAGGGTGATTAATGATTAATACTTAAAAGCAACACATTTAAGCAAGCTTTAATTCCTTTGTAAAATAAGTTACTCCTGTCTGAAGAGCAGACACAGTTTCAGCCCTTGCTGGGCAGACAGTATAGTTGTTAAGAGGCATTAAGCCTAAGGGAATCTTTCTCTCTGTCTATAGTTGTTGATAATTAGATATTTCCATTCAGTAATCCAATCCCTGTAAATATATCCCAACTGTTTTCATATACTTGCACAACAAACTTAATTACATAGTGGTTGGGGGTGGTACAAATTTGTAAATATTATTTTTAATAAATAATTTTATAAAAAATTAATACTGCCTCAAATTAATTTCTCACCTCCCCCTAACAGAGGAGGACTAAGAGAAATCCCTCCATGACAGAGCTGCTACTGTGTAAATAGTCACTAATAGGTAGGAAGGAAACACACATGAACCCAAAGAAACTCACTTCTTTTTCTGGTAACTAAATTTATTATAAATACCAAAATAAGGTTCTACAAAAGCAGTTCAGATCTGTTTAGCGAAACACTTACAAAAGTGAAGAAATTAAAGTAATGTAACTGCTTGTATAAAATGAATCCTTCCTTTCTGGATGATAGAATTGTGCCCTAAGGCTTCTGATCAATTCCTGAACATGACTTATCTTCTACTTCCTTACAATCTAACAGTCTTCCTCCAAGAATTTGCTAAACTGCTAAACATCTGCAAACATCTTGTGAAAATTATCTAAACATCTGCTAAACTTTACAGCTTCTAGACTCCCATGATCATTTCAGAGCTCCATCACAGCTTTGCCAGTCTGCTTCAAAAGATTGCTCACTATAATCATAGAATCACAGAATCAACCAGGTTGGAAGAGACCTCCAGGATCATCCAGTCCAACCTAGCACTCAGCCCTATCCAGTCAACCAGATCACGGCACCAAGTGCCTTATCCAGACTTTTCTTGAACACCACTCCACCACCTCCCTGGGCATCCCATTCCAATGGCAAATCACTCTCTCTGTGAAGAACTTCCTCCTAACAACCAGCATAGACCTCCCCTGCCACAACTTGAGACTGTGTCCCCTTGTTCTGTTGCTACTTGCCTGGCAGAAGAGCCCAACCCCACCTGGCTACAACCTCCCTTCAGGTAATTGTAGAGAGCAATGAGGTCCCTCCCCCTGATTCTCCTCTTCTGCAGGCTGCGCACCCCCAGCTCCCTCAGCCTCTCCTCATAGGATTTGTGTTCCAGGCCTTTCACCATCCTTGTTGCCCTTCTCTAGACACCTTCCAGCGCCTCAACTTCTCCCTTGAATTGAGGAGCCCAGAACTGGACACAGTACTCAAGGTGTGGTCTGACCAGTGCTGAGTACAGGGGAAGAATAACCTCCTTCGTCCCACTGGCCACACTGCTCCTGATGCAGACCAGGATGGCATTGGCTCTCTTGGCCACCTGGGCACACTGCTGGCTCAGCTTCAGCCTACTATCTACCAGCACCCCCAGGTCCCTTTCTTCCTGGCTGCTTTCCAGCCACTCTGTCCCCAGCCTGTAGCGCTGCTTGGGGTTGTTGTGGCCAAAGTGCAGAACCCTGCACTTGTCCTTGTTCAGTCTCATCCCATTGGCCTCTGTCCACCCATCCAGCCTGGCCAGGTCCCTCTGCAGGGCTCTCCTACCTCCCAACAGCTCCACACCTGCTCCTAGCTTGGTGGCATCTGCAAACTTACTGATGCTGGACTCAATCCCCTACTCCAGATCATCAATAAAGATGTTGAACAGGACTGGGCCCAGCACTGATCCTTGGGGAACACCACTAGTGACAGCTGCCAACTGCACGTGGCACCATTCACCATCACTCTCTGAGCTCTGCCATCCAGCCAGTTCTTGATCCAGCACAGAGTGAATCTGTCCAAACCATGAGCTGCCAGCTTGGCTAGGAGCTTCTTGTGGCAGACAGTGTTAAAGGCTTTGCTGAAGTCCAAGTAGACTACATCCACAGCCTGCCCCACATTCACCAGGCAGGTAACCTGATCATAAAAGGAGATCAGGTTGGTGAGACAGGACCTGCCCTTCCTAAACCCATGCTGCCTGGGCCTGATCCCTTGGCCATCCTATAGGTGCTTTGTGATGGCACTCAATATGACCTGTTCCATGACCTTGCCTGGCACTGAGGTCAGGCTCACAGGTCTGTAGTTTTCTGGCTCCTCCTTTTGACCCTTCTTGTGGATGGGCATCACTTTGGCAGCTTCCAGTCTTCAGGGACCTCTCCAGTGAGCCAGGACTGCTGATAAATGATGGAGAGTGGCTTGGCCAGCTCAGCTGCCAGCTCTCTCAGCACCCTAGGGTGGATCCCATCTGGTCCCATGGACTTGTGAGGATCCAAGTGTCTCAGCAGGACCCTTACTTCTTCCTCATGGATTTCAGGGGGACTATACTGGACCCTGACTCCATTTGCCACTTCAGGAGTCCAGTTGTCCTGGAGACAACCTGTCCCACTATTGAGGATTGAGACTAAGGTGTTAAGCACCTCTGCCTTTTCCTCATCCTTTGTCACTATATTCCCCTCTCTATCTAATAAGGACTGGAGGTTGTCCCTGGCCCTTCTCTGCCATTCAAATATTTATAGAAACATTTTTTCTTTTCCATAACAGCCTTGGCAGCCTAAGTTCTAAATGGGCTTCTGCCACTCTAATTTTTTTTCTACAAGACCTAGCAACTTCCTTGAACTCTTCCTGGGACACCTCCCCTCTCTTCCAAAGGTGATACACTCTCTTTTTAATCTTTAATGCCTTCAGCAGCTCCCTGCCCCTCCAGTCTGGCTGCCTCCCTCCTCGGCTCATCTTCCAGCACAATGGCACAGCTGCTCCTGTGCCTGCAGAAGTTCTTTCTTGAAGTAGGTCCAACCTTCCTGGACCCCTTTGTTTCTAAGGGCTCTTTCCCAAGGAACTTTCTGAGTTAGTTCCTTAAAAAGGCTGCAGTCTACCCTTTGGCAGTCCAGTGTGGAGGTTCTGTTGATCCCCTCCTGGTTTCTCCATGTATTGAACACTCTGTAATTTCATGGTCACTGGACCCCAGGCAGCCTCCCACCACCACATCCCCTAACCAGCCCCTCTCTATTTGTGAACAGCAGGTCAAGCAGGGCTGCCACCCTGGTAGGCTCATGTAACAGTTGGGATAAGAAGTTGTCTTCCACACACTCTAGTAACCTTCTAGACTGCTTCTTCTCTGCAGTGTTTAAGTCCCAGTAGATGTTTGGTAGCTTAAAGTTGCCCACCAGAACAAGGGCAGGTGATCTTGAGGCAGCCTCCAGTTGTTTAAGGAGTAATAAATCAACCTCTTCTTCCTGGCTGGGTGGTCTGTAACAGACTCCAGCCAGGGTATCAGTCTTGGTGGCCTTCCCCTTAATTCTCACCCATAAAGACTGAACTTAATCATCCTTGATTTCTACCCCCATGACATCCAGAGCATTCCTAATATAAAGTGAAACTGTGTAAGCTGGTGAAAGAACTTCAGCAACCAGTTCTGGGGACTGTAAGTAGGGTGGTTTATTTCATTAAATAGGAGTCAGGAGCAAGATGGCATCTACTGAACAGATTTTCTGCAGGTATATTATTGGACTGTCCTAACTTTAGGATAATTTGATATTTTTGGTATTGAATATGCCTGTTCTTGAATTTTTTAAGACCCAAGTTGGGGTTTTTTTGTACATAGGGATTTATTTCTAAATTGTATATGATTGTAAATACATGTAAATATATTGTGTATATATGCTCATAAATTTAGTTTTGCTGTCAATATAGCTTTAGCTTACTTCCAAGTAAGTAAGGGAGGAAATTCCCAACCCACTGCATATATTTTTGGCAGCGCAATCATGCGGCCACCTTGACTGTTTATGACTAATCAATTCTGGAAGGTAAAATGAGGCTATTTCAGGGTGATCTGGTGTTTGATTTATCCAACAATATTATAGAAATTTTAAAAATGGATTATGTTAAATATTTATCAGAAAATTTGCTGGTATATAATAAGAATGGTATGGAAAAGAGTTAAATCCATGTTAGCAAAGCTCGGAAATTACAGTTCTAGTTTTATGGGCTACAATACTTATGAAAATGCCACTGTTAGTATCTCTCATGGTTTATTTGAGTCAGTTTTCCCTGTGAGTGCAGGAGACTTTGTGGAACACCTGGAAGATCAGGTTCCTAGAAATAGTACTGTTGTAGGTTGTATGTAGTGTGCCCAGGTGGTCAGGAGAGCCAATGGCATCCTGGCCTGGATCAGGAGCTGTGTGGCCAGCAGGACAAGGGAGGTTATGTTGCCCCTGGTCAAGCCACACCTGGAATACTGCATCCAGTTCTGGGCTCCTCAATTCAAAAGAGATATCAAGATACTGGAATGTGTCTAGAGAATGGCAACAAAGCTTGGCAGGGGCCTGGAGCACAGCCCTGTGAGGAGAGGCTGAGGGAGCTAGGTTTGTTTAGCCCGGAGAAGAGGAGGCTCAGGGCAGAGCTCATTGCTGTCTACAACTACCCGAAAGGAGATTTTAGCCAGGTGGGGTTGGTCTCTTCTGCCAGGCAACCAGCAACAGAACAAGGGGACACAGTCTCGAGTGCCAGGGGAGGTCTAGGCTGGATGTTAGGAGGAAGTTGTTTCCAGAGAGAGTGACTGACATTGGAATGGGCTGCCCAGGAAGGTGATGGAGTCGCCATCCCTGGAGGTGTTGAAGCAAATCCTGGCTGGGGCACTTAGTGCCATGGTCTGGTTGATTGGCATGGGCTGAGTGCTAGGTTGGACTGGATGAGCTTAGAGGTCTCTTCCAGCCTGGCTGATTCTATGATTCTATGCCTTTTATGTTTAATTCTGGTCTTTGTGATTGTAATAATAGGGCTCGCTGTAGCTTTGTGGGTGGAAAAATCCTGTACTGCTGCTTTAAGAATGTGTTGCTCCTCTTGCAGAAGGTGGGGGAGTAGAGTTTCTGAGACCAGTGAGATAAGGGCACCAGGCACTAAGTCTCGGAGTCATGGGGAGGCGGGTAGCAGCAGCAGGCTGTGATGGGAAGCAACGCTGGTGAACTCTCCTTGCAAGCTGAGCAAAGAGTGGAGACAGCCCAGGGTAACAGCACAGAATCAGCCACATCTGCCATTAAAGAAGCACAGCTGTGTCCAGGTGAGGCAGCCATGATAAGTAGAGGCAGGGGCATCGGCATCTCTGCCCACGGCTGCTGGAACCAGAATGAGCCCAGCAGATGTAGTGGGGTCCACCTAGGGCTCACTCACTCCTGCTAAGGCTGTTTACTGCCAAGTGGTGTCTGTCTCTCTTGCTCCAGATGTGGCTGTGGCTAAGGCTGATGCTACTCCAGCCTCCACTGCTCCTAAAACTGCTCCTGTTTCTCCACCGAGAAAGGCAAATCAGAAAACAAATAAACCCGTGTCAGATGACAGCGATCCCCTAGTGGGTACTTCTAAAACCACAGTTTTCCTAGCTTCAGCAAAGGGAAAGGCAATCGGTAAGACTCTGACAGACAGCGACTCTAAGGAGGAAGAGGATGCAGGAGAAGGTACATCTGGCAGAGCAGATGAGACAGAGGAGGAGGATGAAAAAGTTAGCCTTAGGACACTGCTAAGGTATTAAAACCACAATACAGTGATGAGGACAAGAAGAAAGGCTATTGGAAAGTACATGTCAAAAAAGATGAAGATGCTGAAGAGTTTAGGAATGTCCTTAGGAAACTTTTAACTCCAAGCCATGGAGAAGAAGATGCAGAGTTCTAAAGATTCTGAGTTCTAAAGAGCCCAGAAAGGGGATCAGGGAGGTGTGCAAAGTATACCAAAAAGAGTCAGAAAAAAAAAAATTCTGAGTTAGTTAGGGAGATGCCATGTTACAGGTGCCAGTATTCCAGAGGTAGGCAACAAGTCTGCAAAACAAATAGGATCACTTTAAAAAGAAAGCAGAATCAACCAATGCATACCAATCCCTCTTGGTAAGGTCACCCTGTGGACATGCCTCTTATTGGCTGCGCTATTGTGGTACCCTTCCAGAGATTATTTGCCATGGGCCCCTAAGATATGTACCACAATTGAGCAGGGAATGAAGCTTTTGAGGGACTTTGCTGTGAAGGAAATGCTTTATGAAGATCATGGTACCCAGAATCCTGATGAAATTCCTTTTGGAATAGGTCTTTCAAATGAGCTTATTAAACTTGCTCCTCCATCCTATGCCAGTATCTTGGAAAGCAGATTTGAAGGGGAAAAAATGATGGAAGGCTTCCTGCTGTTGGTGAATTTACTGACCAAATGAGACAAGTGGAAGACCATCTATCCCATACTTCAGTAACTTCTGCCATAAAAATTCTAGTTACAGAGATAAAAATGGCATAAAAGATAGCATGGAAGAGCTGAAGGAGGAACATAAAACCTCCATATCCAAATTGGTGAAGGAAAAAGACACCATTCCTTCACCTTCTGGTTGGATGGATAAATGTCTCTGATCTAAGAAACAGGCATTCATCTCCCAGAAGGCCATTTTGGCCTAGGAGACAAATTCCATCAGTCACGTGGGTGTCTTTGGATAATTCTGTGTGAGCAATTTGGTGAGATCATGAATAAGTGGGATGGTCAATCTACTTCAGTTCTTTTCAAAAAGAGTGTGGGATCTGCAGAGTGGCAGAATCATAGGTAACAATGGCAGAAAAGTGGCTGTCACTACCTCAGTTTCCCAGAACAATTGCAGTTGTTCCAACAACTGTAATTGTTCCCACAATAGCACTAAGCACTGTGTGCACCATACATGCCATGCACAGCATTATGGGGGGCCTGCTTCTGGCCAAAAGGAGGAGAGGGATGATAAAGAAAACAGAAGCTATTGGAATGTATTAATTAGGTGGCCTGACACATCAAAAGTTCAGAAGTACAGGGTCTTGGTTGACACAGGTGCTCAGTGTACTCTACTACCATCAAATTGTAAAGGGACAGAGTCTATATTTCAGGAATCACTGCTGGATTTCAAGAATTAACTAAGTTGCAGGCTGAAACAAGTCTAACTGGTAAAGAGTGGAAGAAACATACAATTTTAAGTGGTCCTGATGTGCCTTGCATTCTGAGAACTGATTTTTTGAGACAAGGACATTTCAAAGATCCTAAAGGTTACAAACGGACTTTTGGGATAGAACTGTTAGAAACTGATCATGATAAACTCTTGGATGAATCTGCAGTTGTGGGACAATATGACATAGAGGATGTGGAACTGCCAATTGCTTCTCAAACTGTGCATCACAGACATTACAGAACTAACCATGAGTCTTTGGTGCCCATTCATGAACTGATTGATCAATTGGAAAGTCAAGATGTCATCAGCAAAACTCATTCACCTTTCAACAGTCTAATTTGGCCTATGCGAAAGCCAAGCGGAGACTGGCATTTAACAGTTGACTTTTGTTCTCTCAATGAGGTGACACCACCCATGTGTGCTGCTGTTCTGGATATTCTGGAACCCCAGTATGAGCTGGAATGAAAAGAGGCTAAATGGAATGCTACCATAGACATTGCTAATGCTTTCTTCTCTATTGCCATAGCAGAGGAATGCAGGCCTCAGTTTGCTTTCACCTGGAGAGTAGTCCAGTACACATTTCACTGACTACCTGAGGATGGAAACGCAGTTCAACAATTTGTCATTCAGTGATCCATAATGCACTGGTGAAAGGTAAAGTTCCAGAACATCATCAATTCATTGATGACATTATTGTGTGGGGCCAAACTGCTGAGGAAGTCTTCAAGAAAGGTAACAAAACAACTGACATTCTGTTGAAGGTAGATTTTGCCATAAAGAGAGACAAAATAAAAGCACCTGACAGAGAAATCACATTTCTTGAAGTGCAGTGGCAAGATGTTCACCCTCACATTCCACAGGCAATTCTACAGCAATTCCCACAACTAAAAAGGGCACTCTCTGTTTCTTGGATGTGGTGGGATTTTGAAGACTACATGTTCCTAGATTCAGTCAGATTAGTAAACCTTTGCATAATGTTAGTTGTAAGAGAAACAATTTTGAGTGGAGACCTGAACAAAAAGCGGCCTTTGGTTAGCTAAAGTGAAAAATAGTCCATACAATGGGCTTAGGACCTGTTCAAACTGGTGCAGACATTAAAAACATTCTCTGTACTGCTGCGACACACTGGTCCAACTTGGAGCTTATGGCAGAGAGCTCCAAATGAGACATGTGGTCATACACTTGGTTTCTGGAGTCATGCATGCAGAGGCTCAGAGGCAAATTACACTCCAACAGAAAAAGAAATATTAGCAGACTGTAAAGGACTAAAAGCATCTTCTGAAGTGATTGGAATTGAATCACAACTTCTTTTACCTCCTAGATCACCAGTTCTGTATTGGTGGAAATGATCACAGTATCATAGTATCACAGTATCACAGTATCACCAAGGCTGGAAGAGATCTCACAGATCATCAAGTCCAACTCTTTACCACAGAGCTCAAGGCCAGACCATGGCACCAAGTGCCACGTCCAATCCTGTCTTGAACAGCTCCAGGGATGGCGACTCCACCACCTCCCCGGGCAGCCCATTCCAGTGTCCAATGACTCTCTCAGTGAAGAACTTTCTCCTCACCTCCAGCCTAAATTTCCCCTGGCATAGCTTGGGGCTGTGTCCTCTTCTTCTGGTGCTGGCCACCTGAGAAAAGAGAGCAACCTCCCCCTGGCTACAACCACCCCTCAGGTAGTTGCAGACAGCAATAAGGTCTCCCCTGAGCCTCCTCTTCTCCAGGCTAACCAATCCCAGCTCCCTCAGCCTCTCCTCGTAGGGATGTGCTCAAGGCCTCTCACCAGCCTCGTCACCCTTCTCTGGACACGCTCAAGCATCTCAATGTCCCTCCTAAACTGGGGGGCCCAGAACTGAACACAGTACTCAAGGTGTGGTCTAACCAGTGCAGAGTACAGGGGCAGAATGACCTCCCTGCTCCTGCTGACCACACCATTGCTGATGCAGGCCAGGATGCCACTGGCTCTCTTGGCCACCTGGGCACACTGCTGGCTCATGTTCAGGCGGGTATCAATCAGCACCCCCAGATCCCTCTCTGTCTGGCTGCTCTCAGCCACTCTGACCCCAGCCTGTATCTCTGCATGGGGTTGTTGTGGCCAAAGTGCAGCACCCTGCACTTGGAGCTATTGAATGCCATCCCCTTGGACTCTGCCCATCTGTACAGGTGGTCAAGGTCCCGCTGCAGAGCCCTTCTGCCCTCCAACCCAGCCACATCTGCCCCCAGCTTGGTGTCATCTTCAAACTTGCTGATGACTGACTTCATGCCCTCATCCAGATCATCTATGAAGATGTTAAAGAGGATGGGGCCCAGCACTGATCCCTGAGGGACACCACTAGTGACAGCTGCCAGCTGGATGTGGCACCATTCACCACCACTCTCTGGGTCCGGCCCTCCAGCCAGTTCCTAACCCAGCACAGAGTGTTGCCATCCAAGCCATGGGCTGACAGCTTAGCCAGCAGTTTGCTGTGGGAGACAGTGTCAAAGGCCTTGCTGAAGTCCAGACAGACCACACCCACAGGCCTCCCCACAGCCACCAAGCAGTCACCTGATCATAGAAGGAGATCAGGTTAGAAAGGCAGGATCTGCCCTTCCTAAACCCATGCTGGCTGGACCTGAGCCCTTTGCCATCCCTCAGGTGCGCTCTTATCACCCCCAAGCTAACCTGCTCCATCAGTTTCCCTGGCACTGAGGTCAGGCTGACAGGTCTGTAGTTCCCAGGTTCCTCCATCCCACCCTTCTTGTGGATGGGGACCACATTGGCAGTTTCCAGTCTCCTGGGACCTCTCTGGTGAGCCAGGGCTGCTGGAAAATGATGGAGAGCAGCTTGGCCAGCTCAGCTGCCAGCTCTCTCAGCACCCTGGGATGGATCCCATCTGGTCCCATGGACTTGTGGGTGTCCAGGTGGCTCAGCAGGTCCTGAACTAATTCCTCATGAATTTCCAGGGGAACACACTGCTCCCCAACCCCATCCCCCAGTTCAAGAGGCCACTTGCCCTGAACTCCTCCCTCCTTACTGTTGAAAACTGAGGTGAAGAAGGCATTCAGGACCTCAGCCTTTTCCTCATCATCAGTTATAGTGTTCCCCTCCTGGTCCAGTAAGCAGTGGAGGCTCTTCTGGCCCTTCTTTTTAGCACTGATACATTTATAAAAGTGCTTTTTATTATCCTTCACAGAGGTGGCAGCCTAAGTTCTAGCTGGGCCTTAGCCTCTCTCATTTTTCTCCTGCGTAATCTGGCTACAGCCTTAAACACGTCAGGAGAAGCCTTCCCCTCCTTCCAGAGGTGATACACCCTCTTTTTCTCCCCCACTTCCTTCAGGAGCTGTTTGCTCATCCAGGCTGGTCGCCTTCCCCGCCGGCTCATCTTTCAGCACATGGGAACTGCCAGCTCCTGTGCCTTCAAGAGCTCCTGTTTAAAGTATGTCCAACCATCCTGGACCCCTTTGTTCCCAAGGACTGCTGCCCAGGGGACTTTGCAAATAAGTTTCTTAAGCAAACTGAAGTTTGCCCTCCGGAAGTCCAAGGTGTGGGTTTTGTTGTAGTGCCTCCCTACCTTCCTGCATATTGAAAACTCCACTAACTCGTGATCACTACACCCCAGGCAGCCCCCCACTGTCACATCTCCTACCAGCCCTTCTCTGTTGGACAGCAGCAGGTCAAGCTGAGCTTGACCCCTAGTAGGCTCACGTAACAGCTGAGTCATGAAGGTGTCCTCCATGTACTCTAGAAATCTCCTGGACTGCCTCCTCTCTGCTGAATTAAGTTCCCAGCAGATATCTGGCAGGTTAAAGTCACCCACAAGGACAAGATCTGAAGATCTTGAGACAGCCTCCAACTGTTTGTAAAATACCTCATCTGTTTCCTCATCCTGGTTGGGTGGTCTGTAACAGACTCCAACCAGGATGTCAGATTTGTTAGTCCTCCCTCTGATTTTAACCCACAAGCTCTCAACCCCTTCATCCCTCACCTCAAGCTCAGTGGCAAGGAGTGACTCCCTAATATACAGAGCCACCCCTCCTCCTCTTCTCCCTTGCCTATCTCTCCTGAAGAGGCTGTATCCCCCCAGTATAGCACTCCAGTCATGCCTGTCGTCCCACCAAGTGTCTGAAATGGCAACTGTATCATAGTCACCCTGGTGGAGCAGGACTTGCAGTTCCTCCTGCTTGTTACCCAAGCTGTGTGCATTGGTGTAGATGCACTTCAGCTGGGTTCTCGATTCCCCAATTGTCCCTAGTTTCCTTCTCACTCTCTCCTTCTCAGAGAGAGTAATTGCCTCACCCACCCCCTTCAGACCTAGTTTAAAGCCTGCCTAATGAGCCCTGCCAACTCCAGTGGCAGGACTCTCCTGCCCCTCCTAGACAATTGCACCCCATCAGGATCAAGCAGGTCTGGCTCAGTAGAAGTTCCCCCAGAGCAAAGAACCCAAAGTGCCGCTGCTGGCACCATCCCTTGAGCCAGCTGTTGATGTCATAGGTTCTGCTGTTCCTCTCTGTGAACTCCCTTGCCACAGAGGGAACTGAGCAGAACACCACCTGTGCTCCTGCCCCATCTAGCAATTTCCCCAGGGCCTTAAATTCCTTTTTAATTGCCCTGGTGCCCTTCTTCTCAATCTCATCCCTGCCAGGCTGAATTACCAGCAAAGGGTAATAACCAGAGGGCTGGATTAGGTTTGGGAGTCTCCTGGCAATGTCCCTAACCCAGGGGCACCAGGAAGGGAGCAGACCTTCCTGTGGGGTGGGTTGGGATGACAAAGGGGTCCCTCCATCCCCCTCAAGACTGAATCCCCAACAACTATGACCCTTCTCTTTTTCTTGTTCTTTGTGGAGCTGGTCACCACAGTTGGTGGGGACTGCTCCACCCTAGGCATCATCCCAGTTGGATGCTCCTCAGCCCTCTCATCCTCCCTGCCCTCTGCATGCAGGGCCTCATACTTGTTGTGCAAGGGCAGTGGAAGAGGAGGAGAGGGCCAGGGTGGATTTCCCCTACTGCCTCTGACAGGGATCTGTACCCATTCCTCCCTGTTTCCAGGGGCAGTTCCCTTAGCAGGGGCAATCTGCAGTGCCTGCTCCCACAGATCCAGCTCCCTTTTGTTCTCCTTTATTGACCTGAGCCTGGATACTTCATCATGCCCCTAACCTGTGCCTCAGGCAAGTAGCACACCTCCTTGTGGGATGGATCTGGCCTGCAAATCGGATCCTCAGTTCCCCTGAGAAGGGAATCCACTACTACTACCACCTTTCTTTTTCTCCTGCTTGCACTACTCCTAAGTTGTGGGACTAGCTGACAGGTCTTGAGTGACTGTGTCCTCATTCATCTGGCCCTCTGTTGCAAGGTGTGCTAGTTTGAAGCTAGCTAGAATGTTTTGGTGAGAAGGACTAGATTACAGGCTGTGACAGGGAAACAGAGTGATGTCTACTTCACTCATAGGCTTGCTGAGAAGTAGAAGAACAAGAATCCAGACATAGATAAGGCACTTCTTCTTGGGGCATTGTCTGAGCTGCATTTCTTTCTCTAGCCTCTCTGCTGTCTCTCTGATCAATCCACTTTGCTTCCTAACCCCCTGGTCAAACATCCATTCTTCCTTGGGACTGGGTAAGGTTGAGATGAGTGGGAGAAGGTGGAAGGGTGGTTGGGAGCCCCTCCTGGGAGCTCAGGTTTCTGGGAGGGCTGTTGTGTTTCTGTATTACCTTTTACCTTGTCTATTTCTGTATGTAAATGTATATACTGTAACTATCTGCTTGCATATTGAGCTAAGCTGTAAATATAAGCTTCATTCAATTTCCAGAGCCAGCTGAGTCTAGTCTGGGTGATTTCCAAAGTGTGTGTGTGGGGGGAGGGGGAGTGGGGAACACCCAAACCATCATACAAGGGCCTCAGACCTGTTGTTTGTGGGCAGCTGGGAAGATTGTGGGGATTGGAAGGGGGCTCACCTGTCTACTGCCTTGTTGGAGAGGGACTTGCTGCCACTGTTATTGTTTGGCTTTATTTGGTGTCAAAACTGTTTAAAATGGCTGATCAGTTGTACAGAGCAAGTAAAAGCTGCTTTACAGGAAGAATCTCTGATTTTATGGAATTTATTTTTGTGTCAGTGCTACATTTTTTACTTTGCTTCTGTCCTTTCTAGCTATTATCTAAAATCAGATCTAGGGACAGGTGGTCATGCATCAGGTATCTGTAAAACAAAATCCTTTACTCAGAAAGACAGACTTTATCTCAGTTCTCTGGTGTTTAGTGCAACACCAGTGCCATTTGAGGTTGTTCATGCCATGTCAAAAGCTCTGTGGCATACTATGAATTCTATTTATCATCCCTGAGCAAGCTCGTCAGGGTAGTTGGTCACAGGGTCTATCAAAATTTCAACCAGATGAAAGAATTTGTGCCTGTTCTGTGCTTGTATGCTTGAATTGCTTTCAAACACTCTTCATCTTGCAGGTGCCTGGAGTGTTCTACAGACAGTTTGTACTACAATCACATGCTTCTTATTTTTCACTGCTGTGTTACAGTCTAATAGCTCGCTTCCCTGAGTGCTGCTGTTTATCTGAGTGTGCACAGGGCTGGGGTTAAGGGAAGCTTGATTCCCTGGGCGTTGTTTTCAGTGATGAATAAAATTGGTAAGAGATTTGCTACCTTTATAGACCTGACACCAGTCGCACAAACAGCCTGCCTGCTGTAGGTCTGGCTACATTCAAAAGAAGCAATCAGATGCATGAATAGTGTAGTTTATTCATATATACAGATTGCAGGTGATAAACATACTAAACTACAGACAACTTCTACGGCTCTACAATATGATTACAATCACAAACTTGATCTACTGGGGAAGCATCAGCATAGGCGAGGTCACATATCTTACAAACAAAAAGGTGTCCCATTCCAGGGGGGTGAGAAGGATGTATGATTAATGTTTCTCCAACAGCTTATTTATGTAGTGATGTGGAAAGGATGCACACTTGTCATTCCGTGTTATTTTAGCCTTTAGACACTACAAACCATTATTTTTCAGGTGTGACGTAACTTTGGGAGGTGAATTCCTGAGGAAGGTCATGGAGTGCTCTGTACATGGTGCTCCAGCAACTAAACTAAACTATCTGTAGTTGTCCATCCTTTGGGACCAAACCACACCAAAACAACAGCAAAACAACAGTCAAAAAGTAACTTTACTCATGTGCTTGAGCACATTTGCCTAAGTGATATAACCTTCTGCCATTGGAATGAGCTGCCCAGGGAGGTGGTGGAGGCAACGTCCCTGGAGGTCTTCAAGAAAAGACTCGATGGGGCACTTTGTGCCATGGTCTAGTTGACTGGATAGGACTGGGAGATAGGTTGGACTGGATGATCTTGGAGGTCTCTTCCAACCTGGTTGATTCTATGATAGGATATGGATCAGACTTGGAGCAATGCTGATATAATATAAAGTGACACACCACATAGCTAGCATTCATGCAGAACAATTCTGTAGTGTAATGACTGGATATGACCTTCCTTTAGGCAAGCTGCTTTGTGAATGAGTGCTTAAAAATACTGTGTGGTTCTTATGATATATGGCTTACATTAAAGGAGTGTGATATTAGCCTGTCAGCAGCTTAACTACAAAAATCCAGAGATTCAGGTTTGGCCTTGTAAGATGAACAGATGAAAATAGGAAAAGGTATTGTAGATGCTTCCAAAATTAAAATAGGAGAGTAATATTATATTATAAATAGCATGTAAATATTTATATAATGTGTGATATACCTCAATAGAGATATGTTTATAGAATATTTAGAAGACAAAGACAGAATAATTAGAACACTAAGTGAGGTAATATAACTCTGGTGCTTATGAGCATGGTGTGTAATGCTCTGTTTGACATGTACTTCATATATGTTTGCATGAACTTTAAAGTGTCACTAGACCCCTAAAGACCTTTTAGGTACCTGCTGTAAGGCCATAGGTACATGTTGCTGTATACACACAGTGTTTACATGCAGAAAAATGTCACTACTACTTATCTTCTTATCCACTTGTAAAGGCTCAATTTGAAGAGGGCAAAGCAGTAGATACCTGAGAAGATATTGCTGTACTCATGAGCTCAATTTCTTTTTATATAAAATAGATAATGATATATATGGTTTTAGTCAGTTTAAAGATTGCCTGCTGATATGTCTGTGTAAATACCTAATCTATTTAAAAGGAAACAAGCATTTGATTTAATTTACCAGATAGCATACAGGTGAAACTAACATTTAGGTTGCTTCTTTACTTGTCTTAAACACTGTTTTGTAGTGAAAGGAAGCTACATGCCAAGAAGTTATATACTTTATACTTCATACACTTTATAATACACAGTTAATGACTTGGAGAACCATTACCAAAACAAGTTTAAGTTTTGAAATCACACTCATAGTCTAGTTTAAAAAATAAGGTTGATCCAAGGGCCCTCTGGATGTTAGCCCTTCTCTCAATTGCGTTAACTGCTCCACACAGCTTGGTGTTGTCAGCAAACGTGCTGAGGCTGCAGTCAGTCCCACAATCAATTTCACTAACAAAGCTGATAAACAGCACAGGCCCCAGTACAGATCCCTGAAGTGCTCCACTCATCGATGGTTTCCATTTGGACATTGAAGCATTGATTGCAACTCTTTGGGACCACCATATAGCAAATTCATCTGGTCCATCCATCAAATCCATGTCCTTCCAGGATGTCTTATGGGAAAGTTTCAAACACTTTTCACAAGTCCAGGAAGATGACATCAGTTACTCTTCCCTTATCCCCTGATGCTCTGATCCTATCACAAAAAAAAAACTAACTAAATTTGTTGGGCAGGCTTTGCCCTTGGTTAATCCATATTGGTTGCCATCAACCACCTCCTTATTTTCTATGTGCCCTAGCAAAGTTTTCAGGACATCTGCTCCATTATTGTACTGAGCACATAGGTGAGCCTGACTGGTCTGTAGTTCTCAGGGTCTTCCTTATCTCTGTGTTTGAAAAAAAAAACGGAGGTTAGTGGGAAATTCAACAGACTGCCTTAACTTTCCAAGTGTGATGGAAAGTGGTTCTGCAACTTCATAGAATTATGGACTGGTTTAGGTTGGAAGGGACCTTAAAGATCATCTTGTTCCAACCCCTCTGCCACTGGCAAGACCTCTGGATGGATCTCGTCAGGTCCCATGGACTTGTGCGCCTCAGGTTCATTAGTTGGTCTTTTACAGTGCACTGGCCATATCTCGTTTACATGTTTTTTGCTTGCTGTAGTTCCCTTAACTCAGCATGACAGTCTGTTCATCAGTTTACTTAGAACAGCAACAAAAATGAACAACAAAAAACCCCAAACAAACCAAAACTACCCATGCCAAACTTTCAAAAATGTTATTAATGGTGACACCTGTGCAGTTTTCTTTGGCTTACCTAAACAAAGCATCACATTTTCCTTATTGTAGTTTTTATCACTTTTTTTCTCTGTAGAGACTTCTCTAGCCATGGACATTAGGGAAGCTCTTGACACCATGGATCTTGTGACTAGTGATGAGCAGGTTGAGTGCCTATAGGGCACTATCAGAGGACAGCCCAATAAGGCTAACACACTGGTTGGAGTCTGCTCCAGGCCACTCAAGCAAGAAGAGGAGGTGGATGTGTTATTCTATAAACAATTGCAAGATGTTTCCAGACTGCCAGCCCTTGTTCTTGTAGGTGACTTTGACCTGCAGGTATCTGCTGGGAACTCAACACAGCAGAGAGGTGACAGCCTAGAAGGTTTTCACAGAGTGTAGAGGGTAGCTTCCTGACACAGCTGCTGTGCAGACTGCCAAGGGTGAGGCTCTGCTGGCCCTGCTGATTACAGCTAGAGAAGGGCTGGCGGGAGATGTGGTGGTTGGAGCCTGCCTGGGGTGCAGTGACCATGAAATAATCAAGTTTTCAATATGCAGTGAATCTGGGAAGGGCATCAACAAAACATCCACACTGGACTGCCAGAGGGCAGACTTTGGCTTATTCAAAGAACTAACTCGAAGGGTAGCTTGGAAAAAAGCCCTCAAAACAAAAGGGTGCAGGCAGGTTGGAGCTGCTGCAAGAGAGAAATCCTGAAGGCATGGGAACAGGCTGTGCCACTGTGCCAAAAGCAGAGCCGCTGGGGCAGACGACCTGCCTGGATGCCTGAGGGACTGGTGAAGGGCTTAATTATATTAATGACAAAAAGAGGGACAGGGATAACCTCCACTCTTTATTGGACAAGGAGGAGAATGTACTGAGTAGAGATGAGGAAAAGGCAGAGGTACTTAACATCTTCTTTGGCTTAGTTTTCAATAGCAAGGCAGGTTGTCCTCAGGCTGGCTGCCTCCTGAGCTATAGGTGGGGTCAGGGAACACAGCAGCCTCCCTGTAATCCAGGAGGAAGCAGTTAGGGACTTGTGATACTCACAAGTCTGTGGGATCAGGTAGGATCCACCCTAGGTATGCTGGTTTGAGGCTAATTGGAATATTTTAATGAGAGAAATTAGATCTTTGGCTATGAAAAGAAAATAATAGTGATATCTACATTACCCACTGGTTTTGCTTAGAGATATAAAACTAAGAAACAATAACAAAGTTTCTCAGTCTCTCTCTGCTGTTTCCTGTGTTAACTGTCTGCTTGAATCTGCATAACCCAATCTAATAATTCTCTTTCTAACCCCTTGTTGGCTTTTTCACATCTCACCCCTGCATGTAAGCCTTCTAAGATAAGAGAGGAGTTGGGAAGAAGGAGGGGAGTTAGTTTGAAGCCCTCCTAGGCAGTTCTGTTGTTCAGGAGGGGTTTCAAATTTCTGTATTACTTTTAACTTGTATATATCTATATATGCTTGTAAATTTGTGCTACACAGTAAAATATAGCTTCATCTTTAACTCCGTCTAGCTGAGTTAATTTAGTGAATCTTGGGGAGGGGAGAAACTCCCAAACCACAAGAGTAGGGTGCTAAGAGAGCTGGCAGATGAGCTGTCCAAGATGCTCTCCATCATGTATCAACAGTCCTGGCTCACTGGAGAGGTCCTTGGAGACTGGAAGCTGCCAATGTGGTGCCCAACCCTAGGAAGGGTCAGAAGGAGGACCCAGGAAATTCCAGACCTGTCAGCCTGACCTCAATGCCAGGCAAGATAATGGAGCAGATCATCCTGAGTGTGATCACAGGGCACCTACAGGATGGGCAGGGGATCAGACCCAGCCAGCACGGATTTAGGAGGGGCACGTCCTGCTTGATCAACCTCATTTCTTTTTATGACCAAGTGACCTATCTGGTGGATGTGGGGAAGACTGTGGATGTAGTCTCCCTGGATTTCATCGAGGTCTTTGACAGTGTCTGCCATAGCAAACTCCTGGCCAAGCTGGCAGCCCTTGGCTTGGACAGGGGCGCCCTGTGCTGGGTTAAGAACTGGCTGGATGACCTGGCCCAGGTAGTGCTGGTGTGACAGCTGGCAGCTGTCACTAGTGGTGTGCCCCAGAGATCAGTTCTAGGCACAGTGCTGTTAATATCTTCACTGATGATCTGGATGAGGGGATTGAGTCCAACATCCATAAGTTTGCAGACAACACCAGGTTGGGAGCAGGTGTGGATCTGTTAGAGGGCAGAAGGACTCTGCAGAGGGACCTGGACAGGTTGGACAAATGGGCACAGTCCAGTGCCGGGTACTGAGTTCTGCACTTTGGCCGCTGCACAACCCCAAGCAGTGCTACAGGCTGGAGACAGAGTGGCTGAGAGCAGCTAGGCAGAGAGGGACCTGGGGGTACTGGTACAGAGTAACTGAACATGAGGCAGCAGTGTGCCCAGGTAGCCAGGAGAGCCAATGGCATCCTGGCCTGGATCAGAAAGAGTGTGGCCAGCAGGATAAGGGAGGTTATTCTGCCCCTGTACTCAGCACTGGTCAGGCAACACCTTGAATGCTGTGTCCAGTTCTGGGCTAATCAATTCAAGTGAGATGATGAGATACTGGAAAATGTCCAGAGAAGGGTGACAAAGCTGGTGAGGAGCCTGGAGCACAGCTCTGTGAGGAGAGGCTGAGGGAGTGCAGCCTGCAGAAGAGGAGGCTCAGGGCAGAGCTCATTGCTGTCTACAACTACCTGAAAGGAGGTTGTAGCTAGGTGGGGTTGGGCTCTTCTGCCAGGCATCAAGTGACAGAATAAGAGGACACAGTCTCAAACTGCACCAGAGCAGGTTTAAGCTGGATGTTAGGAAGAAATTCTTCATGGAAAGAGTGATTGGCATTGCAATGGGCTGCCCAGGGAGGTGATGGAGTCACCATCCCTGGAGATGTTTAAAAGAAGACTGGATGAGGCATCCATGCTTTAGTTGAATAGAACATAGGTGATAGGTTGGACTTGATGATCCTAGAGGTCTTTTCCAACCTGTTTAGTTCTGTGGATTCTGTGATTATGCACTCTGAGTGAGGCAAAGATTCTCTTTGCTAATTTTATCTGGGAAGACATTTCAGGAGATTATTATGTGAACCAAGGAAGTTTTATTTTTCAGTTTTGGCTTTTCTAAAATTTGTATGGGGAAAATAGTAAGTTTGAACTTTTCCAAATTAATTGTTGGTTCTTTTTGTTTTGTTTGTTTGGTTGTTTTGTTGTAAAAAAACCCAAAGCCAAAAAATATGGAAGTTTTGTTATTGTCACAGAGCTCTGTAATGATGATTGCTCTGTCCAAGAGGGTCAGTGAAGCATATTTAAAGATTGAAACTAGTTTTGTGCACACACATCTTTAAAGACATGAATGTGTTAGCTTCGCTGTATATAGAAAACTCTCATAGATTTCTAGCACTACAAATGAAGTTTGGAAATCATTAAGAGCATGTCCTTGACACAACTAGATTACTAATATTCATAGCATACCTAATAAATATTTAAATAGCTGAATCAGTGATGGATACAATATTAAATGTCATTCCAACCTAAATGTTGTTTTTGTTCTACCAGCTATAGATATGTAGTACAGGTCATTCCTTAGTACTTAAAGTGGCCTTCTGATGCAACTGAAAACTGTTACCATGACCTCAGTCTTCATTTCCTGCAGTTAAATAAGTCCAGGATATTTAAGCTTTCTTTAAAATCTTGTTTTCATCAGCCTCTTCTTGACTTTCATGAGCTGGTTCATATCCTACAGCTATAGAAGATAAAACTTCTTTCGCCTTCTCTTTTCTTTGCAGAGCTGTTTCTGAAAGCTTCCTTCTGGCCCCAGCTATTACCACAAACATTTCAATCTCCTTTATCTGCAGTAAATGGGTCTGTTGCATCGATTTTTTTTCCCCTGATTGAAAAATGGGCGTTATAATCACTTCTTGTAACGAGAACTATTGATTTCTGAACCAGAGGCTATTAGTGGTTTTACATAAAGAATGAAAACCACGTGCCCACTCAGCAGCGCAATCTGATAAATTTCTTATTGACTGTTTCAGACTGGAAGGTTCTGTGTGAAACTTAACAGTGTTTCTCCACATTTGAAGGACAGCCTCACAAAATATATGTCTATTATTCTGCAAATACAGTGTCTTGTAGTGCCACCGATGGTATCACACTTAGCATGTTACTTCAATGCAAGTGTAGGGAATAAGAGTCTACACTTCTGGGGCTATTTGGTTTTTTTTCACCTTTTAACTCTCTATAAGAATTTTACAGGTGTTGACTGTGCTTAAATCCAGGATTTACCTTTCCCCTGCCCTGCAGGGAGTGTTGTACCTGGAACATGAAGTGGGATAAATAACATATTCTAATGTGTTACCTATGAAGATCATAGTGCTAATGGAAATGTGAGGCTAGGAGTGACTCCCAGAGCCATTGGCATTGATGCAGGATGTACTGTACTTAGGAAGAATTCATGGTCCACACTTTTAGATGCAGTGAGAACTTTAATTCTAACAATCTGAGAGTTTATATATGCTTTTTACGTAGTGGGTACAGCTGTAGACAGGAAAACAATAGAGAACTTTATAGTTATAAATGACATAAACAGAAAGCATCCTCCCTCAGTCTAGGAGATAGCTAACGCTCTTTTCCACGAGGCTAGAGCCATAAAGAGGCCAAATCTTAGAGCAAACGCTAGGGTGATAAGGAACAAATCCTCCCAATTGAGTATCAAAGTTTTTCTATTGCCTTGGTCCATTACTCGCAAACTGGTCTTTGTCCCCCTTATTAGTTGTCTGTCTCTGTGCTGTTTCTGTGCAACAGATGCAGTGAAATTTTGTCCAGGTCAGTTCCCACATACTTATACCAGTCCTGACAGAGGTTTTGTTAAAGGTGCTTAAAACTGTAATTGACAGAGACCACAAGATTCCTACTGCTGTCTTTCATCAATGTAAGATTGAAAAACGTCTCCCTGCTATTTTCCATGCCTTAAGCTGCTTGTGGTTTTGTACATCATCATCTATTGCATAGTATCATTTTCATCATGAAAGAGAAGGAATGACTGGGGGTTTTTTGTTCCCTCTCCTGTTCCCTCTTTCTTTGTATCAAACAAATCCCATTCCTTCAGTTCCATTACATGATTGTAAATCTCTTCTCATTTTTTCCACTTCCTTTCAGGGTCATTTTGCATACTTTTACAAGTGCAGATGTATATATTATGAATTCTTTGTGGTTTAGTTCAATGATGTTCTGTGTTTTTCTATTTATTGCACAGGCAAATGAAGTTGAATTTAAAATGTGCAGTGAACATAGTCAAGAGAAGCACTACACAATAATAGCATTTCTGAGATATGTCACTTCTCTTGTTTTTAAATGAACTTGGATTTGGAAGGTCACAGAATTGTTTTGGTTGGAAAAGACCTTCAAGATCAAGTCCAACCATTATATAATGCTATCAAGTCTGGTATTAAACCATGTCTCAGCACCACATCTACACATCTTTTAAACACCTCCAGGGATGGTGATTCAATCACCTCCCTGGGGACCCTGTTCCAGTGTTTGATAACCCTTCCAGTGAAGAAGTTTGTTCTAAAATCCAATCTAAACTTCTCTTGGCTCATCTTATCACTTGTTGCTTGGGAGAAGAGATCAACACCCACCTCACAACAATCTTCTTTCAGATAGTTGTAGAGGGCAATTCACAGCCTGGAATAATATGATTCATAATGAACTTTAAATGTAGACCATGTAAAAAATGTCTTGGCAAGCAAATGATACTCAATCAGCTTTATTTTTTGTTTTAATTACTTCTGTATTTTGATACAGTGTGTGTGTGCATGTCTGTATAAAAGTATTTAATTTGCAGCTACCTGTTACAGTCCAAAATGCATTCTGCATTCCTTCAGGAGGATTTTATACAGATGGACTTAGAGTTGGAGACAACATTTGGTAAAAAAGGGCTTGGTCTAGGGTGTTTGTTTGTTTTGTCATTTTATCATTTGAAAGTTTGTTCAAATGAAAAGGTTTTAAACAAACAAAAAAAAAATTAGTAGCAGTGGTTTGACCTGAATTGAGGTTTTTGTCACTGTACTGAAAAATCAAGATCCACTTAAATAATCACTGAATCAAATAACTGTACTTGGCCAGTTAGCCAAAGCAGTATTGTCCCAGCTCTAAATCTAGTTACCACGTGCAAGATTACATTTTGCAAACCTGAGACTTGAGTGACTTCTCTCTCCTTTGCTCTTCTCTCTCTCTCTCTTCCTACCCTGTAATTCTCACTGGGTTCAACTTCCCCACAGGATTATTCTCTTGACCTAGTACCTCTAGGATTTTTCTGAGAAAGAGGGCAGTGACATTATCCCATGTCTGTATTCTAATTATATCAGGCAGGCAGAATTTTCTTAGAGGCATGTAAAGACTGTGGCAGTAGAGGACAGAAATGACAGATAAAAGTTTAATATTGCTTAAAATGCCTTTAAGTGCTGAAAACCCTAAAGGCAAAGAGCTATAAGTACTCCATTAAAAATGGAGTATGTACTGTAAATCAGCTTGAAACAGCTATGTGCTACTGTAGCCTTTCATGAAAATACAGGATATAAGCAGCTAGTGATTTGGCCTCAGAAGATCTTTCTGAAGTGGAGAGTAGCATGAGTGCCAAATTTGGAATAGCTATTTTCATTATACAAGCTGATGAATAACACAGGCATTTAGTCAGTGCTTAAATAATGGATTTTCTTAACAGAGAAAACCATTGGATTCCTAGTTGCCTCACTAGACCAGCAAATATTTACTTTATTAGTGATTAATGAGACTGTTTCAAATTACTTCTAAAGTTCATGATGTTGATGGTAAATACTATCTCATGAACTTGTCAAAAATGTCTTCCAGATATTAGCCATGTTTATAATTGTTAGACCAAGGTGTTTGTTATACTGATTCCCACAGAAATGCATACAGGTAAATACTTCATGCCCTCAAGTAATTGTCATCTGAATGCAGATAGAGAATGGGAGAAGAGTTGTCTTAAAATTGGCTTGGAAGTGGTGGTCAGGCAATGGACTAGCTAAAAATACTTTGGTAACAGTTAATAGTGGTCATCTCAGTTCAGAGTTGCCTATTCCTTGGTTCCTTTGGGTGTAATCACAAAATCACAGAACCTCAGAAGTTAGAAGGAACCTCCAGCGATTGAGTCCAACTCCCCTGTCAAGGCAGGATCGCCTAGGGTAGTCTACACAGGAATGCATCCAGGTGAGTCTTGAGATTGCACACCCTCTCTGGGCAGCCTGTTCCAATGCTCTGTCACCCTGACTGTTAAGAAGTTTTTCCTCATGTTGAGATGAAACCTTCTGTGCTCCAGTTTGTAGTCATTGCTCCTTGTCTTATTGCTGCTGACCAGTGAAGAGATTGGCCCCGTCCACTTGACACCCACCCCTCAGATATTTGTACACATTGATAAGATCTCCTTTCAGTCTTCTCTAGACTAAAGAGCCCCAGGATTCTCAGTCTCTCATTGTAGAGGAGATGCTCAAGTGCCCCACTCATCCTTGTGGTTCTCTGACAGACTCTTTCTAGGAGTTCTCTGTCTCTTCTGAACTGGGGAGCAGCACAAAGTTGTCCTCAGTGCACTGCAGGAACCTTTTAGACTGTTTGTGCTTGGCTGTGTGGTCTTTTAGCAACAGAACAAGGGGACACAGTCTCAAGTTGTGCCAAGGGAGGTATAGGCTGGATGTTAGGAGGAAGTTGTTGCCAGAGAGAGTGATTGGCACTGGAATGGGCTGCCCAGGGAGGTGGTGGAGTTGTCATTCCTGGAGGTGTTGAAGCAAAGCCTGGATGAGGCACTTAGTGCCATGGTCTGGTTGGCTGGCTAGGGCTGGGTGCTAGGTTGGACTGGATGAGCTTGGAGATCTCTTCCAACCTGGTTGATTCTATGATTCTATAAATATCAGTGTGATTGAAGTCACTCGTGAACTCCAGCACTCAATCTTGAGGCTACTTCCAGTTGCCTATAGAAGGCCTCATCAACAGTTTCTTCTTGGTTTGGTGGCCTGTAGTAAGCTCCCACAACTGTATCATTCATGTTTGCATTTCCCTTGACTCTTACCCATAAGCTTTTAATGCTTTCATCATCTGCCCCTGGGTTAAGTTTAATGCATTCTAGTTGCTTACTCACATAGAGAGCAACTCCACCACGTCTCCTTCTCAGTCTGTCCTTCCTGAAAAGTACATAACTGTGCATTACCACAATAGAATCATGTGAGCTGTCCACCATGTCTCTGTAACTGCGGTGAGATCATAGCCCCATCACTGCACCCAAATCTCTACTTCATCTTGCTTGTTTCTGATGCTTCTTGCATTGGTATACAGAAACTTCAGAGATTTAGTAGAGGAGCATTTGTTACCATTATGGGTATAACATAATTCACCATCTCCTACAGCCTCTGGGATTGCAGTGGAACAGGTACCCCACCTCACAATCGTCCCAAGTTTTCCTTCAGTAGGTCTGTTTTTCCCCTCTACTGCCTTCACAGAATCACAGAATTAACCAGGTTGGGAAACATCTCTGGGATCATCGAGTCCAATCTATCAACTAACCCTTCTAATTAACTCAACCATTGCACGAAGTGCCCCCATCTGGTCTCCTTTTAATCACCTCCAGGGAAGGTGACTCCATCACCTCCCTGGGCAGCCCATAGCAATGCCAATCAATCTTTCTATGAAGAATTTCTTCCTGACAACCATCCTGAACCTGCCCGGGTGAAGTTTGAGACTGTGTCCCCTTGTTCTGTTGCTGGTTGCCCGGCAGAAGAAACCAACCCCACCTAGCTACAGCCTCCCTTCAGGTATCTGTAGACAGCAGTGAGGTCTCTCCTGATCCTCCTCTTCTCTGGGCTGTACACCCCAAGCTCCCTCAGCCTCTCCTCACAGGGCTGTGCTCCAGGCCCCTCCCCAGCCTTGGTGCCCTTCTCTGTTCAGTACCTCAACATCTTTCCTAAATTTAGGGGCCCAAAGTGGACATAGCACTCAAGGTTTGGCCTGATCAATGCTGAGTACAGGGGCAGAATGACATCCCTTGTCCTGCTGGCCACACTATTCCTGATACAAGCCAGGATCCTATTTGCCTTCTTGGACACCTGGGTACACTGCTGGCTCATGTTCAGCTGTCAACTAGTACCCCCAGGTCCCTCTCTGCCTGGCAGCTCTGCAACCACTGTGCCCCCAGCCTATGGTGCTGCTTGGGGTTATTGTGGCCAAAGTGCAGAACTCAGCACTTGGACATGTTAAAGCTCATGGCATTTGACTATCTGTCCAGTCTCTCAAACTCCCCCTGCAGAGCCCTCTATCAGATCCACACCTGCTCCCAATTTGGTGTCATCTGGAAACTCACTGATGCTGGACTCAATCTCCTCATCCAGATCATCAATGAAGATGATAGATATCAATGAAGAAGGTAGATAGTAGCTGAACATGAGGCAGCAGTGTGCCCAGGTAGACAGGAGAGCCAATGGCATCCTGGCCTGCATCAGGAACAATGTGGCCAGCAGTTCAAGAGAGGTTATTCTGCCCCTGTGCTCGGAACTGCTCAGGCCACAGCTTGAGTCCTGTGTCCAGTTCTGGGCTCCTCAATTCAAGAGAGATGTTGAGGTGCTGGAAGGTGTCCAGAGAAGGGTGACAGAGCTGGTTAGGAGCCTGGAGCAGAGCCCTGTGAGGAGAGGCTGAGGGAGCTGGGGGTGTGCAGCCTGCAGAAGAGGAGGCTCAGGGCAGAGCTCATTGCTGGCTACAACTACCTGAAGGGAGGCTGTAGCCAGGTGGGGTTGGGCTCTTCTGCCAGGCAAGCAGCAACAGAAGAAGGGAACACAGTCTCAAGTTGTGTCAGGGGAGGTCTAGGCTGGATGTTAGGAGGAAGTTGTTGTCAGAGAGAGTGATTGGCATTGGAAGAGGCTGCCCAGGGAGGTGATAGAGTCACCTTCCCTGGAGGTGTTCAAGAGGAGATTGGACAGGGCACTTAGTGCCATGATCTGGTTAATTGGACAGAGCTGGGTGATAGGTTGAACTGGATGAGCTTGGAGATCTCTTGCAACCTGTTTGATTCTATGACTGAACAGGACTGTGGCCAGCACTGATCTCTGGGGCACACCACTAGTGACAGCTGCCAGCTGGATGTGACACCATTCACCAGCACTACCTGGGCCAGGTCATCCAGCCAGTTCTTAACCCAGCACAGGGCGCCCCTGTCCAAGCCAAGGGCTGCCAGCTTGGCCAGGAGTTTGCTATGGCAGACACTGTCAAAGACCTCGATGAAATCCAGGGAGACTACATCCACAGTCTTCCCCACAACCACCAGATAGGTCACTTGGTCATAAAAAGAAATGAGGTTGATCAAGCAGGACGTGCCCCTCCTAAATCCGTGCTGGCTGGGTCTGATCCCCTGCCCATCCTGTAGGTGCCCTGTGATCACACTCAGGATGATCTGCTCCATTATCTTGCCTGGCATTGAGGTCAGGCTGACAGGTCTGGAATTTCCTGGGTCCTCCTTCTGACCCTTCTTAGGGTTGGGCACCACATTGGCAGCTTCCAGTCTCCAAGGACCTCTCCAGTGAGCCAGGACTGTTGATACATGATGGAGAGCATCTTGGACAGCTCATCTGCCAGCTCTTTCATCACCCTAGGGTGAATCCCACCTGGTCCCACAGACTTGTGAGCATCCAAGAGGCTCAACAAGTCCCTAACTGCTTCCTCCTGGATTACAGGGAGGCTGCTGTGTTCCCTGACCCCACCTATAGCTCAGGAGGCAGCCAGCCTGAGGACAACCTGCCTTGCTATTGAAAACTAAGGCAAAGAAGGTGTTAAGCACCTCTGCCTTTTCCTCATCTCTACTCAGTACATTCTCCTCCTTGTCCAATAAAGAGTGGAGGTTATCCCTGTCCCTCTTTTTGTCATTAATGTATTTATAGAAACTCGTCTTGTCAGCATACCCAGCAGTGGCCAGACTATGTTCTAACTGGGCTTTTGCCTCTCTAATTTTCTTCCTACACAACCTAGCAACATCCTAATTTTTTTCCTGAGTTGCCTCCCCCTCTTCCCAAAGGTCATCTGCCCTCTTTTTATCCCTTCATTCCTAAACCAGTCCCTCAGGCATCCAGGCAGGTCGTCTGCCCCAGCGGCTCTGCTTTTGGCACAGTGGCACAGCCTGTTCCCATGCCTTCAGGATTTCTCTCTTGCAGCAGCTCCAACCTGCCTGCACCCTTTTGTTTTGAGGGCTTTTTCCCAAGCTACCCTTCGAGTTAGTTCTTTGAATAAGCCAAAGTCTGCCCTCTGGCAGTCCAGTGTGGATGTTTTGTTGATGCCCTTCCCAGATTCACTGCATATTGAAAACTTGATTATTTCATGGTCACTGCACCCCAGGCAGGCTCCAACCACCACATCTCCCGCCAGCCCTTCTCTAGTTGTAAACAGCAGGGCCAGCAGAGCCTCACCCTTGGCAGTCTGCACAGCAGCTGTGTCAGGAAGCTACCCTCTACACTCTGTGAAGACCTTCTAGACTGTCACCTCTCTGCTGTGTTGAGTTCCCAGCAGATACCTGGCAGGTTAAAGTCACCTAGAAGAACAAGGGCTGGCAGTCTGGAAACATCTTGCAATTGTTTATAGAATAACACATCCTATCTGGAGAATGACCTATCTGGAAAAAAAACAACTTCAGCACAAACCCACGTACCTCAGCACCTCTGCCTGATGGGGTGTTAAAAGCTCTTGCTGCAGGTGTCTCTGCCCACACCTCCCCTGCCCCTTCTCACAAGAGACTGGCTCAGGGAAGGGAGATGTACGAGTGCTCACAATTGGCTGCATTGAACAGAGCAGAACTCAGAGCTGAGCTCACAGACATTTTATTTGGATTTACATTGCTAGGGAAGTTCTGTGTTTCATGAACTCTCTCCTGTGTCTGTTACCCATGAATACAGACAATATACACTTCCTGATAGCAGAATTAATTCCCTTCTTATTTTTGCATTTACATTGATGTAGTCATAGAATCACAGAATGGTTTAAGTTGGAAGGGTGTTATAGAGGGGTTTGAATCTGTGTTTGGGGTGAGATATGAGGCCAATTTAAAGGTTATTGAATAATTTATTAATATATACAAAGAGAACTTTCCCCCAAACTTATATACAACTAACCCACACAAAATTCTTTGATACGGTTGGTAAAACTATTTTCCAGAATGTCTATATGCAGCCAAATTAAGCATCTTGGTAGAGCTTTTAGAAATGTTCTGGTCAGAGAGTCTTGCGCCATAAAGTGCCGCTGGTAAAGTTAATGAAATTCCTTTAACAACTTGAATCAAGAGAGTTCAAATACTCACTAACTGGAAGTCTCAGTATCTGTGTTCTCAAAATACATATAGGGAAAGCCACGTGGTTGATTTCACGTGGAGCTGATAGTTCAGTTCAAATTGGGGCACACTGTCTGAGAAGTTTCCATGGGCACGATGGGGCTGCTGCGGCGGGCTGGAGCGGCGGCCGCCCAGGAACGCATTGTTCGATCATCCCCGGGCTCGGTGCAAAGTGTCGTGGAACAAAGGGTCACATAAAGTGACAACAAAGGCAGTGATCCCAGGCAGCAGGCAGGGAGAGGTGAGCAGAGAGAGTGGCAAGAGCATCTTGTTTATCTGGGTTGCCCTATTTATTGAATCTGGGCCAAGGTTAATGGTCCTTTGGCCATAATATCATCCGATAGGCTTCTGGCAGTCAGCCAAAACACACCAAATTAGGAAGGGTCCACAGGTCGAGTTCCCCCAAATATGGGAAGAGCATGGGCCTTACACCCGGTGGGCCATACGCTAAGCGTGTGGGCTTATGTAACTGCGGTATACAACTTGGGCCCTGGGCAGGCCAGACTTTGTGACACCAGGCCTATTGTGCCCCCTTTATCCATTTAATGTGTTTACCTCTGGTTTGGGCAGAAAAACATGTCCAGGAAAGGCAAGGCATGTGTAAGCCTATTTGAGCCTATGGGCCCTCCACAAAAAGAGACCTCATGGATCTTCCAGTACCAACCTCCTGCCATTGGCAGGGACACCTCCCACTAGAACAGGTCACTCAAGGCCTCATCCAGCCTGGTCTTGAACACCTCCAGGGAGGGAGCAGCCACAACCTCCCTGGGCAACCTGTGCCAGTGTCTCACCACCCTCACTGCAAAGAACCCTTTCCTAACATCTACTTTCAATCTCCCCTCTGCCACTTGAAACCCATTCCCCTTGTCGTGACATTACAAGACCTTGTCAATAGCTCCTCCCCAGCCCACTTGTAGGTCCCCTTCAAATACTGGAAAGCAACTCCAAGGTCTCCTGGAAGCCTTCTCTTCTCCAGGCTGCACAGCCCCAACTCTCTCAGCCTGTCCTCACAGCAGAGCTGCTGCAGCCCTCCGAGCATCTTGGTGGCCTCCTCTGGACTGGCTCCAACACTTCCATGTCCTGCTTGTGCTGGGAGCTCCAGAACTGCACCCAGGAGTGCAGGTGGGGTCTGAGGAGAGCAGAGCCAAGGGGCAGAATCCCCTCCCTTGCCCTGCTGCCCACACTGCTCTTGCTGCAGCCCAGCACAGGGTTGTGTCTGGGCTGCACTCCCACTGCAGGCTCCTGTTGAGCTTTTCATCACCCCAGGCCCCCAGGGCCTTTCCCTAAGGGCTGCTCTCAGCCATTCCCCATCCAGCCTGGGGTTGTGCTTGGGATTGCATTGGCCCAGGTGCAGGACCTAATCCTTGGCCTTGTTGAATGTCATGAGGTTAGCTTGGGCCCATCTCTGCAGCCTGTGCAGCTCCCTCTGGATGAATCCCTGCCCTCTAGCAAGTCAACTATGCCACACAGCTTGGTGTAATGTTCAGACTTGCTGAGAGTGCACTCAATGCCTCTGTCCCTATCACTGACAAATACGTTAAACAGCACTGGTGCCAACACTGATGCCTGAGCTATGCCACTTGGCACTCTTCTCCAGGAGGACATTGTGCCCTTGATCACCACTCTCTGCGTGCCACCATCCAGCCAATTCCTTATCCAGCACTGCCCCACCCAGCCAGTCTGTGTTTGGCCACTTTAGTGTCCAGGATGTCATGTGGGAAAGAGTCAAATGTCCTTTTAACAATGAAACTTATTTGCCAGATGATGTCTAATTTATTCTTTCCAACTCAGCTGTACATATCTAAATAACAAAATGTATGTGAATATATTATTTTCATCTGTAATTATTCATATATTCAAATCAGTTGGGTGTTACTCTGTGGATCTGGCTAGATTGCTGTAATTTCTTATGACATCATTTGAGAAAGGGCTCAATGTGAGTTTTTATGATAATATCAGTTGAATTTAGTGAACTGGCAACTGGCAAGTAAGTAATTTGGTTTGCCTGTTATCCACATTTTTGTCTGATCAGTTGATAGGCAAGGAAAGCCAAAGGCTAGAATTTTTCCACCATGGAGTCACTTTCAATAGCCTAGTATTTTATGAAAGAAAATAGGAATCTACTCCAAAAGTGGGGAAAGGGGAGGTGTCTCTCCATGGGCAAGTCTGGAGAAACCATTCATCACTAAAGAAGGTTTGAAGCACACTTCTACCCAGTGTGTAAGAGGTCTCTCATCAGTCCCAGCTCTGAACAATTCAAGCCACACTCATTTGCACAGAAGATTACCTCTCATGTTTTCACAGATCCATAAAGCTAACATGTTTTTTGTTTGGGTTTGTACTAACAGCTAGATTCTATAAATGAAGAAATGTGTGAAATACCTGTGCAGACAGTCCAGCTGAATTCTTACAAGATGCTAGCACACTGAAGTATTTTTAATTCCATATTCAATCAGTAATAAAGTCTATTCAAAAGTTTATTTACTCAATTTGATCCTACTATCCTTTTTAATTGTCTTTAGATATCTTTAATGAGTTGTTCAGTATCTGTTAAACCATGAAGTTAGGTGGCTGTGACGGTTTCAGTGTTACTTGCTCCCCTACTCTTATGGAATCACCCAGACTGGGCTCAGCCAGCTGGGAGTTAAGCAATGAAGCTTTATATTCACAGCTTAGCACAAGATACAAGCACAGAGTTACAATCTTTGCAGGTATAGACAGTAATAGACAAGTTAAAAAAGTAATACAGAAACACAACAGCCCTCCCAGAAACCAGAGTCCCCAGGAGGGGCTCCCAACCATCCTTCCACCTTCTTTCCACCCCTCTACCTTACCCCAGACTTTGCCTTACATGCAAGGTGAGTTTGGAGAATCATTCAGGGGGGTTAGAAAGCAGAAGAAGTAGTTATGCAAAAAGCAGGCCAGGGAGAAAAGTACAGACACCAGCTGCAACAGAGAGCAACTGCAACTGTGTTATCTATGTTTCTGCTCTTGTTTTTATAAATCTCAGCAAGCCTGTGAGTATCATAGTATCATAGTATCATCAGGGTTGGAAGAGACCTCACAGATCATCGAGTCCAACCCTTTACCACAGAGCTCAAGGCCAGACCATGGCACCAAGTGCCACGTCCAATCCTGCCTTAAAGTGCCCCAGGGACAGCGACTCCACCACCTCCCTGGGCAGCCCATTCCAGTGTCCAATGACTCTCTCAGTGAAGAACTTTCTCCTCACCTCCAGCTTAAACCTCCCCTGGCGCAGCCTAAGGCTGTGTCCTCTTGTTCTGGTGCTGGCCACCTGAGAGAAGAGAGCAACCTCCTCCTGGCCACAACCACCCCTCAGGTAGTTGTAGACAACAATAAGGTCACCCCTGAGCCTCCTCTTCTCCAGGCTAAACAATCCCAGCTCCCTCAGCCTCTCCTCATAGGGCTGTGCTCAAGGCCTCTCCCCAGCCTCGTCGCCCTTCTCTGGACACGCTCAAGCAGCTCAATGTCCCTCCTAAACTGGGGGGCCCAGAACTGAACACAATATTCAAGGTGTGGTCTAACCAGTGCGGAGTACAGGGGCAGAATGACCTCCCTGCTCCTGCTGACCACACCATTCCTGATGCAGGCCAGGATGCCACTGGCTCTCTTGGCCACCTGGGCACACTGCTGGCTCATGTTCAGGTGGGTATCAATCAGCACCCCCAGATCCCTCTCTGTCTGGCTGCTCTCAGCCACTCCGACCCTAGCCTGTATCTCTCCATGGGGTTGTTGTGGCCAAAGTGCAGCACCCTGCACTTGGAGCTATTGAACCCCATCCCCTTGGACTCTGCCCATCTGTACAGGCAGTCAAGGTCCCGCTGCAGAGCCCTTCTGCCCTCCAACCCAGCCACATCTGCCCCCAGCTTTGTGTCATCTGCAAACTTGCTGATGACTGACTCCATACCCTCATCCAGATCATCTATGAAGATGTTAAAGAGGATGGGGCCCAGCACAGATCCCTGAGGGACACCACTAGTGACAGCTGCCAGCTGGATGTGGCACCATTCACCCCCACTCTCTGGGTCCGGCCCTCCAGCCAGTTCCTAACCCAGCACAGAGTGTTGCCATCCAAGCCATGGGTTGACAGCTTAGCCAGCAGTTTGCTGTGGGGGACAGTGTCAAAGGCCTTGCTGAAGTCCAGACAGACCACATCCACAGGCCTCCCCACATCCACCAAGTGGGTCACCTGATCATAGAAGGAGATCAGGTTAGAAAGGCAGGATCTGCCCTTCCTAAACCCATGCTGGCTGGACCTGAGACCTTTGCCATCCCTCAGGTGTGCTCTTATCACCCCCAAGCTAACCTGCTCCATCAGTTTCCCTGGCACTGAGGTCAGGCTGACAGGTCTGTAGTTCCCAGGTTCCTCCATCCCACCCTTCTTGTGGATGGGGACCACGTTGGCAGTTTCCAGTCTCCTGGGACCTCTCTGGTGAGCCAGGACTGCTGGAAAATGATGGAGAGCAGCTTGGCCAGCTCAGCTGCCAGCTCTCTCAGCACCCTGGCATGGATCCCATCTGGTCCCATGGACTTGTGGGTGTCCAGATGGCTCAGCAGGTCCTGAACTAATTCTTCATGAATTTCCAGGGGAACACACCACTCCCTGACCCCATCCCCCAGTTCAAGAGGCCATTCTTCTCCTCCTCCTTCCTTACTGTTGAAAACTGAGGCAAAGAAGAGTGAAGCAGACATCACCATTGTTTCCTTTTCACAGCCCATAATCTAATTCTTCTCACCAAAATATTCCAGCTAGGCTCAAACTAGCACAGTGGCAGATATCTTTTGTTCATGGTCTTGTAAATAAGCATATTAACATGTCTTTAATGAGATATTTAGTATCTATTAAACCATGAAATTAGGTGGCAGACTTCTTTTGTTCATAGCCTTGTAAATATGCATATTTAAATAAGTTACTTGAGTCTTTTGGGAAGAAGTTTAAAACGTGATGTTTTGACAATTATGTCATCTCTGGTAGTATTTATTCTACTTAGATGATGATAGTGCCCATTAAAGTGAGAGCACAGCACATATTAAAAGAAAATATTCTCTCCCATTTACTGCTTTGAATTAATAGCAGAATAATAAAAAATACACTGAAATTTCATCTTGTTTTAATTGCTGTGCAGGGCACAGCAATTGATAGCTAAAATGCTAATTATTTTTAATGCAATTACATCTAATTATCCTAATTTCTACTTGTATGTCCTAATAGAGAGATGTTAAGGGCCTTATTCACAGAACTGTTACGCTCCAATAATGCAGGTTAAAAATCAATAGGGAATGTCCTACGGCCTTTGAGACAGACTGTTTTAATGACTGCACTTATTGAGGTCTCCATAGTAGTTAGAAACTTAGACTCAGCTTTTCAGAACTCTCCCCACAGCTTTTCTTCTCATCCTGGGTTAACATAGCCTGCTCTCACAAGCCCTCCTCCCCCTACACAAACTGGAGTGGAATGAACACCAAAAACAAACAAAAAAAAAGGACTTAATGAGCTGATATGTTCTGCAATTACATTATCAAAAGCAGCAGCAGAAGCCAGTGATAGAAGAGTTCCCCCCACCCCAAGCACACAGCAGTCAGCACACAACACCCAAAACTGGAAACTAGAAGCAGCAATCTGAACAGAAAACCTCTCATGCTACAATCTGAACTTCAAGTCCCTAATATTTTGCTCCAGCCAGCATTTTTTTTTAAGTCTGTGTGACAGCAGTATGCTACTGTTGCGGAGGGGGATCTCTATACTTACGCCTGTTTGACGGAGGTGAGAAATTAATTTGAGGTGGTTATTAATTTTATATAAAAAATAACTTATTAAAATTCATATTTACAGACTCTTGCCACCCCCAACCACTGTTTAGTTCTGTGCAAGTTTATGAAAACAATTAGGATATAATATATACAGGGATTTGGTCAATAACTGGAAAATATCAACTATAAACTATTTGCAGAGAGAGATTTCCCTTTAGCTTAGTGCTGCTTGGGAACTATGCTATTTGCCCAGCAGGGGCTGAAGCTCTGTGTCTGCTCTAAGGCAGAGGCAACTTATATTACAGAAGAATCAAGCTTTACTTGTGAGTGTTGTTATTAATTAATGATCACCCTCTCGGGGTTGTGTCACAGCCTGTGCCCAGTGTCTGGACTTCCAGGGGCTCTGCCTGTGGACTCTGCGGGCTGGAATCTTTCCAGCTTGAGAGGGAAATAGGTGAATCTTCCCAGTCTCTGGAGTAAACAAGTTTCTCTAACCTTTCATTCTTCTGGCGAGGGATGGTCTCTGCCTCAATGCTGCTGCTTCTGGATACTGCGTGCCCAGGGACGATCAGCTGGCAGGATTCCAGGAACAGGAGGAGAATGTCCGTGCAGTTTCTGGCACAGTCCTCTACGCAGCTAGCAGGCTGTTTGTGTGGGTTTGCAGACAATCTAGAAAGTCTGCTCTCCTGGTTCTCTTACCAGGCAATAAGCTGGGAGTCTGAGCTCCGTAGATAAAGCAAGGTAGCTGGCTGATATGCACAGCTGGCTCTAGGAGACCATCGGCTCCTTATATATATGTATCACTTGCAGGCTTGAATGAGCTCCTGCATCTAAAGTACACAGACAGGTTAATGGCGAATTAGATCAAAGTAAGAGGTCTAAGCCTCAGTGAGCATGCAAGTGAGGGCCAGACTCTGTGTCTGGGCCTTGCAAGTGAGTCAGGGCAGCAGGAGCTGCAATGTGGATCAGAGAGCTGAGCTGCACCGCAGGCTGGGTCAGAGAGCTGAATCTGAACAGATCTGACAAGAGCTGAGTCTGAACACGTGGTGCTCCTTTGCACCCCTCTTTAAAGACTGTGGGCCGAGATTAATGGCCCTTTGGCCATCAGAGTGACCAATCAGGTTGGCAGTAAGACAAACTTTACCTTAGTAGGCAGAAGCTGTTTTCCTGGACTCTCCCAAATATGAGGATCACACAGGCTGGGGGTGTGTGTGTTACAGAACCCTATTCAATACCAGGGGTTCTGGCAGAAAAACATGTCCAGGCATGCAGAGGCATAGGGAGGCCTCTGTACAGGCCCACAGGCCCTCCATGACAGCTAATGCTCTTCGGCAGGTTCAACTCGATCTATGACATTATCCACCCCTTTTCTATATCATCTACGTCATGGCCAGCAACAATTATCATCATACAGCATACACCACACATCGCTCGCTGTCCATTCTCACTCAAATGAGATCTCTTTGTGGTACACAGCAGGCCTCTTACTGCAGATGCTCTGAAGTTCCATCCTGTTCCAGTACAGTCTGGATCAGTCCATAATCAGTCCAAATAGTGGGCCTCTGTTTCCAACCATGGGGCAGTTGATTCCAGTGAGGGGCAGTTGATTCCAGTGACTCCTTCCACCCCTCCGAGTAAACGTCCACTTTGGCTGGCACTCCAGTGCTTGTCTTCCAACACATCTGTTGAGATTCCTCTGTCACACTGGAAATATAGATGGGTTTCACCCCTTGTCATTTTGGTGTCACTGGAGTACCCTGTGCGCCTATATCTACGAAAGCTTTATACTCTCATGGGTTCAATTTGCCAAGCTATCAGACCCATGCAGTCCAATAAACCCACATGTCCCTCTCCTCCATCTGGTTGGAAGCAAGGCCCCTCTATTTCTGACTGGAATCATTTGCACCTTGTGAAGATGTTTTGGGAGTCTCCTCAGTTCAGAAACTGTATCAGTTCTTCTGCTATTCTGGGGCAAAGTTCCACTGGAAACCAGGGCAGTGTTCCTCCAGGGAGAATTTCCTTGTAATTCACAGATTCACAGAGCTAGGACTGAATTACATTTGCATCCCACTTCCTCATGTCCTCCCCATGTTCATGCAAGTAAGACCAGAGGTTATATCTGTGCCTCCCAGATTCTCTGCCTTTGATAGGGAAGCACCTGATCTGAGAGCTGAAACACAGGACCATACAAGAAGAGAATGAGGCAAGATCTGTCTGAGTTTGTGTATCTCACAGAACAGTTTCTTCACAACTGAAATACAGGCCTGTACAGAGGAAGAGAGACTTCCCTTGCAGTGACAGAGCAATTCAGAGTCATTTCAGCCACTGTTTCTTGGCTATCTTCCAAGGCCAGAGATAAGGACAAGTGACTACCCCGACTCTCCTTCTTGTTCTTATGACCTTGATTTATCACCACCTTTTGCCAGACAAGCTGCTTGTGTTGTATGTTTCTTTCTCCATACAGAGGTGACAGATACTGGCACAGACCTGTTTTCTGGTGCAGTTGCCATGCTTGATGTTGGAGTCTGAGTAGCTACACTGCCTGCTGGTCTGTCTGTAGGTCCAGAGACATTCTCTTGCCCCTGAGCACTCTGAAAAGTGATGAGAAGGACTCAATAGGCATAGAATCATAGAGTTGTAGGATCAACCAGGTTGGAAGAGTCTTCCAAGGTCATCCAGCCCTAGCCAATCAACCAGACCATGGCACTAAGTGCCCCATCCACTCTTTTCTTGAACACCTCCAGAGACAGCAACTGCACAGCCTTCCTGGGCAGCCCATTCCAATGCCAATCACTCTCTCTGTCAAGAACTTCCTCCTAACATCCAGCCTAGACCTTCCCTGGCACAACTTGAGGCTGTGTCCTCTCGTTCTCTTGCTGGTTGCATGAGGTACAGATAGGTTAACTTACATAAACAACCTGTAGGGTCAGCCCCCTGTGGCTGGCTGACTCTGTTCCCTGTAGCTGCATATGGGGGGTTGTTATCCACCACCTGGTTTCCTGCCTCTGAGATGGATTCAAGGACACTCTGCAGCACGGGGTTGCTCATTGCTTATCAGTTCATGTCCTGTTAGCAAGAAATCCCTCCACACATTGTTTTGTGATAAAATGCTTACAGGCTGATGATTAGAGTTCTTGAGATCATTAAAAGGAAATTAACTAAGGAAAGTGAAAAAAAAACAGACAAACAAACACAAAAGCCAAAAACAAAAAAAACCAAAACCAACCAAATCTATAATGAATGAAAATAGGAGCAAGATGTAATAGAAAAACAGGTGTGAATAAAACAGATCACAGTAAACAGTGTCTTTCAAGGAAAGGATCTTTGAAATGCAAACCACCTAAAAGGTAGTGCACTAGATGCAGATATGCTGATGAAGGCTTTAATGTCTGCTAATGGTAATGATACTTAATTTCATTTCAATGTTCCCATAATTATAAAATGGAAGACATGAAAGTTATCAGTTTATTATTCATTATAGTATTACAGTGAGTTCTTTCCTCACTAAGCTATATAAACACAGCGTATTATGTTTTCATGTTGTCAGTGACAAAATATAAAATTATTTTTGCCAATCTTCTGTTATTTTGCCTTAAATTTCCAGTGTGCAGCCTTTGGCTAGACAAAGAAACTATTCAATAATGTATTACAGAATCATAGACTCATAAAATCACAGAATGTCAGGATCTGGAAGGGACCTCGAAAGCAGAACTCCCAGCTCCTTCAGGCTCTCCTTGTAAGGAAGATGTTTCACTTCCTTAATCATTTTTGTGGCTCTGCACTGGACTCTCTCAAGCAACTCCCTGTCCTTCTTGAACTGGGGGTCCCAGAACTGGACACAATACTCCAGATGAGGCCTCACCAGGGCAGAGTAGAGGGGAAGGAGAACCCCCCTCAACCTACTAACTACAGCCCTTCTAATACACCCCAGAATGGCATTGGCATTCCTGTCCACAAGAGCACACTGCTGGCTCATGGCCATCCTTCCATCCACCAGGACTTCCCTTCACTGCTCTCCAGCAGTTCAGTCCCCAACCTATACTGATACCTGAGATTGTTCTTTCCCAGGTGCACAACTCTACACTTTCCCCTGTTGAACTTCATTAAATTTCTCCCTGCCCAACTCTCCAGCCTAAATCTCTGTGAATGGCAGCACAACTCCCTGGTGTGGCAGCCACTCCACCCAGTTTGGTGTCCTCAGCAAACTTGCTGACAGTGCACTCTGTGCCCTCATCCAGGTCATTAATGAAAACATTGAATAATACTGGTCCCAGTATTGATCCCTGTTGAACTCCACTAGCTACAGGCCTCCATCTAGACTTTGTCCCATTGACCACAACTCTGTGACTTCTTTCCTTTAACCAGTTCCCAATTCACCTCACTATTCAGTCACCCAGACCACACCTCTTTAGGTTAGCCAGAAGGATGCTGTGAGTGACAGTGTCAAATGCTTTACTGAAATCAAGATAAATCACATCCACTGTTCTCTCATCATATATCCACCTGGTTGTGTCCTCATAGAAGGTTATCAGGTTGGTCAAGCATGACTTCCCCTTGGTAAAACTATGCTGATTGCTCCCAATGATGTTCTTGTCCTTGATCTGGCTAGCACAGCACTGGGCATAAGCTGCTCCGTTATCTTTCCAGGGATGGAGCTGAGGCTGACAGTTCTATAGTTATGTTTGAGCTTTCTGTCACCAAGGGTGTCTTCACAGTCACATTCCTACTAACTTCTGACTGATTTGAAGTGCAGCCCCTGTAGTGCCTGTAAGATTTTTGAAGTACCTTTCTGTGGAGAGATTTTTGCTGACAGGACATGAATTGATAAACATGAGCACCTATGCTGCAAAGTGTCCCTGAAGGTGGGACACTACAGCTGCAGGGGGCTGATCCTGTCAGGATTGTTGAAATAAACTGACCTATCTGTACCATGCATGTAAAACCTTGGACCAACCTGTACTTTCCACATGTACCAATCCTAAACTAAGTTAGTTGTGCACTCGTCTTCCAAGTAACTCACTGTAACATGGAAATAAAGGAGAGAACAACCATCTAACCATATTGGTGACCCAAGAGTAATTTTATTCCAGGTGCAATGCTGCACCTTTCCTGTTCAGCAGTGTCCCTTTCCAGCTCAAATAACTCACAATTCAGTTAACAGTTTAATCCAATCCCTTTACCCCTCACCCTCTCCCCTCCAAAGCCCCATTTTGCAAGAATCACATAAAGGTTTGGGTTTTTGTTTACCTTTTGGAAACAACTATGGGCTTTTGACATTCTTCTGTGTGTGCATATTCGTGTTCCAGAATCATCTACAATGTCTTCTGTGCAGTGTGCTCTCTTGTCTGGCTGATCTTCCAATATGCATCCAGTGCATCTTCCAATCCTACTTCTATCACTGAACTCTTAGGGTGAAATCTGTGCTGATTTAGCAATTATGGGTAGGGCATTTCATCTCAGAACACTGGAGTACAGGGTGCTTTGTAGGGCATTTTTCAGTTGTGAAGCTTTCTTTACCAAAAGAAAATCTGTAATAGGAAAGAGGAGAAAAATTTGAAATCTGAGGAGAATCATAGAATCACAGAATCATAGAATGGTCTGGGTTGGAAGGGACCTCTGAAGGTCATCTAGTCAAACCCCCTCTGCAGTATATAGGGGCATGCTCAACTAGATCAGGTTGCCCCAAGCCCTTTTGAGCCTCACTTTGAATAGCTCCAGGGTTGAGGCCTCCAACCACTTTCCTGGGCATCCCATTCCAGTGTTCCTCTACTTTCATGGTGAAGAACTTGTTCCTAACATCCAATTTAAATCTACTCTTCCCTGGTTCGAAGCCACTGTCCCTCATCCTATCACCACAGGCCTTTGTAAACAGTCTCTCCATCCTGCTTGTAGGCCCCCTTCAGGTACTGGAAGGCCACTATTATGTCTCCCCAGAGCCCTCTCTTTTCCAGGCTGAACAACCCCAGCTCTTACAGCCTGTTTTTGTAGCAGAGGTGCTCCAACCCCTGATCAGTTTCATGGCCCTCCTCTGGATCTGATTCACCAAGTCCATGTCCTTCCTATACTGACGGCTTCAGACCTGGAGGTTTGTAACAGATTTCTAAGAACTACAAGCTGTCTTTTCTGGGCATTCATAAGTTCCTTAGCAGACTTTCTCTGTTTGGAAAGCATGAAAATGTGATTCTGAACAGCTCTTGAACTGAAATTGGAAAAGTTGGCAAAGAAGGGGTTGGAAGGGAAGAGGTGTTAATGTCCTTGCATATTTCCCTGCATAAATACGGATCAAGAGTGAGAGTGCAGCAGACTAGCTGGTTGATAGCAGTATTTAGTAGGCAAGACTGAAATACACAGAGCACTGCAAATGCCTGGACCAGTTTGTCTTAAATGCTGCAGTTGTGTTAGCGCAGGATTTTGATGGGAATATGCATTTTTTTCTCCCTGCAGGGTTGCATTATAAAATGTAGGTGTGTTAAAAGAGGACAAGATGCTGTACCAGCACCTTCAGTACAGTCTGCTCTGTGCTCTTCTGGCATACTATATGTAACAGGTCAAGTGGATCCTATAGTGATTTGGTCTAGAGAAATGGCGTAGGTTAAACCATAGTGGAGAAGAACAAGATGACAGATGCATGTTTATGCAGCATAGAGGCAGATTTATTGTGTACTGATCTGTACACAGATTTGTGAGACATTTTCATCTATCTGTATACCAAAATACTAACTCCTCTTATAGTTTTTGCCCCAAGCTTTACTGTAGCATGAAGAATATCAACAAAAGCATTGTTACACCTGAAATAGGACAGTGTAATACATGATTTTAGTGCTCCTTGTTCAGCTTTTGCACCATACTGTTTATATTTCACTTTGTTTTAATGTAATTAACTTTTCCATGAAATTAGTTTTCCAAATTCTAGTGAGCAGTCTCTAATTTGCAGGATTGTTTGCTGGGTGTGGAGGTTCAGGAGTTACACACACACACACCTTGGAATCACCAGAGTAACACAGGTGGCTGGAAGTTAAAATAAAGCTGTATTCATAGCACAGCACATATTTACAAGCATATATACAGAGACTTACAATTATACACAAGTCAGAAGTAATACAGAAATTCACAGCCCCTCCTGATCAGTGAGACCATCCAGGAGGCTTCCCCTTCTCCTTCCCTCACCCTTTATCTCACAAATAATCAACAAAAGCCTCATTGAAAGCTTATATGGTTAATCTGCAGAGCAAGGAGAAGTGAGCCAAAGCTGAAAAAGGGGTTAGATGGGAAAGGATTAGATTGAGTTACATAGGTTCAGGTGAAGGAATTAACAAAGCGAGCCGCAGCCAGGCACAGACTGAGAAACTTTGTTAGTGTTTTGGCTTTATATCTCTCTCAGCAATCCAACAGGGGGTATAGATGTCTCTATTATTTTCTTTTTACAGCCAATGATCTAATTTCTCTCATTAAAATATTCCAGTTAGCCTCAAACCAACACACTGAGTGTGTTTGTCAAAATAAATCTGGTAGATAAAAAGGTAAAAGAGTAAGATGTTAATAGAAGATTAGGCTTCTCTAAGTCTGTGGGAATAGAGACCTAATTGACCTATGGATATTTATAAATGTGTTAATTAAGGCACTTGTGAGTGAATCCTCCTTTCTGTGTCACATACTCATTAACCCTACTATCTCCCAGATGTTCCTCATGTCCTTGTTAAGGACAACTCACAAATCAAGGTCTTGCCAAGGTGGTCTTTAAATCTGTATATTGCAAAAGTAAGTAGCGCAGGCTCAAGAAACACTCCATGCCAAAGTGCCGTGTCTGTGGCTTCACTGTTTTCATCAATAATACTAACCACTTCTTGAAGAGAGAAAAAGAACTTTTTGAAATTTTATTTCTCAGTTATTTTTAATGGATTTAGTAACTTTGTTTTAAAAAGTAAAATTCCTAACTAGTGATGAATGAGTATTAATAAGGGGAAAGCTTGTTGTGTGTGCTTCTTAATGAAATAAAAGTACTGAGACTTTGTCTAGGATTTTTCTGAAGTTGCCTCATTAATAACTATTTAAGCATCTTAGGGAATTAAAACACATTTCAGCAATGTAGCTTTTAATTTGGCTAGGCTAGGCGGAGGATCTGTCTTGAGACTTGCAAGAGCAGTATCCATCTGAATAGCCACAAGAAAGAATAATTTCTCTTTTGAGGTCCCTTCCAGTCCCTGACATTCTATGATTCTATGATTTGTGGCTACAGCACCAGTGTTTGTAAACTCACTTTCAGCTGGACTGGGGATGTTAAAGCCTCTTAGGCTGAACTGGCTCTTTTAAGGCCAGTCTGGACTGTAGAGTTGTTACCTAGTTGTGTGTTTACAAAGGGTCACCTTAGCTAAGAAAGGTGAGTTATTCAATTAGAAAATAAAAATAGTGTTTTCTTACTCTGAATCAATTTTAGAAAGATAATTTTTTCCCTCTCTTTGGAAGAAGATTGTTAGCTACTGTGTCTTAAGAAAGTTAGAGCTAGAGGCACCCTTTGTGAACACTGACCAGTTGCACTGTGATGGTTTCATAACATGTTATGGTACATAATTAGTCCTGTAGAGAGCCAAGACATAAATGTTTAATTAAGCTACACATTGTGATTTGATAACACAAATGTCCTTGAGCTGTATCCACTTGATACTTGGAGATACTGATGAATGAGAAACCCCCTCTGGTTTGCCATAGTGTTTAATCCACTGTTAAAATGCATTGATTTAAGTCTTGGCTTCATCTCTCCTCCTTCTATTTCTGGCCAATGGAAGCTCTTTTGTTTGTTGGGTTTGGTTTGGGGTTTTTTTGTTTTGATTGTTTGGTTGTTGTTGGTTTTTTGTTTGTTTTCTTTTGTTGGTTTTTTTTTTCTATCTCTAATATCTGTGGTTTCTTCCCTTTGAAAGTCCTCTACACTGCAATGAGATCACCACAAAATCTTGTTTGTGATAAATAAATAAATAGAGGTCATTAAAACTCTGATCCTAGAACATTCTCTCCAGACTTCAGATATTTTCCAGCTTTCTTCTGCATTCGTCCTTATTTTTCAGTTATCTTTCAAAACGTGGTCCTCACATTAGGATACACACCAGGGTCTGCAAGGGCTGCATTAGACTTTTCTCGGTAGGAATGTCTGTTAACTGCGACCTTTAAACCTGTGATCTTCACGGTACATACTGAAACTGTAGAAGTGTGTCCCACTCCTCTGCCAAAGGGCACCTTGTGGAAAAGCTGCAGACTAGAAGGGGGGTAAAGGAAATGAGAATGGGGTCGTAAGGAGGAGCCAGAAAACTACAGACCTGTGAGCCTGACCTCAGTGCCAGGCAAGGTCATGGAACAGGTCATCTTGGGTGCCACCACAAAGCATCTACAGGATAGCCAAGGGATCAGGCCCAGCCAGCATGGGTTTAGGAAGGGCAGGTCCTGCCTCACCAACCTGATCTCCTTTTATGATCAGGTTACCCGCCTGGTGAATGTGGGGAAGGCTGTGGATGTAGTCTACTTGGACTTCAGCAAAGCCTTTGACACTGTCTGCCACAAGAAGCTCCTAGCCAAGCTGGCAGCTCATGGTTTGGACAGATTCACTCTGTGCTGGATCAAGAACTGGCTGGATGGCAGAGCTCAGAGAGTGGTGGTGAATGGTGCCACATCCAGTTGGCAGCCAGTCACAAGTGGTGTTCCCCAAGGATCAGTGCTGGGCCCAGTCCTGTTCAATATCTTTATTGATGATCTGGACGAGGGCATTGAGTCCAGCATCAGTAAGTTTGCAGATGCCACCAAGCTAGGAGCAGGTGTTGATCTGTTGGAAGGTAGGAGAGCCCTGCAGAGGGACCTGGCCAGGCTGGATGGGTGGGCAGAGGCCAATGGGATGAGATTTAACAAGGCCAAGTGCAGGGTTCTGCACTTCGGCCACAACAACCCCAAGCAGCACTACAGGCTGGGGACTGAGTGGCTGGAGAGCAGCCAGGAGGAAAGGGACCTGGGGGTACTGATAGATAGTAAGCTGAAGATGAGCCAGCAGTGTGCCCAGGTGGCCAAGAGAGCCAATGGCATCCTGGCCTGCATCAGGAACAGTGTGGCCAGGAGGACAAGGGAGGTTATTCTTCCCCTGTACTCAGCACTGGTCAGGCCACACCCTGAGTACTGTGTCCAGTTCTGGGCCCCTCAATTCAAGAGAGATGTTGAGGTGCTGGAACATGTCCAGAGAAGGGCAACAAAGCTGGTGAGGGGCCTGGAACACAAATCCTATGAGGAGAGGTTGAGGGAGCTGGGCCTGTTTAGCCTGGAGAAGAGGAGGCTCAGGGGTGATCTTATTACTGTCTACAACTACCTGAAGGGACATTGTAGCCAGGTGGAGGTTGGCCTCTTCTCCCAGGTAACCAGCAATAGAACAAGGGGACACAGTCTCAAGTTGTGCCAGGGTAGGTCTAGGCTGGATGTTAGGAAGAAGTTCTTCCCAGAGAGAGTGATTTCCCATTGGAATGGGCTGCCCAGGGAGGTGGTGGAGGCACCGTCCCTGGGGGTCTTCAAGAAAAGCCTGGCTGAGGCACTTAGTGCCATGGTCTGGTTGACTGGCTAGGGCTGGGTGCTAGGTTGGACTGGATGATCTTGGAGGTCTCTTCCAACCTGGTTGATTCTATGATTCTATGATTCTATGAAAGGAAGAGTTTTCAAGAATTGTAACTGAAATTACTTTTCTGTTCCAGGCTGTAACAATGATTGTTTGAGGTTTGGCCCTAATATTGCTTTTAGTCTGGTCTGAGAAGATGCCAGTGACATGTTAGCTGAATCACAGAATGGTAGAGATTGGAAGGGAGCTTTGGAGATCATGGAGTGCAACTCCTCTGCCAAGACAGATTCACCTAGAGAAGGTCACACAGGAACACAGGCAGGTTTTTAATGTCTCCACAGTTGGACACTGTGGGCAGCCTGTTTCAGTCCCTGTCCTTCTTGAGCCAGCAAGTGGTGACAACTATTCTGTAGTACTGCATTGTCGTGGAAGGCCAAAATAGGCCTAATATCTGTCCTGGTTTGTCCAGGCATGATCCCCCCACCCCTTCCCCTCCCCTTCTGGAGTGGGGAGCAATGTTCTTCTTGAGAAGGGAAGAGGACAAAAGACCTGGAGCCACCAAGTCTATAAGGACCTGGACTTGCCCAGAATTGTTTTGCTCCTGCATACATCCTGTGGTAAACAAGGTCCATGTACTTGGCTTGTGCTTACCTCGTGCATGGCCTGTGTTTTCCCAAACATGGGTGAAGCAAGCTGTTCTAGCAGAAAGGAGCCTCTCAAGTCCCCCCAGAGGGCATGCTGCACCACATGAATTTCCTTCCAAAAGCTCATTGTTTGTATCTTGATAGTTTTGCTAAATTGTTTGAAATTGTTTGATACTGCTCTGTTCACTGTACACAGCCTGTAATTCAACAGTGAGGAGGGAGGACTTCAGGGCAAGTGGCCTCTTGAACTGGGGGATGGGGTCAGGGAGCAGTGTGTTGCCCTGGAAATCCATGAGGAATTAGTTCAGGACCTGCTGAGCCACCTGGACACCCACAAGTCCATGGGACCAGATGGGATCCATGCCAGGGTGCTGAGAGAGCTGGCAGCTGAGCTGGCCAAGCTGCTCTCCATCATTTTCCAGCAGTCCTGGCTCACCAGAGAGGTCCCAGGAGACTGGAAACTGCCAACGTGGTCCCCATCCACAAGAAGGGTGGGATGGAGGAACCTGGGAACTACAGACCTGTCAGCCTGACCTCAGTGCCAGGGAAACTGATGGAGCAGGTTATGATGGGGGCAATAACTGCGCACCTGAGGGATGGCAAAGGGCTCAGGTCCAGCCAACATGGTTCTAGGAAGGGCAGATCCTGCCTTTCTAACCTGATCTCCTTCTATGATCAGGTGACCCACTTGGTGGATGTGGGGAGGCCTGTGGATGTGGTCTATCTGGACTTCAGCAAGGCCTTTGACACTGTCCCCCACAGCAAACTGCTGGCTAAGCTGTCAGCCCATGGCTGGGTTAGGAACTGGCTGAGCCCAGAGAGTGGTGGTGAATGGTGCCACATCCAGCTGGCAGCTGTCACTAGTGGTGTCCCTCAGGGATCAGTGCTGGGCTCCATCCTCTTTAACATACTGGAATGGGCTGCCCGGGGAGGTGGTGGAGTCGCCGTCCCTGGAGCTGTTCAAGGCAGGATTGGACGTGGCACTTGGTGCCATGGTCTAGCCTTGAGCTCTGTGGTAAAGGGTTGGACTTGATGATCTGTGAGGTCTCTTCCAACCTTGGTGATACTGTGATACTGTGATATATCTTCATAGATGATCTGGATGAGGGCATGGAGTCAGCCATCAGCAAGTTTGCAGATGACACCAAGCTGGGGGCAGATGTGGCTGGGTTGGAGGGCAGAAGGGCTCTGCAGCAGGACCTTGACCGCCTGGACAGATGGGCAGAGTCCAATGGGGATGGCATTCAATAGCTCCAAGTGCAGGGTGCTGCACTTTGGCCTCAACAATCCCATGCAGAGATACAGGCTGGGGTCAGAGTGGCTGGGGAGCAGCCAGACAGAGAGGGATCTGGGGGTACTGATTGATACCCGCCTGAACATGAGCCAGCAGTGTGCCCAGGTGGCCAAGAGAGCCAATGGCATCCTGGCCTGCACCAGGAGTAGTGTGGTCAGCAGGAGCAGGGAGGTCATTCTGCCCCTGTACTCCGCACTGGTTAGACCACACCTTGAGTGCTGTGTTCAGTTCTGGGCCCCCCAGTTTAGGAAGGACACTGAGATGCTTGAGCGTGTCCAGAGAAGGGTGACGAGGCTGGGGAGAGGCCTTGAGCACAGCCCTACGAGGAGAGGCTGAGGGAGCTGGGATTGGTTAGCCTGGAGAAGAGGAGGCTCAGGGGAGACCTTATTGCTGTCTACAACTACCTGAGGGGAGGTTGTGGCCAGGAGGAGGTTGCTCTCTTCTCTCAGGTGGCCAGCACCAGAACAAGAGGACACAGCCTCAAGCTATGCCAGGGGAAATTTAGGCTTGAGGTGAGGAGAAAGTTCTTCCCTGAGAGAGTCATTGGACACTGGAATGGGCTGCCCGGGGAGGTGGTGGAGTCGCCGTCCCCGGAGCTGTTCAAGACAGGATTGGACGTGGCACTTGGTGCCATGATCTAGCCCTGAGCTCTGTGATAACAGGTTGGACTTGATGATCTATGAGGTCACTTCCAGCCTTGGTGATACTGTGATACTGTGATACTGTGATCTATTTGCACAACCAAGCATTAAGATCCTGGAAATAAGGTAAGAAAATATTTTTTTGCATTAATCATAGAATCAGCCAGGTTGGAATAAACCTCCAAGCTCATCTAGTCCAACCTAGCACCCAGCCCTAGCAATCAACTAGACCATGGCACCAAGTGCCTCATCCAGTCTCTTCTTGAACACCTCCAAGGACAGCAACTCCATCTGGGCAGCCCATTCCAATGCCAATCACTATCTTTGGCAAGAACTTCCTCCTGACATCCAGCCTAGACCTTCCTTGGCACAATTTGAGACTGTGTCCCCTTGTTCTGTTGCTGGATGCCTGAGAGAAGAGACCAACCCCCACATTCAGGTAGTTGCAGACAGCAACGAGGTCACCCCTGATCCTCCTCTTCTCCAGGCTGAACGACCCTAGCTCCCTCAGCCTCTCCTCACAAATCATAACAGTAGCCACCCTCATAACATGCATAAAAGTTAATGAAGATTGTGTGTGTACATCTCTCCTATTGCACAACTATTCTTAATGAAAAGAAAATAGTTTTAGGAGATAGCATCTTTAATCTTTCTTTTAAAAATTCACTTTATATTAATTTTAAGAGAAGTTTTTTACCTGTATGATTATGCAGGGCCTTTTAGGAGAGTGGTAATCCAGCCTTTGACTATATAGAAATAATGGAAGTCAGAGATTAGAAAAGCCTAATTACATCATCTTGTGTGTCATCAGTGGAAACCCTTGTTGTTTTCTACATATGTGAAATCTGGATTTAAAATAGCACAAGCCTGACTTCTGAGTGGCCAGCATAAAATATTAAATGTCACTTCTCAAGAGCTGGGAACTTGGCTCCAATGTAATAACAGTTGTGCTGAGTCCAAATGAGTCAGCTGCCCGGCTGCTGCAGATCAGGTTAAAGCACTTGCCTCCTTGTCAGATGGTGGACAGGCTCTGCAGGGTTGCTATGGGGTGCTCTCAGAAATACCTACAAGCACTTCTGGACTCCAGCAGCTGGACAGGGCTGATGAGGAAACTATGTCTATTAAGCAACCACCTTCTGTTTTGCCAGCTTTATAGGGTGCCCATGTGGCTAGCAAGTGTGGCGGGAATCAAAAAGAGTTGAGGCATGTGGAGGGATAGTCTTTGCTATTAGTTGTTAGTCCTTAGAATTAAATTCTATTATCTTCATGGCCTTTAGCATTTCCTCTCTCATTTTTTTTCTAGTCACTCCAAGGAGAAGGGCCACAGCCTGTTGTCCACAGTCTTTCCACAGTAGAAAGAACTGGAGCAGGAAACCTGCATGGTGCTGAGGCCATAGCCTTGGTGGAGCACAGTGTAAGCAGGGAATGATACTTGCCTAAGACTGGAGTCCTCCAAATGAGAGTCCAAAAGCATTGTATCACACAACATAATGTGGAGAAAATCAAAGTTGATGCACTCAATATCCATTGATACTGTGTTCTTAGCAGCCACTACAAGAAGATTTATTTGAAGACGGACTTGAAGCAAGAAATACTTGATTTATCTATGAGAAAGATCTCCTAGTACTTAACCTTGGATTAGATTTTATTAAAATTAAGGACAGTTGGACCTGTTTTGCTTAATTCTCTACATTTGCAACCTAAGACTCTTTCTAGACTGACCAAAAATATTGACGTTCATAGCCATCTGTTTTGCATAGGGACATAAGAAATTTCAAAGGATAGAATTGTTTAAATGTCAGACTATCATGCTGTAGTCCTGCTTTCAAAGCAGACTGATACTCTGCAATGCAAAAGATGAAAGTTTTGTTTCCATACTAACATTTCTTTCTGTGAAACCTGTCCTGCAATAAACATTTTTGTTAGATTGATCAGAATTTCTGATATCCATATTCAAAAAATATGATTCAAACACATTTGGCTGCATCTTTTCCTTCTCTCATTTAAATTTTAAGCTCTTGAGCGCAATAAGGTTGAATTGTTAAGCTGTTATAAGCATGTCAGAATTTGTTTTTTTAAGTTGTATTTATGTAAGAGGTAAAGTGTGAATATTATTTCTGAATAATTCTGTATAATTTTTAAACAAAAACTTCTGTTCAAAAAATAATAAGTGGAAACATTTTTAACTGTGGTAAATGATACATTATCATAGAATCATAGAAACAACCAGGCTGGAAGAGACCTCCAAGATCATCCAGTCCAACCTAGCACCCAGCCCTAGCCAATCACCAGACCATGGCATTAAGTGCCTCATCCAGGCTTTTCCTGAACACCTCCAGGGATGGTGCCTCCACCACCTCCCTGGGCAGCCCATTCCAATGGGAAATCACTCTCTCTGTGAAGAACTTCTTCCTAACATCCAGCCTAGACCTCCCCTGGCACAACTTGAGACTGTGTCCCCTCGTTCTGTTGCTGCTTGCCTGGGAGAAGAGACCAACCCCACCTGGCTACAGCCTCCCTTCAGGTAGTTGTAATAATAATGGTAGAGCTCTGCAACTTTTATTTGCATATGTATTTATTTTCTTTCCCATACAGTACACTGTGCTTTTTACACTTCACCAAATACATTTCCAAGTATAAATACTTCTACTGGAAGCTTTGAATCTGATTTCAAGAAAAGCACATAACACACCTATTGTCTTTTCTCTGAAGAACTGGCAGAGCAGTAAAATTAAGAGGCAAACTAGTAGCTAACAGTGAAGCTGTTTCCTAAATCATCAGTCTGTCTTCATCCTTTCCTGATGTTTACCAAAAAGATAATTCAGACCAAAAAACTGCAACAAGATTTGAATGATAACAAAAGTCAGCAGAAGTAAAGTGGGCTTGCAAAGCAGATTCATGTTAAATTGTGCAGCACTGTGCCTCATCTCCTGCTTGCTCTGCTTACTGATCAGCAGTGGCCATTGCTCACCAAGGTCACAGTGATGCTCTTTGAAACTTTGTCCTTAGCATGTCTTTTTACTTGTGCCATTCATACACTCAGAAGTTGATATATGGAAAGTTTAGTTTCTTAGTTGCTGTGGTATTCTATACTTGACAAAGTAATAATAAGTTCAAGCATTTTACATCAAGATCACCTATTGTCTTGGGTTCAAATGCAAGTTCCCAGAGACTCTAATAAATTTAATAGACCCAATGACAATTTATAGAATTTATAGAGTGCCCTCCCCTCTTCCCCCTCCTTTTCCCAAATATAGGGAGAGAGAGAGAGAGGTAAGCACACCCAAATAAATCAATCTCACTCGATTTGGAAGTTAAAAAGGAAAAGTTTAACAATAACTTAGAAAAGGTATTGGAGGTAGGGAAGTTTACAAAGGATAAGGAAGGGAAAACAGCAAAATACAAAAAGGGATGGATACAACCCGAGCAATGTGATGGAGTCTCTGCCTCGTGGCTGCCACGGGGTGTGCTGGTGTGCAGTGTGAGTGTGTGTGTCAAGAGGGAGTGAAGCAAGCGAGCGAGCAAGGAAGCCCCTCTGACTTTTATAGGACAGGAAGTGGGGGGAGTTGGCTAACCATCACCTGGAGTGTGGCCCACCCCTGGGGAGGGGCCAAGACCCCTAGGGTCAGGTTCAGGGTTACTGTCCCCTGGAGTGTTAACCCTATACACCTGTGGTAGGAATGGGTGGAGAGTGCAACACTTTTCAGGAGGCAGTCACTGACCTAAGACTCGGACTACTGATTGGTGACTTGCTCATATGTTAATATAGGGTAATTATTCTAATGACCTGAAGTTGAAAGTCAGCATACATATGAATTAATTCAGAATAAGATTACTCATAGTTAATCTTGGTTGGGACATTTATTTTCACCCAAGCCCCACCCTCCCCCCCCCAATTAAAATTTATAAGACAGCTCAAGTGACTTGGAAGTAAAATAAAGCTGTATTTACAGCAAAGCTAAATTGCAGGCATATATATAAAATATATTCACATGTATTTCCAGTTACATAGAATTTACAATTAATTAGAGATTTTATATGAAGCATAAAACCTAAATATGAATCTAAAGAGTCTTTTAAAGATATTTGGTACAACCTATTTTAGGATGACAGATGGAGATGAAGGCAATGCACTTGCAACTAGATCTTGAAATTTTAGATCCAGGTGTTCATGTAGCATAAATCACTCTCCCTCCAATTCTTTACTTCTGTACATTTACACAACTTTGTTGATCTGTATTCACTCCTAGAAAGAAATTCATGGTATATTACAATGTTACAAATGACAATTCAGCAGAATAAAGTTGGAATATTTGTTCCAAATAATTACACTGAGTTTTGAATAAAAAATAGAATCAATGAATAAAAAAGTGTCAATAGGAAACCAACTGCATCTGTTAACTGTTCAAGGCTTTGATCCACTTGGGGACTGATTGCTACTTCAGTAAAGCAAGCACCTATTGTTTTTCTTGAAGGTTTATGTGATGCGAGAGAAAGTTGATCAAATTGCATTCAGTCTGCATTTTTCTTCCCCCCCCCCCCCCCCCCTTTTATCATTTCACTGAACTGAAACGCACTACAGAGTATCTGTAGATGCCTACCATAAGAATATGAGCTTCTCTTTTATGGTGATTATTTTACAAGTTACTGTGGTTACAGGGTGTGCTAGTCTGAGCCTAGCTAGAATGCTTTGGTAAGAAGAACTAGATTACAGGCCGTGGAAGGAAACCAAGGCTGATGTCTACCTTGCTCATAGGCTTGCTGAGATATATAAAAACAAGAATCAAAACATAGATAAGGCACTCAGCAGCTCTGAGCTGCATCTCTCTCTAACCTCACTCTCTGTTTTTTTTTCCTTTCCTAATCCACTTTTCTTCCTAACCCCCTGGACAAACCTCCATTCTTCCTTGGGACTGGGGTAAGGTTGAGAGGGGTAGGGGGAAGATGAAGGGGTGGTTGAGAGCCCCTCCTGGGGACTCAGATTTCTGGGAGGGCTGTTGTGTTTCTGTGTTACCTTTTACCTTGTCTATTTCTGTATATACTGTAAATATCTGCTCGTATATTGTACTAAGCTGTAAATATAAGCTTCATTCAATTTCCAGAGCCGGCTGAGTCTAGTCTGGGTGATTTCCAAAGTGTGGGGAGGGCGGGGAACACCCAAGCCATCACACAGGGGTTCCTGAATAGCAACCACCTCTTTGGGATTCTCATCTGTTCTTTCTGTCATTTCTGCCTTTCTCTGTCCTGCCCAAGCCTTTGAACTCTGCTACACTCAGCTATGCATCTAACTTCCACTGTCTGTAAAACTATTCAAGTTTAATCATGTAAGAGTTGTACAGAGTTCTGCTAATTAATATAGAAATATAGCTGTTTCACTTACCTGAGCATGCCTCTTGAAAACTTTTAATTAATTTTTAAATCTTGGCATCTCAGAGAAAGAAGTTTGTGTCACTCTAGATGATAGAGTACATCTTAGATGGGTGAAATTTCAATAATGTCAATGGGTCCATGCACTTGCTGTATAATTGATATTTTCCTTTTCTTACTTTATTGTTTCTCACTTACTCGAAGACTTGATGCATCTTCTTTGGATTTCCCTCTATTTTCCATCCTCTTATATTTTCCTAACTTAAAAAAAAAAGTAAGGGTAGAAGAATAGTTTATATAGTTTGTGATGATAGTGGTCCTCACAGAAGCTTTATTTTGAATTAACATTGAAGTAGACCATTCCTCAGAAACTTTGCTGTCTGAATGTCCTGGTAGGGCACAAATCCTGACAGGCAGGTTTAACCCTGACTCTGCTCTTGCTGTCGAGCTGAGTTCCAGGAGCGAGTCAGATGAGCAAAGCCTTGAGAGCTAGGGGCCTTAGCACCACGTCAGGTGTTTTGTGCTGCCCTCACCGTACCTGCTTGGTCAAAGGAGGCACGAAGCTTTGAATTCATTGGCCAGAACAGTGGTGCTAGTGCCTATTGGCCAGTTTGATTTTCAAAATCAAATATATGAAGGAGGATGATTTAGAAAACTGCACCTTTCTGCACCATGCATTTCTGTATTTAGCCTTTCTGCACCTGCCTTCTTTTGTCTGCACAGAGCCTTCCTGCCTCTCCTCATTTCCAGCTCATTAAAGGTGGCCACTTGCTGAAGGTAACACTAGCCAGCTCAACAGCATTTTCTTCTCTCTTCCTGAAATATTTGTATTTTACCCTGGGATCATCATGAGTTTGAAAGTGTCGTTGGTACAGGAGACTTGCTCAGGGACCAAAAAAGTCATGAGTACACATGCTGGAGTGAATGTCAAAACTCCATAGGCATACTTAGAATTCTTCCCATTCTCGCATTCTTATTTTCCATGTTTTGATTGTTTAAACTGTTTAATTCTGATCAATTGCTTCCTGTCAACTGAAAATCCAAAGAACCCCAGGGAATTTCCCCCATGTTTGAATAGAATCATAGAATCAGCCAGGTTGGAAGAGACCTCCAAGCTCATCCAGTCCAACCTATTCCCCAGCCCTACCCAGTCAACTAGACCATGGCACTAAATAACTCATGCAGTCTTTTCTTGAACACCTCCAGGGACGGTGACTCCACCACCTCCCTGGACAGCCCATTCCAATGCCAATCACTCTCTCTGTGAAGAATTTCCTCCTAACATCCAGCCTATACTTACCCTAGCACATCTTGAGACTATTAATAATAAAAAATAATATACAGAAATTAATAGTCATAATTCATAAAGATTATTCATTTCCAATACACTGAAATAGAAAGGGAATGATGAAGATTATTGGAAATGAGAACAAGTCAGCCACAGCCACTTGTGGAAGTGAAATTTTGTCTTCTTCACTAATCAAATTATGTTCTGTCTGCATAACTCTTGGCCAGACTAAACTAAGAACAAACAAGGAAGTTCCCACCTGCTGCTTGTGGTCTTCTGTGCAATGTCTCCTCTCCAGCACACAACAGGAAATAATGTGGAATGATATTTATTGGTAAACAGGTACCTCTTGGGCTACTACTCCTGAATACTGAATAGATGCACAACATTCTAATGCTGGAGAAATTCTTACATTAGTTTTAGATAACAGCTTTTAAATGAGTATATACTCATTACTCAAGTGGATTCTCTAAGTCTTCTGAAACATGGGACATTTCCTTAATTATGATAGTAAGTATGAAGCCAATTATCCAGTGTAATAGATGAGACACACTATAATGTGACTGCAAAATTTGACATTAAAAAAAAAAAAAAAAAAAAAGAGGGAACAAGTTCCAAACTATGGACAACTGGGCAGGGGATGATATACAGGGTTTTTTTCAACAGGATATAGAAACCTTTTCTTAACAAACTGTTAGCTTTGAATTAAAGAGAGAAATCCATTTATTTACTGTGCAAAAAAATCCCCTCAATTCTGTCACAGTATGTCTTGTCAAATTAGAAAGACTTCATATGAGTTATTTCTAATCAGATTGCGTAGAGCAGACTTTTCAGTAAAGCTTTCTTATCACTATTTTTTTTTCTTGAACTCTTTATGGCTTTGGTCAGTATTTTGGCATTAACATTCAGAACTGTCAATTTTTCTTCCTTCAACTATTGCCTAAGTACATGTTCTGTGTACATGCACAGTGACAAATTGTCCTTAAAAATTCAGGCATGAAAGTCCACACATTATTTTGCACTGACTCTTCAAGTTACTTTCTTCATAAATTCTGGCACTGTATTATTATATTTCTTCAAAGTTTTACAAGTTAATTAATATTAAACATTAAAATTGTTGTGGTAGGCCTGATAGGCCTAAAATAGGCTTATACATGTCCTGCATTGCCTAGGCATGTTTTTATGCTCCACCAGAGAGGTAAGCATAGAAATGGACACAAAAGGACCAGGGGCCGTTGAGTCTGGCCTTCCCAGGGTCCTGTGGAGTAAGGTATGCACTCTTAGCTCGTGCCTGCCCAGCGCAAGGCCTGTCCTTTCCCCAGATTACGGAAAAGTGAGCCTGTGGCTTTGCCTAGTGTGGTAAGGTTTGGCTAACTGCCATCCTGATAGGCTATTCTTGTGTTCAATGGGCAATTAATCTCGGCCTACATTGATAAAAGGAGATATGCAGGTGTCGTGGAAATGCAGTTTAGGGGATTTTTACGGGGAAAAACACGCGAGGCCGATTTGTAAAGCTTAAATGGTTTATTGCTAAAATACGAAAATCCCCTTCCCCAAAACTTATCTAAACTATCCCACGTAAATTCGTTTGATCCGCGGTCGCAGGTAAAGGTGCAGAAAATGGCGAATAAAGAGAGTCTGTGTTTTAAAGAGTTCTTTGAGTCTTGAGAAGTTACTCAGTCTTTAGAGAAGAGTTCCTTGGTTACTCACTGTTCGAAGCAGTTCAACAGGGTTTGACTTATTATCGAGTTCAGGGCGTTGTCCGTTCCTTTGTCAGGATCAGGCCGAGGTGGGTCCTCTGGCCTCTGACTATTGGACGTTGCTACTTTCGTGCCGAGCAAGGTGAGAGTTTGCAGGAGCAACAGGGGTGAGAGCGAGCGAGCAAAACAAGCCAGCTGGAGCCGGCTCCCGATCCAAGCAGACACACCATTTTATAATGTTTAAGAGAGGTGTGCTCAACCAGCTCAGGTGATTTTTATGTTACTTTTACAGATTGGTACAAAGTTATAATCAACTTGTACAATTGGACAATTCTTACCATAAACAACCTGTAAGACCACCCAGGGGTCAGCCCCCAACAGATGGTCAGCAAACATGGGAACCAAGGCCTTTAGCTGGAAAACATTGGCCAATGTTTACCTTTTACCCTTCCTAGGGAGGAACCTTCTCATGGGCTAGAAATATTGTTTTGGTTTTACCATTGCTTTTGGCCTTCAATGTGAGACACTGTAACATGCACAGCAAAGGCCCTGCAAAAGAGCTTTGCTACCCTTCATGACAGCAGGTGAACAACCTGCTTTTGCTTCCCTGCTCTTTGCCTGCTCTCTCTGCTGTGCCCAGCCCTGCTGCTATTGCACACTGCCTTATTGCTTGCCTGCTAAACTCCACTGCCTTGAGTTACCAGGAGCAGACCCTGGGTACCTGCACGCGATCAGCCTGTGTGGCCAGCGTGACACCGTGCTGAGACTGCAAGACATCCTGCCTCTGCACCTGAAGGTCCTGCCTAGAATGCCTGAACATATACACAGTTCGTCCAGAAGAAGCCAGGAGAAAAAGGTCAGAGATTGTCTGTGTCCTGTCCCCAGAAGCTGAGAAGATTCAAGCCTCAACGTGCAACAAGACAGAATCCCCTGAAAGCATTTGGGCACTGTCTGGACTGTGGCTAGCCCCCACAAGGATAATAATAATAATCTGTGAGTAAATGATTAAATGCCTCTTTGTAATTTTCTATTGCCTTCTGCCATAGAGCAGAAAGAGCTTGGGCCCAGCTACTGAGCAAACAGCATATTTGACAGCAAGAGGCATTGACCACAGGAATACTCTCTTCCAGTTCAATTAATGTTTATGTATTTTGCTGGTTATACTAGATGTAGATATTATCCATAGAATGTTTCCATGACCCTGTAAGAACCAAAATATTATTAAAATTGGTTGTTTGGGGTGGCAGAGTTCTGAATAGCAAAATTAATAAACAATATTCATTTTGAATAATATCATCTTGCATTTATTAATTTCCTCTCTGCAACAAAAATGCTTGAAGTTTAAATTCTGAAGCACAAGGCCTATGGCTAAAGTGCAACTTCTGTAACATGTGATGGAAATATAGTAATTGCTGAGGTTAGCAGTACACCAAGCTTCCCTTCTTTTAGGCATTATCAACTCATGACTTTCCACTTTATTCAAGCTTTATCTGCCTTTCTGTCCTTTCAGATGTGTTATGCTCTAGTGCTGAACAAAGGTAGTACTGTACCATTTTTCAGGTAAAGGAATATATTGCACTTGTGAATCAAACAAAAGCATAGTAAGCAGTATCCGAAATGCTGCCACCTTCCTAGCAAGTCATTATAGAGGAGTAATTGATGCAAGATGATATTTTCCAAAGTTAATATTGTTTATTAATTTTGATGTTGAGAACTCTCACCACCTCTAACCATTAATTTTATTAATAATGGGTTCTTCTCACAGTCATGGAAACTTTATACACATAATAACATAAGATCTTGAAATAACTTGCAAAAAATATATAAACATTAATTGAACTCTTCTTGCTCACAGCCAAATACTGCTTGCCCACTAGATGGACTCAGGCAGCTCCTTTCTGCTTATGGCAGATGGCAATGGTGAATTACAAGAGGCTTTAAGTATTTACTCACAAAATTATTATTTCCTGACTCATGGGGCTAGCTACAGTTTCAAACAGTACCCAAACATTTTCAGGGAATTCTGTTGCTTGTCTTGTTGGACACTGAGACTTCTGATTCTTCTCATACTTCTGGAGAAAGGAGGCAGACAATCTTTGACCTGGTCCTCTGGACAATCTGTGTGTCCAGGACTTCTCATCTTGGCAGGAGACTTTCAGGTGCAGGCAGAATGTCTTGTGATATGTAGTCTTAGTATGATGTCACACTGGCTATGCAGGCTGATCGTGTGGAGGCCTCCAGAGCCCACTCCTGATAAACTCAAGGCAGGCAATTTCCAGGCAATTCAGGATGCATTGAGGCAGTAAGCAGCAATAGCAGCAGGCAACAGCAGGCACAAATACAACAGCAGAGCACATTGTTTACCTGTGTATCTCCTTTTCTTAATGTAGCACAAGAGCTCAAGACTAATGGACTTTTGGACACAGAATAGCCAATCAGAATAGCAATTAGCCAAGCTTGACCCCATTAGATGAAATCATAGGCTCGCTTTACCGAAATTTGGGAAAAGCATAGACCTTGCGTGAGGCAGGCACAAGCTAAATGTGTGTACCTTGTTTACCACAGGATGAAAACAAGTCTGGGCAAGGCAGAGTCCTTAGAGTCAGTGGCTCCAGGTTCTTTGTCCTCTTTCCAGCAGTTGATCTCCGCAAAACAGAAGGAGGGAGAGCAGAAAAACATGCCTGGGCAAGCCAGTACATGTATAAGCCCATTTCTGGCCTATCAGGCTTGCCACAACACAAATCTACCAGTGCTTCTTCCCACACTGCTATTCAACATTGTTTTGGTTTACTTTTCATAATCAAGATATTGAAATTTAGTTTGTAACTTCTACACACTTTTATTGTTAAAATAACATTAACAATTCTATACTCTTTTGCGTGCATTCTTTTCCCAACAGATACTACTCCAGCTATACCAGTTTGGATCAGCTTGAAATGTGCAGTGTCATTTGAATTTCATTATATCTTAAAATAAAAATCGTCTCTGTCAGAAATTAAATAAGTAAAAATCCCAAACCTCATTTACAATCTACAGACTTAGAATATTTATTTTGTTAGAGGCAGATGATATTCTAGTCAGATTATAAAACATTTTGCTGCTTTGTTGTCATTCATATGACTGAAACGTTCCATATTAGAAGCATCATATTTGTTCTGTGCTAAAGATTTCTGAGGGATTTCTAGTGCTGTTCATGTTAAGCAGATTTATGCCCATTATGTTCATCACCCCTTTTCTAGTTGCACAGTAAGGGCTGAATCTCACTAGTTAGATACAGAGAATTATCTGACTTCAGAGTGTTCAGGCATCCTACTTGCTCCTACTGAATTAAAGGTGCAATGCCTACTTATAATTTGTTTTCTTTCCTGATGGGATAGCCAACTAGTATTCAGCTAAAAATGCTTCATCAGACACAAAACCATCCACCTGTGCTTTGGAAGATGATACTAAGTGAAATGGCTCTTGAAAAAAAATCAGGTGCAATACTGATTCCTTGCATAATCTTGGAAACTCTCTTCTGTAGCATGTGGAATATAGTGAAAACAGTAAATGTTACTGAGAGGACTAAAGGCAAGACACTTTATCTAGAAAAGCAAACATTTATTTTGATTGTTTCTGGCCTTTTTTACCTTGACTTAGCAGACTCATTTTCATCAGTTATCAAGAAGTAATGACAATTGGCAATCCATAAATAATTACTCTGGTTTGCAAAGAGATTAATGCTCATGAGCACGTAGGTCGGGGGCGCATTTTGCCATGCATGAGGGATCCATGTAGATGTCACATGTTTTCAGAATGGGAACAGATTTCTTGCCTTTCTCAACAGGCAGTTCCCCTCCTGATATTCAGCTCACAGCTTTAGGAAAGTTTTGCTTACACCTAAAGCAGTACATTTTCTAGGTATTTAACCAAAAATCAATTTTAGTATTTTTCTGAAAAAGTGAAGAGTTATGTGAACTGCATGTTCAGGGCCTGCCTGTCAGGTAGATAAAAAGCTTTTTTAGGAAACTGCCTGTCTTTTAAAAATAGATGAAACAAAGAGTAACTTTAATTGTTAAAGCCCTCATCAAAGGAAATGCTGAAGCCGCGAAACACGAGGAGCACATTATGCTTTCAGGGCTGCACTCTCCTTATTAGACTTCAGCAAATTATCCTCATTTAATCTCCACAAGCCCTCATGATGTTCATGTTCAGTGCACCAGACAGCTCAAAATGGCATGCCAAAACCAAAAATCTCAAAGGACTCCAGACTGCATTTTTACTTGACTTTCACCCAGATTTCTGAACATTATATAGCACCATCTGTTTTTTGTATGGGAAGACATATTTATTCTTAGTAATCTGTCAGTGAGCAATGTATTTTCCTCTTACTTTGGGTTGGAGGAGAGTAGATAGAATTTATGGATCAAACATGTAAGATTATTTTTATAAATGAAAAGAATAAGTAAGATGAATTATTTAAAAAACAAACAAACAAAAGCCCCAACAAAAATTGTGAAAATCAATACTGTGAAGTTTAAGAGAGAAAGGAGAAGAGTTGCTTATATAGTGAATGCTGCAATTAGAGTGTCTTCATGTTACAAGCAAATAATGAAAACATATCATCATCTGGATGTTCTGGAAGGCTAACAGGCCTATTAGATGTCCTGAATTGCCCTACCCTTCTGCTGATGAAAACAAAGGCTTGGCCTATTATGTCCCCTCCCAAACTGATAAACAGGAACCTGCGGAGGCGAGATTGGGAAAGTCAAGAGACAACGCAACATGAGTTAGCTACAAGACAATCCAAAGTTTATTGCGAGCATCAGCCTTTTTATAGTTGGTGCATGTGTACATGTTAGTGCGAACCCAGAATGCCTTTCCCTACTGCTATTTAGCAATTGGAGCATCTAAAGATTGAAATTTGTGTGGTCCTCCTACTTGTGGTTTCTGCTGAAGCAGAAATCTGGACACAGTCCTGCAGAAGTTTATCACAAAGCTCAAAGACAAATGCCTTTGAGCTTTATCACATACACTACTGCAGCTTACTGCATTTCAATACACTCAGACCTCACATCTGAGGCTTGATTGTACAAGCTTCTGGGGACTCATGTCCCCTCTCCTTCAGCCAGTTCCCAACAATTCTCCCTTTTTCTTTTTGTACAATCAAGGCCTTGGAGGTCACTTCATTAACTCCTTTCATAATGCAAGCAAAAGCTATTCTTAATACTATTAATACTAAAACTAATATACCCAGAATCCATAGCATCTCCTGTATTAAGCCTATGGAGGGCCTGTAGGCCCAAACAGAGGCTTCTTTATGCCCCTACATGCCTGGACATGTCTTTCTGCCAGGACCCCTGGTAGTAAACAAGTTGTGTAACACACACACACCCAACTCATGTATCCCTGGGGCAAGCCCATGTGATCCCCATATTTGGGAAAGTCCAGGCAAAGAGCATCCTGTCTATTATGGTAAGATTTGGCTAACTGCCAACCTGATTGGACACTCTAGTGGCCAAAGGGCACATTAATCTCAGCCCACAGTCCATAAAGAGGGGTGCACAGGAGAACCATGTGTTCAGTTTGTTCAGTTCAGCTCAGCTTAGTTCAGCTCAGCTCTCTGACCCTGCCTGCAGTGCAGCTCAGCTCTCTGACCCACCTGCAAGGATCAGCTACAACTCTGACCTTGACCTGAAGCACTCAGCCGCTCATACTCACACGCTCGGATGCCATTGCATAGCTCCGATGCTCTCTGAGGCACAGACCTCATGCTTTGATCTCAATCGCAGCTAACCTGTCTGCATACTTTAGATGCAGAGCTCATTTAAGCCTGCACATAATGTATATAATATATATATATATATATAAGGAGCCTATAGCCTCCTAAAACCAGCTCTGCATATCTGCAAGCCTGAACCCGTGACGGAATCGTGCCGGAGCCAGCACAGACATTCTTCTCCTGTTCCTGGAATCCTGCCAGCTGATAATCCCTGGATGCAGTATCCAGAAGAAGGCAGCAGCATCAAGGCAGAGATCATCCCACACCAGGAGAATAAAAGGTTAGAGAAACCTAGGACCCCAGAGACTGGGAAGATTGATTTATCATTTCCCCTCAAGCTGAGAAGATTCCAGCATCCAAGAGTCCTCAGGCCCCTGAAGTCCGGACATTGGGCACAGGCTGTGGCACAGCCCCAGGAGGGTGATTATTGATTAATAATTAATAACAACACTTAAAAGTAAATATTTAATTCCTCTGTAATATAAGTTCTCTCTGCCATAGAGCAGAAAGAGTTTCAGCCCCTCTGCTGGGCTAATAGCATAAGTTTCCAAGCGGCACTAAGCCAGAAGGGAAATTCCTCTCTCTGTTTATAGTTTGAATGTTTTACTAGTTATTGACCAAATCCCTGTATATATTCTGTCCTAATTGTTTTCATAACTTTGCACAAGAACTAAGTTTTGATACACAGTGTTTGGGGGTGGCAAGAGTTCATAAATATTAATTTTAATAAATTATATTTTTATATAAAATTTATATTGCCTCAAATTAATTTCTCACCTCTGCCAAATAGGCGTAGGTACAGAAATCCCCCTCTGCAACATATCCAAACAGGGATCTTAACCAATTATCAAATGGATTATCATCTTTTACAATTTTTTGAGTATGTTCCTTTAACCATGCCAACTTCTTTTGAATTGACTCACTATGATCTGACAGGTTAAAACAGCACATTCCTTCAAAATCCTCACAGTGATGCCCCTGAGCAAGCACAAGAAAATCAATAGTGGCTCTATTTTGAAGCAAAGCATGTCTAAGACTATTCTGATCATGTAATAACTGATTCAGGATATCAGTGATAACATTAGCCTGTTTGATTGACCAACAAGCTAGTTTCTCTAGCTGCCTTAAAGCCTGTGCAGCTGCCACTCCAGGTGCAAAAGATAAGGCAAATACTTTTGCTGCCAAGGATGATAGTTCTACACCGTCTTTACAGTCACTCTTAAGGTGGCAAAGAGAGCGCCTAGTTCTAGGAATTAAAACTATCATTTTTAAAACTCTCTTTGCTATCCTTTCAGAAAAGATGTCATTTACAGGATAAAGATTTTCAAATGTTATTTTTATTTGAAAGCTCTACTATCCTATATGCACTAGTGTGACGGTTTGGGAGTTACCCACCCTCCCCCCCCACCCCCCACCTCTTATGAAATCACCCAGAGTAGACTCAGCCAAGCTGGAAGTTAAGGAGTGAAACTTTCTCTTCACAGCTTAGCACAATATACAAGCAGATAGTTACAATATATCACAAATATATACAGCTATATATATTAATATACAAGTTAAAAGTAACTGCTGTGGAGGCAGGTAATTAATGCGGCCGAATCAGGAATTTATATAAAATTAGAGTTATTTTACTTTCCCGAAAACCTGCTCCTAAAACTAGACACAGAAATTAATTTACTTTTAATTATCAGATTCAGTTAGGTTGAGAAGATCTACAAGGATACCACAGGTAATTTGACTATTTTTGAAATCAGAAGTTAGAAAAGGCTTGAGCTATTAAATGATAGTGTTCCCCACTTAATAATAAAGCTGAGCCTCAGTTACTCACAGGTGAGGCAGGCTGGCTGAAAGAAGGGTGGTCCAGCTGCTTGTCCCCTTGCTCTCTTTCAGGGGCCATCAGAGGGTCGTTAAGGCCTATTGAGCCTGCATAAAGGGTGCTAATGGTGGGAAGCCCTCCTTGGGAGCAGAGTGCCAGGGGCTCCTGCTGCAGAATCTATCCAGGCGGGGGTGGTGGTGGGGAGAACTCTAAGGCAGGCACGAACTCTAAGGTGGGAACCCCAAGGCGGGAAGTCCCCCATTATTTATACCCTCCCTAGACAAAAAGCAGAGTTACCACTTCCTAGATGCGAAGACCACAACCAATCCCCATCCCGATTCCAGCATGGGCACTGCGTGGGGCACCCCTCGTGCTGGAAGGGCACCTCACTTCCCCCCCTTCACTCCTGCAGGGCAGGGGGGAGAAACAGGTCTTTTCGCACCTTTTTCTCTCCCATTCAAACCACAGAGGGAGAGGAATTTAGGGGTATACAGGACTCCAGGACAGTAACACAGAAACACAACAGCCCTTGCAGAAATCAGAGCCCCCAGGAGGGGCTCCCAACCACCCTCCCACCTTCTTTCCACCCCTCTACCTTATCCCAGAGTTTGCCTTACATGCAAGGTAAGTTGTGAGGATCAGCAAGAGGGGGCTAGAAAGCAGAAGGATTAGTTAGAAACAGCCCAGGAGACAGAGACACACACTCCGACAGAGACACTGTGTCCTATCTATATTTATGATCTTGTTTTTATACAAGCCTATGAGTGAAGCAGACATCACCATTGGTTCATTGTCACATCCTAGAATCTAATTTCTCTCACTACAATATTGCAGTTAGCCTCAAATTAGCACAATTAATTATATAACTCTCTATTAATAGGATAAAGATTTTCAAGTGTTGTTTTATTTCAAAAGTCCATATGCATCAATTACATAACTCTACATGACAAAGCAGTTGTTTTTATTATGCAAAATGTTTGCTTATAATTCATGTTGTGCTGGCTTCTGAGGGAAAAGACAGCTGGGGCAAAATTCTATGAATCAGAGTTTGTGGGAGAAGCTGGGTATTTATCAGAGGAGTTTCTGTATGTCACAAAGTGACAGACTGTACAAAGTAATTTGTTTCTTCTTAGTAGCCCATTTGATAACCCTCTGCAGAAGAGATTATGAGGGTCTTCCTGTGTTCTCCCAAAAGGAGCTCCTTATTGTATACCACTTGATGAGGAAACCACACTATCCAATGCATCTTGCTTTGCTTTATACCCCCTTTTAGTCTTCCGTACCATATCACCTTGAACTTCATCAACATTTCTTCAATAATTAAGTATCTCTAAATGGAAAACCCAAGAAAATACATCCTATTGCTCTGTGCGAGTCAGATTCTGAGCTGGAGGACAACGGATGACAACGTGTAGATTTCCTTACATGTGTGTCCATTTGCATGTTTTTAGAGGATCATAGAATCAATCACGTTGGAAGTGACCTCCAAGCTCAGCCAGTCCAACCTAGCACCCAGTGCTAGCCAGTCAACCAGACCATGGCACTAAGTGCCTCATCCAGACTTTGCTTCAACACTAGGGATGGCAACTCCACCACCTCCCTGGACAGCCCATTCCAATGCCAATCACTCTCTCTGACAACATCTTCCTCCTAACATCCAGCCTGTACTTCTCCCAGCACAACATTAGACTGGACTGTGTCCCCTTGTTCTGTTGCTGCTTGCCTGGCAGAAGAGCCCAACCCCACCTGGCTACAGCCTCCCTTCATGTGGTTGTAGACAGCAATGAGCTCTGCCCTGAGCCTCCTCTTCTCCAGGCTAAACAACCCCAGCTCCCTCAGCCTCTCCTCACAGGGCTGTGTTCCAGGTCCCTCACCAGCTTTGTTACCCTTCTCTGGACACCTTCCAGCACCTCAACATCTCTCTTGAATTGAGGAGCCCAGAACTGGACACAGAACTCAAGGTGTAGCCTGACCAGTGCTGAGTAAAGGGGCAGAATAACCTCCCTTGTCTTGCTGGCCACACTATTCCTGATGCAGGCCAGGATGCCATTGGCTCTCTTGGCCACCTGGCCTTGTTCAGTCTCATCCCATTGGCCTCTGCCCACTCATCCAGCCTGTCAAGGTCCCTCTGCAGGGCTCTTCTACCCTCCAACAGATTGACACCTGCTCCTAGCTTGGTATCATCTGCAAACTTACTGATGATGGACTCAATCCCCTCTTCCAGATCATCAATACAGATATTCTACATCAGATTTTCTACTTGTGACAGCACAGGAGAGTGTGGAATATCGGCTTATTTTATTTTAAAATGTTGTCATGCTGCAGACAATGGAAATCAATTGAGGTACGAGTGAAAGTGAGGAATGTCCATCCAGCATTTTCATTATATGTAGGGAATAATTCAGTTTAGCACAATCATACTTGAAATATATGCCATTAAAAACCTATTACTGTAATTGCATCAACTAATACATACAACTATGTGGACTGATTTTGAAAAATATATATTGCGGTTACTGATTTCTGTTGGAAGACAGTTTGCCACCTCTATTGCAAATTTAATACTGTGTATTAAATTTAAACATCTGAAATTTTGATTCATGACTGCTTGAGGATTAGTTTCTAGACTTTGTTTTTTTTCCCACAAGACTGAAGGGGACACTGGAAAATCAGTCATCTAGGATGATACAAGGAATCAGTTTTCACACTGACATGAAATGTTAAAGGATACAACATTATATGAATGATTGTTCTTTAGACGGTAAGATAATGTTATATCTCTTTTGAACACAAAAGGTAGCAGCGCAGTCAATGGCTTTTTTGAAAGCATAGGGTAAATAATGTTATAGTCTCACCTGCATGAGTAAGAGTTAATGTTGAAAGCAGTATAAAAGTTTTATTAAATGTCCAAAATCTAAATAGGCTGTAAACACGCTGGTGGTCACTTGCCAAGGAGAGCATCACCCCTCCTGTCTAAGTAAGTCCATGCTGGGAGAAGGACAAGGACAAGGAGGAGCTCTACAGGGAGCTTTTTGAAACCAGAAAAGTGTCATACTTGTGCTAAGGGCTGGCACCTTGTGGGTTGTTTAGCCTGAAGAAGAGGAGGCTCAGAGGTGACCTCGTTGCTGCCTATAACTATCTGAAGGGAGGCTGTAGCCAGGTGGGGGTGGACTCTTCTGCCAGGCAACCAGCAGTAGAACAAGGGGACACAGTCTCAAGTTGTGCCAGGGGAGGTTCAGGATGAATGTTAGGAGGAAGTTCTTCCCAGACAGAATGATTTGCTTTGGAATGGGCTGCCCAGGGAGGTGGTGGAGTTGCCATCCCTGGAGGTGTTCAAGAAAAGACTGGATGGGGCACTTAGTGCCATGGTCTGGTTGATTGGCTAGGGCTGGGTGCTAGGTTTGACTGGATGATCTTGGAGGTCTCTTCTAACCTGGCTGAATCTGTGATTCTATGATGGGATGCTCAGATGGTATGAGTAGAGACAGCACCCCTGGTGTTATGTCTAAACAAAGCATAAACACACTAAGGGTCATTCACTGAGGAGACCATCTCCAGTGTGGGTAAGTCCACACAGGGAGAGGGAATGTCATTGAGAATGGCCCAGAAGGAGCTCTTTTGGGGACTTTCTGAATCTGCGAAAGTGACTCTGTTCCTCTTCTGTTATTATGAACCTCCCTGGTCTGGTATGGCCCTCTGATGATTCTGCATTCCTGGTTATGCAGGTTGGAATACATGAGGTTGAGTACAGAAGTGCAAAAGCAATTAAAACAAGACCTGAAGCCAGGGGTGCTGGCTCTCATCAGCACCCCAATCCTCCCACCTCCGCTGGCTTCCCGTGACCACAAGGGTAGCATGCCCTGGTCAGGGCTAAAACCAGTAGTCCAGCACAAGTGCATTTATACCAATGCACACAGCATGGGCAACAAACAGGAGGACCTAGAAGCCATTGTGCAGCAGGACAGCTATGACATAGTTGCCAACACAGAAATGTGGTGAGACTGCTGTCATGAGTGGAGTAATGCAAAGAATGGCTGTAAGCTCTTTAGAAAGGAAGGGCAAGGAAGGAGAGGTGGTGGAGTGGCACTGTGTGTTAGGGAGTGTTTTGCTTGTGTAGAACTCGACAACTGTGATGGTAAGGTTGAGTGCTTATGGGTAAGAATTAGAGGAAATGCCAGCAAAGCAGATATTCTGTTAGGAGTTTGTTACAGATCTCCCAACCAGGATAAGAAGACTGATGAGGCATTCTACAGGTATTGGCAGAAATCCACAAATTGTCAGCCCATGGGGCACTTTAATTTGCCATATGTCTGATGGAAATACCACAGAGCAGAGAGGAAACAATCTAAGAGGTTGCTGGAGTGTGTGGAAGATAACTTCCTGATACATCTGATAAATGTGTCTACCAGAGAAGATGCCTCACTAGACCTGCTGTTTACAAACAGGGAAGGACTGGGGAGTGATGTGGTGGTTGGAGGCTGTCTTGGGCTTAGTGATCATGAAATGCTAAAATTCTCAATTCTTGGTGAAGTAGGGAACAGGATTACTAAAACTGCCATGGACTTCTGGAGGGCAGACTTTGGGTTGGTTAAGCGTGTCCCTTGGGAGACAGTCCTGAAGGGCAAAGGGGTCCAAAAAGGCCAGATGCTCTTCAAGAAGGAAGTCTTAGAGGTCCAGGGGCAGGCTCTCCTTATGTATCACATAGACAACTAGTCTGGCTGAACAGGCAGCTCTTGCAGGGTTTCAGGAATAAAAAGGGAAGTTTACCGTCTTTGGAAAGAGGGGCAGGCAACTCAAGGAGTGCAAAGAGATCTAGTTAGGTCATGCAGAGAATATTAGAAAGGGAAAATCTCACTGCCATGAGGGATAACAAAAAAAAAAGTTTTCGCAAATATATTAAGGATGAAAAGAAAGCCAAGGAAAGTGTCCATCTTTTATTAGAAGCAGGGTGGAATGTTGCTATCAAGGATGAGGAAAAGGCTTGAGGTACTTAATGCCTTCTTTGCCTCAGTCTTTAGTAGTCAGACCTATTTTTGTCAGGGTACTCAGCCTCCTGAGAGGGATCACAGAATCACAGAAATAATTCAGGATGGAAAAGACACTCAGGATCACCAAGTCCAACTGATAACCCTACTCTACGAGGTTCACCCCTAAACTGTATCCCCAAGCACCACGTCCAAATGACCTTTAAACACATCCAGGATTGGTGACTCAAACCTCTCCCTGGGCAGCATGTTCCAGTGCCTGGCCACTCTTTCCATGAAAAGATTTTTCCTGCTGTCCAGTCTAAAGTCACTCAGTCACAGCTTGAGGCCATTGCCCCTTGTTCAATCATTATATACCTCTGAGAAGAGACCAGCACCAGCCTCTCCACAACCTCCTTTCAGGTAGTTGTAGAGAATGATGATGTCTCCCCTCAGCCTCCTCCTTTTTTGAAATAAACAGCTGCAGCTAACCAGCCCCAGCTGGAGAGTCATCAACTCTCCATAATCCAGGAGGAAGCAATTTAACCTGTTATGCCACCTGGACACTCACAAGTCAATAGGTCCAGATGGGATTCACCCAAGATTGCTGAGGGAGATAGAGGAATAGTTTGCCATGCCACTGTCCATCATCTATCATCAGTCCTGGTTAACAGGGGAGGTGCCCAACAACTGGAGGCTTGCCAGTGTGGTACAAATCTACTGTAAGGGCAAAATGATGATCCAGGTTTTTGGAGAATAGTTTGAGCAGTCAAAGCCTGGCAATGCCAAGGCTTCTGTTCCCCTTTTCCTCAGGAAGCTCGTGATAAAGCTGGAGTCAGTCATGTGTTGCCAGCTTTGTCTCTATTTCTCATGCCGTTTCGACAATTTTTACTAACACCACTCTAAAAAGTGTTGATGCAGCTTACAGTGCTCACCTGTGAGTGGCATGGCAGGCTAAAGAGAGCAGTCATTAAACTTGTAGCTAATTCTTCTGCACGACTTTTTTCCAAACAGGAGAACACCTTCCTCAACAGTAGCATTTGCTTTTTTCCATATACTTTGCTTATTTGTTTTATGCTGGGAATACAGAACCTTAATGTGGACAGCAACACTGAAAACCGTTGTATTTCTTCCTCTCATGTAGTCCACACAGCAAATTCACCTCAGGGCTGCCAGGAGTTGTAATAATACTGCCTCAGTCCTGAGTCAGCCTGTTGGAACTCAAATTGTTCACAGGTAATGGGTTTAAACTAGCAGAGGAGAGATTCAAACTAGATGTTAGGAAAGGGTTCTTGCAGTGAGGATGGTGAGACACTCTCACAGGTTGCTCAGGAAAGTTGTGGCTGCTCCCTCCCTGGAGGTGTTCAAGGCCAGGTCAGATGAGGCCTTGAGTGACCTGTTCTGGTGGGAGGTGTCCCTGCTTATGGCAGGAGGCTGGAACTGGATGATGCTTGATGTCCCTTCCAACCTAAACCATTCTGTGATTCTATGACAGCTGGTAGAAAAACAGGTAGGTTGTGGGAGACTTGTTGCAGCTTCTGTGTTTTTCCAGAGCATCCATTTACTGCAACTAGCATTTTCCAGGGAAAAACTATTTCGGTAGTAAATTGCTGATCTGCTGTAAAAAACACCAGCAGGAGAGGTCACTGTCAGTGTGCCAGTCTTAAGACACAGCCATAGCTGTGGCTCTCTGACTCTCAAATACTCATTCATGTGAACTGAATTCATGAGAAAATGTGCATCCTGGTGGGTGTGGTGACTCGGGTAGGGAACAAGACATAAGAATCAGAATGCCAAAGACTGGGTATCTACTAAAAGCATGCTGTGTTCAGGCTGCAAAGGCTGTATCTGTTTGGAAATGCACTCTTTTGATTGAGAACAAAATCTGGGAGCTGCACAGTAAGGACTGCTGTAACATGGAGCTATTTCAGTTAGAAGTTGAGCTGACATCTTTATAATAAGAATAGAATCTATTATTTTCTTCCAAGAGTAATTTACCTCTTCAAAGCATATAGGACCACAAATATAACAAAATGGCTTTAATCACTGATTAAAGAAGAAGTTGAAAGGGGCAGGTTGTTATTTTTAAGATTATTCTTTTTAATCATGAGAGGTTTTTTTTCTGTTTGGCATCATATTTTAAGCTATGTGCCACACTGAAAATCATTACTATTTAAAATCATGTGTGATTTTCTCAGTCTGGCAGCAAAACTTATCAAAATCCTGCCTTCTCAGCATTACGAATTTCTTCACATTCTAAAACTTCATTTTTTAATTAAATTAACAAATCAATAGCTAAAAGCAACAATGGATTCAGTAGCACCTGGTTTCATCTCAGCAAAAATGGATTCCTGACAAATTCCATGTTGCTGTTTAAATTGATTCAGCCAGACATCAGGACAATGGGCAATGGGTGGAAGCTGAGGCATAAGAAGTTCCATGTAAACACGAGGAGGAATTTTTTCACTGTGAGAGTGACAGAGCACTGGAACAGGCTGCCCAGGGAGGTTGTGGAGTCTCCCTCTCTGGCGATATTCAGAACCCTCCTGGACACATTCCTGTGTGATCTGGTCTAGGAGATCCTGCTCTGGCAAGGGGGTTGGACTGGATGAGCTTTGGAAGTCTCTTCCAGACCCTGACATTCTGTGATCTCTATGCATGTGATGCTGCTTTCTGTTTTCTCAGTCATTCAGTGTATACATGTGATAGAGATAATTTTGGTTGGGTTTTTTTTGTTGTTGCTGAATGCCAAGTGAAAGATAGCTGAGTAAATAGCAGGCATTTTACAATCCTTTTCACACACCATTAGACACTAATGTACTAGAATAATGATCTAGATAATTGCTGCCTCACCTCACAGCACACCTGTGACTTGGAGAATACACTTTGCAGATCTTTTCCTGTTATATAAATTAAATCTCTTTATCAGTATTACACAATGAAAATTCTATTAGTGTGTGGAGAAAAGGATGACAAAAATTTTCGTTAACTTTTGAATATTTAAGTAGAGGAATGGACCAGGTCACTTTGTCCAGAGCCAGATCTCTCCTCTCCCCTCCCCTCCAACCATCTCACAGTACACCTCACTACCTGATTATCCAGACCACACTTCCTCAGTTTAGCCAGAAGGATGCTGTGGGAGACAGTGTCAAATGCTTTACTGAAATCAAGGTACACCACATCCACTGCTCTACCATCATCTATCTACCTGGTTATGCCCTCATAAAAGGCTGTCAGATTAGACAAACATGACTGCCCCAGTGGCCTTGATCTGTCCAAGGACAGTGCTGAGGATAAGTTGTTCCATTATCCTTCTGGGGATTGAGGGGAGGCTGACAGGTCTATAGTTACCTGGGTCCTCCTTCTTACCCTTTTTGAAGTGATGTCAGCCTCTCTCCAGTCCCCAGACACATCTCCTATCCACCATGACTTACTGAAGATGGTGGAGAGAGGTCTCCCTCCTTATATCTAAGATCATAGAAATCTGCATGGGAAAGGCTTTGCTTCTGCTATAGTATGACCTAACATGTTGCTGCTATCTAGTACAGATGGTCAAAAACCCCAAGGACAGAGAATAAAGTAATTCTCTGTCCATATAACAGCTCCCACAGTCTCATCCCTCAACTAGTCTCCTATGATTCTTCTGTGAATTTATTTCTTACTGCTCAGAAGTCCTTTAACAGCAACCAAAAAAAAATCACAAAAATATTAGAAAGGAAGTAGTTATGTCAGTGCTGGCCATTTGGTCCCTGCAAATAGGGAGAACTCAGAGAACAGTTCTTCTGTTACCTTCTCAAAGGGAAGAGCTCTCAGAATTTTTTACTTCTGTGCTATTATTTCCTCCAAATATTTTCAATCATGTGGTAGAAAATGAGAAGAGTTTGGGGCTCCTTTTAAATTGCTGATTTAGTCTATGAACCTTTTCAGAACACATTTCCACCCCTTTCGCCAAGGCTTTTGTAGACAAAATGGACTAGATCTCTTTTCATGCTTCAACAAGTAACTGCTGGTTGACTTACAGCTCTGTGGAAAACATGTGGAATTAAATTCTGAATTCACTCTTAGTAGTTTGACTTTAGAATAAAGACTTCAACACTCGATAGAATTTGGGGTTAAAGATGCCCACAGTGCGAAGTGCATATGTACATCATATCTTGAGGTGCCTTAAGTAACTAATGGGTCATATTCCCTTCCTAAATTCCCTCCACATGAAGCTAACTGTTTCTGGTGAGGGGTAGATCATGGTGTGCTTCCTTCACCTTGTTGTTCAAATTGCCAGCTCTAGCACCAAGCAATTCTCTTCACTCACTCTCATCCATCACAGTATTTCAGTGGGATGGAGAGTGGCAAGCAATAAAATGTCTCCTGGAATTTAAATAATCTCCTAATTTGTTTTTCTCTAAGACATTATTTCTTGTACAGTGGACATCTCCCAGATGTTTTAGGCCTGCCAATCAGTTGTTGAAGAACTTGTTTTTCTTTTCCAAGTTGTGGTATCTGCGGACCTGGCAGTAACAAAGCGAAATGCCTGGCAGCTGTAATGCTGTGTTAAACCGAAGCAAAATGCAGAGCTTGTCACAATCTTTCCGTGTCACAACTGAGTGTTTGGGGATAGTAGCAAGAGCTTCCTGTGCCTCAGTATGCATTATGGAAATTTGCCTCATGGATGTGCTCTCTGTGCTGCTCTGTTGGAAGTTACGTTTAGTGTGTGCTCACGTCCTGCAGGCCAAACAGAACAAACTCACTGGCTGATTGCTTTTCAGGTAATCAGCTTGTCCAAGAGGGATTTATTAGTTCTACTTCATTTATGAGCAGGTCTCAGAAGAAACTTTCTTACAACATGAGAGCATTTAGCAAGCCACAAATGCTCATGCACTGAATTGAGTCATAAGGAATTTAGGGATACCCTATCTGTGTAGTTACCAAATTGAACTGAACTGAGCTGTAGTGCCAGAAAAAGAAAATAAAATAAAAACATTAAGTTATAAAATAACACATCATATTTTTTTAAGTGTCTCACATACAGTGAAGAAAAGTAGAATAAACCAGGTTAATTCATAATTAACAATAGTAAATTTAAGTTGGCTGCTTTCATAGCAGAGCCCAAGGGACATTGTGCACCAGTGCTTTTATGGTGTCTAGGCCTCCCCTAACTCTACTGCAAACACCAAATCATTTCTCTTTCCCTCTCTACTGTTTTCACTTGGAACCAAAAACACCTTTGTCAGACCCTTCTTCCTGGTCATGACTACATTAACCACAGGATGCACCTTCAGCATATTCATAATAAATTCACAATCATAGAATGGTTTAGGTTGGATGGGAACTTAAATATCATCTAGTTCCAACTCTGCTGCTGTAGGCAGGGACAGCTCCTGCTAGACCAGGTGGCTCAAAACCTCACCCAGTCTGGGTTTAAATACTTCTGGGGATGAGGTGTTAAAACTTCTTTAAGCAACCCATTCCAGTGTCTTGTCACCCTCATAGTAAAGGACTTATTCCTATTGTCTAATCTAAATTCACCCTACTTTAGTTTTAAACTGTTGCCACTTGCCCTGTCACCACATGCCCTTATAAAATGTTGCTCTCCATCTTTCCCGTAGGCCCCCTTCAGGTACTGCAAGACCACTATAAAGTCTTCTTGGAGTTGAGTCTTCTTCACGCTGAGCAGACCCAACTCACTACACCTGTCTTCTAGGAGAGGTGCTTCAGCCCTCTGATCATCTTCGTGGCCCTCCTCTGGCCCCTCTCCAACAGATAAATGTCTTTCTTGTTTCGGGAGCTCTAGATCTGTATGCAGTACTCCATGTGGGGTCTCACAGGAGCAGAGGACAGGGGCAGAATCACTCCACTCATCCTGCTGGCCACACATAATTTGATGCAGCTCATGATATGGTTGGGTTTTTAGGCTGTCAGTGCACATTGCTGCCTCATGTCAAGTGCCTCATCAACCAGCAGCCCAAAGTCTTTCTCTGCAAGGCTGCTCTCCACTGGTCACCCATCCTGTGCTTGGGATTGCCCTGACCCAGGTGCAGAACCTTGCGCTTTGTCTTCTTGAAGTTCATGAAGTCGGCACTGGTGTGGGCCCACTTTCCCAGCCTGTCAAGATCCCCCTGGATGGCATCCCTTCCATTCAAAATGTTGACCACACCATACAGATTTTTGTTGGCAAGCTTGCTGAGATTGCACTTCATCCCATTGTCTCTGTTGACAGCAGAGATGTTAAACAGCACCAGTCCCACTTATCACTGGTCTGCCATTGATTGCAACTCTGAGTGGCCATCTAGCCAATTCTGTATCTAATGAGTGCTCTATCCATCAAATCCATGCCCTTCCAATTTATAGACCAGGATGTTATGCAGGACAGTGCCGAACACTTTGCACAAGTCCAGGAAGATGACATCAGTTGTCATTCTCTTATCCACCTGTGCTATGACCACATAATAAAAAGCCACCAAATTCATCAAGCAGGATTTGCCTTAGATAAAGTGAGCTTGGCTGCCAACAAACACATCCTCATGTTCCATGTGCTCTATGAGAGTCTTCAGGAGATTAGTGAAAGCAGTTTCTAGTCCATACAAGTATGTTTCAAAATGTTTGCAAAACCAAGAGTTAGGGTTACCAAAGGGTTAGGGTTTATGAAGGAATAAAGTTTATATGTTATTATATATTCATTGTCATTTATATTTATTATTCAATGTATGTTACATTATCAGCTTAACAGGCCTCCTCTGCAATATAACAGCTGGGCACTTTAATGTGTATATCAGTGTTCCTATGAATTGTCTAATAGAAAGAAAATGCTGGCAGTTGCCAGATGTTTTTATCTAGTTTCAAGTGCTAAGAAATTCTGTGTTTTTTCTATCCTGTCCACTCCATTCTGTGTAAAGTCCGACAGTCAGTAAAAGACTACATTTATTTTCTGTAACACCTTTTTTGTCTCTAAAGCCCAAGAGAAACAGTCAGTGATTTGTTCAGGTCAGTTCTACTTGTGAGTCCTTTATTTGACCTCAAAGTGTCAAAGAAGTAAACAGTAAGTTTGTGTCCCTGGAAATATTTCAGTGGACTGGGATTAGTGAAAGTTGGAAGCCATGTTCCATTGCATCTAAAATAATGTTAATTTATGATATATTAAATCCAGGCCACTACACTACTTAGCATTGAACCTGGTGGTACACTTGTTGGATTTGCCCTGGTACTGGGAGGGTGTTACTGTCTGCTAGCAATGTCTGTTTCATTCCACGTTTCTGGTTAGTGCATAAAAGGCCTACCCAGCATAATGGCAGTTGGACAGCTGAATTCAGCAGCAAGTTGTTTGATATTAAGTAAAGGGTGTACTTCATAAACTGTAATATTTAATAAAACAAAATCAGCACTAACTCATCAAAAAGTGTAATCATCCACTGCAGCAGACTGGGTGGCTGGCTATGCATCAACTGCAGTCATCCCGGCTTCTTTCTCATGCCAGTGTGCACTGAACACCCAAATGTTGCTTCTGTATGTTTGATATGAAAGATGAGAGACAGGAGATACTGTCGGTGGTCATGGAAATACTTTTGCAGGCAAAAAGACATCCCTGCCTTGGGGATGGTCTTGGAGACCTCAGTGTCTTATCTATGCAGAAGCTAACACAAAAGTATGGGCAAACTTGCTTGTATAGGCTCAGGGAGCCGTAACAAGATTGCTGCTGCTGATGTTGTGAGGAGAGTTACTCCTTTTTGGCTGTTTTTGAAAAGTCAATGTACCTTTTGAATTCTAGCACTTTGCCACTGGCTGTGAGAGTGGATAATCCAAGCATCCTAATGGTTCCTTACATTTGCCTCAGCAGTGGTGCAATGACTCCTCACTCTGATTCCCAGACTTCTTGAGAGTTATTGAACAGAGTGGGAAAAACACCATTTGCATCTTTCACCTCTCCCAGACGTATTAGCGAGCTAAATCCCATTGTCCTGAACAGTGTGCTCATCTTCATGGCTACAGGACTATACTGTGTCAAACCAAGATTTTCCTGGGTTTGCTGGAAGTGAGTTATGAGTTACCCATCAGGACTCAGGGACAATATGCCTGTCTTCCACTGTCTTCTGGAAGTGTTGCTGTACCTGCTGAACATTAGCATCAACGTTAGTAGGGTGGCTGCAGCCATAATGTAGTATGGGCACAGCTTGAAATTCCATTTTTTCACAGACACCACAGAAGCCCTTTCCAGAGCCTTGCTACAACAGTGACAACTGATAGGAGTGCATTCCCTAACAGCTATTGCAGAAATGAGCTTCTGAAAAATGAACTTTTCTTCTGACTTGGAGAACTGCAGTTCGAAGTTCCTCCTGACTTGGACTTTGAGTTGGTTCTGGTTTCTGAGTGTCTGTAGCCTCCTGAAGAAAGCAAGCAACCTGAGTCTGCAAACGACCTGCTGGAACATGCTTCAAAATGCAGCTTCTGCTTCAGCCTGATGAGGCAGCATGCTGAATCAGAGAATGCTCTAGGCTGGAAGGGACCTCAAGGATCGTCCAGCTCCAACTCTCTGTCATAGGCAGGGACACCTCCCACCAGAACTGGTCACTCAAGGCCTTGAACACCTTCAGGGAGGGAGCAGCCACAACCTCCCTGGGCAACCTGTGCCAGTGTCTCACCACCCTCACTGCAAAGAACCCTTTCCTAACATCTACTTTCAATCTCCCCTCTGCCACTTGAAACCCATTCCCCTTGTCGTGACATTACAAGACCTTGTCAATAGCTCCTCCCCAGCCCACTTGTAGGTCCCCTTCAGATACTGGCAGGCCACTCCAAGGTCCCCTGGAAGCCTTCTCTTCTCCAGGCTGCACAGCCCCAACTCTCTCAGCCTGTCCTCACAGCAGAGCTGCTGCAGCCCTCTCAGCATCTTGGTGGCCTCCTCTGGACTGGCTCCAACACTTCCATGTCCTTCTTGTGCTGAGAGCTCCAGAATTGTACCCAGGAGTGCAGGTGGGGTCTGAGGAGAGCAGAGCCAAGGGGCAGAATCCCCTCCCTTGCCCTGTGCCCACACTGCTCTTGCTGCAGCCCAGCACAGGGTTGTGTCTGGGCTGCACTCCCACTGCAGGCTCCTGTTGAGCTTTTCATCACCCCAGGCCCCCAGGGCCTTTCCTTCAGGGCTGCTCTCCGCCATTCCCCACTCAGCCTGGAGTTGTGCTTGGGATTGCACCCACCCAGGTGCAGGACCTAATCCTTGGCCTTGTTGAATGTCATGAGGTTGGCCTGGGAACACCTCTGCAGCCTGTTCAGATCCCTGCCCCCTAGCAAGTCGACTGCACCACACAGCTGCAGACCTGCTGAGAGTGCACTGATTCCTCTGTCCATGTCACTGAAAGCCATGCCAGCAGCACAGGTGAGAGAGTACAAAAACGAGCACAAATATCGCTATGGTATCCTAGCTAGTGTGACCAGTATGAATTTTGGCATTTGCATTAATGTTTTTTCTTTTTTTTTTCCTAACTTTGTGCTCATCTCCTTAGTGAAAAGGGTATCTGCAAGCTGATACTGTTGAGTTTGACCACATCATAGGGAAAGAAGATTTTTCATCTTCCCACACTTTATGCCAATTAAGATTAAGAGACTCGTAGTTGATTCAAGCCTCATTATTCCACTAACATGGTTAAGATTGCATGTTCTTCAGCTTTGCATTAGAAAGGAGTCTATTAAGATGTAGGTGTAATATTATGGATGAAATTTAAAAGATTTAATTGAGATATGAGGAAGATGCTAGAAGCACTATGAAGCCTTGCCACTTTATTTGCCACTGAAAGGAGATTGCTTCCAGATTTGTATTTCAGCAGCATTAAAACATAGTGACTCACAGGCGTCCCATTTCTGCGGACTTTGTTCTGTTCTAGTTTCTTGATAGCTCTGTTAAGTCCTTTTTCTGTTCATATTCAAAAACGATCTGGGTTCATTATTTTCTTCCAAATGTTATCAAAATTGACTGTGAATCTAACTGGCAGTCATTTTGTGTGGTGTTTGTGTGCCTTGAAAGATTAGCTGTACTATATGAAGGGGACTGGTTAGACTGACTGATGCCCATTCTGTACATGCAGTATTTATAACATATGCTGGAAGAAAGGGGAAGTGGAATAGAGAGAGCTTGTAATTAATTCCTATTCATTATAAATATTATAGATCATAGATTTGTAGCATGAACTGATATCAAGAATTATGTCAGAGATGTTGTATATGTTTTCCCAAACCAAGGCAATCTGTAAATTGAATTACCTGTAATTCCAGTCTTGTGCCTTTTTTTGGTCAGAGAGCCAGTCAAGTTCCTCCCTGTCAGATGTGGAAGATTTGGAATATGTACATGCAAATTGATAACTGAGATTACACTCCTCATACTGTGTCCAGTTCTGGGCTCCTCAATTCAAAAGAGATGTTGAGATACTGGAACGTGTCCAGAGAAGGGCAACAAAGCTGGTGAGGGGCCTGGAACACAGCCCTGTGAGGAGAGGCTGAGGGAGCAGCTGGAGAAGAGGAGGCTCAAGGGTGACCTCATTGCTCTCTACAACTACCTGCAGGGAGGTTGTAGCCAGGTCCAGTGTTTCATTTAATTTGAGATATATTTGTTGTGGTAGGCCTAAACAGGCCAAAATAGGCTCATACATGTACTGGCTTGCCCAGGCATGTTTTTCTTCTCTTCCTCTCTCTGTTTTGGGGAAAAGCAACCAAGGGTGAGATGACAAAGAACCTGGAGCCACCGAGTCTAAGGACTCTGGCCTGCCCAGACTTGTTTTGTTCTTGTTTACAACCTGTGGTAAATAAGGTACATACACTTGGCTTGTGCCTGCCTCATGCAAGGCCTATGTTGTAGAAAAAAACCCAACAAACAAGCAAACAAACCCACACATACACACACACACAAAGCCCCACAACCAAATCAGAAATAGAACAGAATCTGCATTTATTTTATGTTCTGCTTGTGATAATTATTGACATAACTAGACATCGAATTGGATGGATAAATACCATCATGTAAGATATGGACTAGAAGTTGATGAAGCTTATTAACATAATTTTCTGTGATACTTAACAGTCACAGTGGTGGTCAGTATTTAAATGTTATGCATGTTGCTGACATGAAATGTGCCTTTATCCTGGAGTACCATGTCATGTTACCCCAGGTCTCACAGCTTTGGTGGAGTACAATAAAATTACACAGTATTTAGTACAATAACATAGAAGATACAAAGATGCATGTGAAGTAATTTTTAAGTGAGCTTGGAGGCACGCAGAGAAAATACAAAAAGAAATACAAGAGGAAGTGGCATTTGGTTCCTACGGAAGCATGAGAGGCTCATTATCACTGTTACTGAATATGGTAGATCAGAGCTGTGATGGTTTGGGTGTTCCCCACCTCCACCCACTTATGAAATCACCCAGACTAGACTCAGCCAAGCTGGGAATTAGAATGAAGCTTTATGTTTACAGCTTAGCACAATATACAAGCAGGTATTTACAATATATATATATCTATATACAGAAATAGACAAGTTAAAAAGTAATACAGAAACACGACTCCCCTCCCAGAAACCTGAGTCCCCAGGAGGGGCTCCCAACCACCCTTCCACCTCCTTTCCACCCCTCTACCTTATCCCAGACTTTGCCTTACGTTCAAGGTGAGTTTGAAGAATTGGACAGGGGGTTAGGAAGCAGATGGATTAGTTACACAGACAGCAGGTTAGAGAGAGAGAAGCGCAGGCAGCCAGAGCCCAAGAGCAGCTCTGTTATCTATGTTTGTGTTCTTGTTTCTATACATCTCAGCAAGCCTATGAGTGCAGCAGGCATCAGCACTGTTTCCTTTTCACAGCCTATAATCCAATTCCTGTCCTTAAAACATCCCAGCTAGGCTCAAACTAGCACAAGAGCTGAAAGAACTAGCGAGTCACTAATCATGTTCTCTACGAATGCACCAAAACAGATTCTGTTTGAAAGAATACTTGCCTGATTTTATTCAACCATTTACAACATTTAACCTCTTTTTTTTTTTTTTTTTTTTTTTAATCAGGAACTGCTCACCTGTACAATTAATTGTCTTTTTCTTGGCATTTATATACTCCAAATGATTACAGCAATTTTGTTTGTGTGCACAAACTCCTGACTTGTACATGCAAATGAAGCAAAGACTTAAATAAATTGCACATACAAATTCACATTGGAATGTGCAGTCTTGGTAACCATAATTAAGAACATAAACACATTTTTAAGCCCCTCCATAAGGAAAAAAAAAAGGATATAAAGTATTTCTTACAGTGTAGCTTCATTGCGCTGATTTGTTGCTAATTATAGCAGTACAAGAAGTGATAGTTACACAGAGAAGATAAAAAAGGAATTGCATAACTTGAGCTGATCTATTGTAAAAGCGAGTGATTCTGTTATAGTTGTGAACCTGAAGAATGAGATGTTAAGTCATTAAAAACTACAGCCTTATAATAAGACAATAACAAAAAAATTATATCCTTGTAAATAGTAACTGAACTACTATTCAGATTTTTATTGTTAAAAACTGCTTGTAAGAATATTGCATTCCTTCAAGGTATGCTTCATCTAGACAGCTGCTCTACAGTTGTGTAATAAAGATGTAAGTCACGTCAGAGAGAGCTTTAGTAGGCTTTCGGTGTACACATTGCCTGTGTTCAGAGCCATGAAGACAAGCACCATTAATTATTTGAGAAGTGTACTGGAAACTTCCTATTCCTACACAGAAAACCAGCCTGACATATTGGCAGGCAACAGATGTCATTGCAACAATTAGCAGTCTGGAAGTTTTGGTATTTGTCAAAAGTTGAGACCTTTCAGCTTCAGAAAATAAAGTTTCAAAATAAGAGCCTACAAAACAAATTAAATAATTGCTATCATAGGAATTAATTAACCCAGACTAGCAGATTAATTTGTTAAGGACATAGAAAAGTTCATCTGCAGATGTAAATGGTCTGCTCTCGCACGTGGAATAGAGAAATACATGATGAGCTACCTAACATATATATGGAGTTGAAAGCAGAAGGATTTCTTTTACTAAAGATTTCTTTTACTACTGAGAGGAAGACAGACGAAAAAAATAAGACAGAAAGATCATCTTATAGTATCAGTAGAAGAGTCACATGTATATGGCAGCATTTGATAAAGGATATCATCAAAATGACAAACTGCTCTGGACAAATCAACATTTTTTGTACATATATCTACTAAGAATGCACTTTAAATTCTGTACATACATCTAGCAGGAAGCACTTTGAATCTTTCCAAGAGTAGCAGACTTCTTTTTCTAACGTTTAGTTATTATCCTTAGGTCAAGAGATGATGAATTTAAAACTATCTCCACTGTCAGGCAGCTCTTTTTAAGCATTCCAAGAGAGAAAATCTGTTTTGAAATCATCACCACATTGTCCACTACCTGAATGTATTTTTGATACTGGGGCAATTCTTACAAATTCTATAACAAATACTTACTTGAACTAGACAACAAAGCAACTCTGAATTGGAAGTTCTGTCTTTTTTCAGTTGTTGTTCTAAAAATAAAGGAAAAGGCAGGTAGAAGAGCAGGCCACAGCTTAAATCAGCTTGACCGTTTATTCAGGCACTGCAATAGCTTTTGATACAATCCAATGTCCAACTGCAGCATCTTCTGGTGAGGCAGGAGTCTTAAACACCACATAAGAGTATAAATGATTCTTGGAAATCAGAAGCTTCCATTGCCTTCAAAATCAGGCACTATCTCCTCTCAAAATAATTGGGAGAAACTCCAGCAACACAGGTTGTTTACATGGTTACAGTTTTTTTTGGACTTCGCTTTTGTAGTGCTCACTGCAGTGTTGAGAAACTACGCTGCTGCCTTATCCCTGCCTCTAGAAGCCCTTCCATGTAAACTGTAGCCTAACCACTATTTCAACTTTCATTTATGAAAAGCAATTGGATATGCTGAACAGCTCCCAGCAGTGTTAAATGAATTACTGCATTATGATACAGCGTCCTTGGTCTAACAGATTTTCTTGCTTTCTACAGGCCTTGAGTTTGAAGATTACAGCAGCAAGAGTTGGTTTGTTTGTCTTCTGTTTGCTTGATCATTTGTTTTATTTTAGAAAGTGGTAAAGAAGCAGTATCTGTCCTCTTCAAAAATGCAAGGAAGGATGCACCATGCATCTCATGGGAGTGGACAGGCTTCGCTCTCTTTGCAAGTGCACAGATTCTTCCATTAGGCCTTGGCTTGTGCATCTTCAGCATGTGAAACATGCTAAATAGAAGTCAGTGAAGTTTACCTGAGTGTTCAAGAATTCTCTCCACTATTTGGACATGTGCCATAGAGCTTTGCTGACTAGTTCTAGCTACTAAAGTGTGTACCTCCTTTTTGGTCCTTTTTGTTATGAGTTCCACAATAAGCCAGGGCAAGTGAGTAGAGGAATGCTTCTTCTGCCCTAGAGATACCCTGCAGCAAAGATGCTGGGGTGTTCACTATTACGGCTGTTACCTAATATTTCAGTGCAAAATGCTTCTTGGCATTTCTGTTGCTCCACATCACTGAGATACCAGCTTTTTACTGCATGGAACTGAAGGAATTAAGGAAACATTCTCTTAAAAAATAAAGCTTTTGGAGCAAGAATTAGAAAGTAATAAAATGCATTATTAAGCTTATGCTTTGAAGTGTAAGAGTTTTTGCGGCTGCTGTGAACAGATTTTGTGACTCAGTAACTATTATCATTTACTCCAGCACTGCATTGTCCTGAAGTATTCTCTGAGTTAACATTTCTCTTGCTACTTAAAGGTAGTTACTGGAGGTGCTGGAGTTGACTACTGGGAGATACAATGGTCTTTTCTTTCCATTTTTTTCCTGCAGACCTTCCTGTTCCCCAGAGTATGCACTAGTATATTGGAGGAAATTGCTTCCCTTCTTTTTCACCTCTGTCATGCACTTTAATTATAATCTCTGTTGTGCACCTCAATTAGCTTGGCTGATTTTTTTGTTCTCTGTCTTCTCAAAATGCAATGATGTCCCTTTAAAAATTATACAATGTAGAAAATAATATTTATATCACTTTATTCAAAGATTTGTGAAGTCTGTCTAATTGTGGCTTTTCTATTGGCTCTAACCATAAAATATTAACAGAAATAGAGACTTAGGTATGGAGCAGTGTATTTGCATATTCATATTTCCCACCTCAGACAATGTATTAGGTTCCAGTGATCCCCACAGTATAAGTAGTTGCAAGCCTCTACAGGAAGATGCATCTTGTGGATTTTGTCTCTCTCCTTCCATCACTAATAAAGTACCCTAATCATCTTGACATTTTCTTCTTCCCAGTTCCACAAATGTAACTGTAGTATATTTTTATTTGAAGACTAATTATAGCTTGCATATGTTTCATTGGTGCTTTGCACAAGCCCTACGAGGAGAGGCTTAGGGAGCTGGGGTTGTTTAGCCTGGAGAAGAGGAGGCTCAGGGGTGACCTTATTGCTGTCTACAACTACCTGAAGGGTGGTTGTGGCCAGGAGGAGGTTGCTCTCTTCTCTCAGGTGGCCAGCTCCAGAACAAGAGGACACAGCCTCAGGCTGCGCCAGGGGAAATTTCGGCTCGAGGTGAGGAGAAAGTTCTTCCCTGAGAGAGTCATTGGGCACTGGAATGGGCTGCCTGGGGAGGTGGTGGAGTCGTCGTCCCTGGGGCAGTTCAAGGCAAGGTTGGATGTGGCACTTGGTGCCATGGTCTAGCCTTGGGCACTGTGCTAAAGGGTTGGACTTGATGATCTGTGAGGTCTCTTCCAACCTTGGTGATACTGTGATACTGTGATATTGTATGCCAGGTGATGACCTTTAAGCATCATTTTCCCTGCCAGAAATTGCTGATGGAGATCTATGGAAACTAGGAGATAGGTTCTGTCTTTACCACTTTGAACAATGAACAAAAACTTCTTTATGACCATGTATGGTACACTTACAGTACATTTAGACATATAATGTTTCATTGCATGAAGGAAGCAAATCTCATTGACATCAGATATCATTGCCACTATGACATGTCAACCTGCTTTGGTGGTCCTGCTTGAAAATTTTGAGACAAAGACTGAAAAGGTCACGTGTGTTTTTTTAAATGCTGGTTCCTTGTGATAATTCTACTGTTGCAGTGCTGTGGTAACATGGTAGTGCAGTCTCTGCGCAGTTGAAAACTGGAGACTTCCCACTATAATAGCTTCTGATTTTACCTAGGCAACTTTTTTATTTACTCAGCTTCCGGGACAAATCTGTTTGTCTCAAATCACTGACACATCTTCACTAGTCAGAGAATAATCACTAATTCCTTCCAGACAGGAAAGCCGCTTTTGTTTTGATTTTACCCTGAGTTTGTTTTTCACTGATGGTGATTATACAGGCATATGTAAAAGGACCTAACAGAATGAAACTGTAAGGGTCTCTCTGGGTTCCCCTTTAGGAAGGTGTATCTCAGCTAAATGTATAGAAAATAAGTTGTGTTAAGTTGCCACACAGTGCAGTTTTGTGGAGACTTCTCAATTTTGATTGTTGATTTCTCATTGGGCTGTACAAGTCTTATTTTCATGAGAAATAATCTTCCTACAGGCAGACAGACCAACAATGTCAGACATAACTAAAAGCTGCTCCTTAGTTTCCTCCTTATTTTCTTATTTCAAGCAACTTGATAACTTGATAACAGTTCAGATGTTTAAAGCTGGAATGAGCTGTTTCTTTCTCAGTGACATGCTCACAGAGCAGCCGAAGAGACTCCTTTTTTTTCCAAACCAAAATTTTGATGACCACAGTGTTTACTTTTTCTGGATTTCGTGTCTATACATCATACACTCCCCAGGCTGACAAAGAACTTAATGGCCATAATGGTCTCAGGCAGTAAAGACTCTTCTGCAGGAGAGCCCACAGCTACATTTTGTAATAATTGGCCATACTCAGTGATTCAAAAGATCCTTAAAATACTGCCCTGTCCAGAACGAAATGAAACCCTCACTCTGCAGTGCCCGAACAATGCCAGGGGACCAAGCCCTCTGGCCTGCCAGCCTGCAGACAGCCTGCAGACTTCAGCTGCCTTCCCCTGGACTTGGCAATATGTCTCATTTCCCAGGTAGATCCCAGTGAAGCATGGATTTCTCTACACTTGCTATATATCCATGTCTTGGTTTAGGTCACTATGGCACCATGGGGCCAGCACCCCCCTGGGGCTCAGCAGTGACAAGGGCTCCCAGGCAGGGCCTGTATCACCACCTTGGGCTTTTGGTGGCAGGCCAAGAGTGCTGGTCTGCAGGTGACCTGAGCTGATCAGGTGCTATCAGCAAGCAAGGCAGGTCTCTGTCATGGCAAAGCAGGAACCAAGCCCTCAGCCAAAAGTAGCTTCTGTAGGCAGAGGTCAGTCTCACGACCACCCTGTCAGGGAGCCTTTCCTCATAGCCTCACCAAGACTGGGCCACCCTCAGTTACACTGCTGCTGAGCTAGGTGTGAGCCCACACAGCCAAAGTCCTGGCAAGGAGATGCAATCAGGGGCATTTAAGGGTAGTAACCACCATAGATCAACCCTGCAGCCATGCATGGAAAAGGGTGGTGTCCCACAGCATTGTGCAGGACACACATACTGTCCTGTTTGGAACAGCTAAGATCATATTTCTTTTTAGGCACTTAAGTGTATAATGCACATTGAAAATGTTTCCAGTCTGCTTCAATACCTCTGTAAACAATACCAGCAGTGCTAATTGCTGCTGCTTCTCCAACTCTGCTCGGACTGGGAGGCTAGCAAGCCACGGATCATTTTCTGTAGGACTTCACCAGGGCTTTGTGTAGTGTTAATTTCTTTTTGTATATGCCTGGGTGCCATATATTAGGCATTAAGAAAGGAAAATTATATTAGTTACAAATTTTCTATAGTTTAAAAACCTTGTAATCAGATCCTGATAAGGTTGCAGTAAAGCACGTTTATAGATGTGTTACCTTTTGTGACACCAATTAAACAATCAGTGCTTCTTTGCACCATCTCTAGTATTTTTCAGTACCCTGCTAATTGCTTAACCATTAAGACAATATATTATCTTCCCCCGGGCTTTACACAAGTCAAATCTAATGCAGTTGATATAATTAGTAACTCACAGACTCCTGTTAGACAACATTAGGGAAAATAAGACGTGTCAAAATAATTTGAAAGATAGAAATATTAAAACAAACCCTAGAGGTTTTTTCAGATGGCAGCTTTTTGTAGTTTACATTCTAGATTACACTAACATATGCACAAGTAGTTTGTGAAAGTGATTGATGCAATAACAGTATAGAACTGTATCTACTGTAACTATCTGCTTGTATATTGTGCCAGCTGTAAATAAATAGCTTCATTCATATTTCCAGAGCTGGCTGAGTCTAGTCTGGGTGATTTCTAAAGTGTGGGGGGGTGGGGAACACCCAAACCATCACATCTTTGCAATTGGAACAGATTTTACTTATGCCTAAAACTTGCTTCTGTTTATGAGATGTATTTTCTTGGTTTTGCAGCTTGTAGGCCTGGATTCTATAAAGCATTTGCTGGAAATGTAAAGTGCTCCAAGTGCCCTCCATACAGTTCAACTTACGTAGAAGCAACATCTGTCTGTCAGTGTGAGAAAGGTTATTTCAGAGCTGAGAAGGATCCACCAACTATGGCGTGTACCCGTAAGTGTGATCAGTACTGGTGTCTTCGGTTCTCTTCTCCTGTCTCGTTTACTTGATTTTGTATAAAAAGTGTTGTGCTGCAGTCTTCCTGCTGAGAGGATTCTTGAAAAATCGACATGTTAAATGCATGAAGTATTTTAATAGACTAAGTGTAGAAAAAGCTTAACGTATAAAACCTTAAACCCAAAGTTGTGTTATAATAACCGTCAGAGTGTTGTCATCATTTTGGTATGTTTCACACTGTGCGAGGCAGCATCACGTAAAAGTAACTGAGCCAATAGAATTGAACTACCAATACTACTAGTAGTAGAACTGAATGGCTTTCATGCTCATGCAATTCTTCACAAATGGGAAAATTGGTAACATGCCAAATTATTTGAAACTGATTAGATAATAACCCTGAAGCCATTACACAGACCAAGACATTACACATCAACTACGAAGGAATCATGGCCACTAAAAATAGCATTCCTCAGATCCAAGGCACTTAGCAGAAAGTTATGTATTCTAACCACAGAGTTTTCAGGGTGCAAAGATAAGTCCCAGCCTCCAGGTATTTAAAGAATCACAGAATTGCAGAATGTTAGGGGCTGAAAGGGACCTCGAAAGCTGATCCAGTCCAATACCCTGCCAGAGCAAGATCACCTAGACTAGATTACACAGGAACACAACCAGGCAGGTTTTGAATATCTCCAGAGAGGGAGACTCCACAACTGCCCTGGACAGCCTGTTCCAGTATTCTGGAACATAGAGTTCAGAGAGGCAGCCCAATCAAATGCATACAATCTGTTGTGAATTCACCTCAGAGCAGGACGAGGTTGACCTGTCGTTTTGCACAAAATATGTGAGGGAATAAACAATGTTATTCCAGACTTCCCACAAGAAAGTGGTAATTACAAATAATTCCACTCAAACGAGTGCCCCTGGCACAGGCCATTAAAAAATTACCTGCAGAACTGGCACACGTCCTCTGCACTCGACAATTTCCTGATGAAAAAGGTGGTTTCACTCATGCATTCTGCAGATGTGGTTCCGTATTGTTTATATGTCACTGATTTTTCACCTTTACCCATTTAATGCGTTTACCTTTGGTTTGGGCAGAAAAACATGTCCAGGCAAGGCAAGGCATGTGTAAGCCTATTTGGGCCTATGGGCCCTCCACAACAAGAGAGCAGGTAACTACAACACATTGGTGCTTTCCAAACAAAATTGGGGTGTAGAGAGCTGCTCTGGCCAAAAACTGTCAGGGGGGGACATGCTGACAGACCTCTCCATTCCTGCTGAGAATGTCAACCCAAGTGTCTGTGTGAGTGGAAAGAGGGAAGAAATCAACCACAGGAGTGGTACCAGTGCCTTGTCTCACCCTGATTTGGAAGAAATATGAAATAAAGGAGAAAGTGAACCACATTCGAGTTCCTGCCTTGCTCTAGGTTCAGTACCATCATGCTTTGTCTCTTATTTAGCCTAGATTGCAAGGTATGAGTACTTTATTGACTGTAACAGCAGATCTATTAATCTTACATCTATGATGAAGATTATTTCATAAGGAGGAGGTCCAGCGGAGGGCTATGGGGATGAGGGGACCAGAGCACTGCCTGATGAGGAGAAGCTGAGGGACCTGGGGCTGCTTAGTCTGAAGAATAGAAGACTGAGAGGGGATTTAATCAATGTTTATAAACACCTGAGGGCTGGTCGGGGGTGGGGACAGGCTCTGCTCACTGCTCCCTGGGATAGGACAAGGAGCAATGGGTGTAAGTTGCAGCACAGAAGGTTCCACCTCAATACAAGGGGGAGCTCCTTGACTGTAAGGGCTACAGAGCACTGGCACAGGCTGCCGAGAGAGGTTGTGGAGTCTCCTTCTCTGGAGACTTTCAAGGCCTGTCTGGATGTGTTCCTCTGTGATATGTGCTAAATTGTATGGTCCTGCTCTGGCAGGGGATTGGACTCAATGATCTCTTTGGGTCCTTTCCAACCCCTAATATCCTGTGATTTCACTAATTGTCAGCTTTGCAAATGACACCAAGACTCTTAACAGACAAACTATGCTCTTGTCCTTTTGAACATCACCAGGAATGAAGAGTCTGTAGGCCAATTTATTCACCAAGTGGTATCTTTAGCCTCACTACTTTCACATTATGCTTGGCTATTAAAATTAGGTTTCTTAATAAATACAAGCTCACTGTCTTTTGTGGGTCTGTACAGATGTGACTAATTGAAATGTAATAAACAGAGATACAGATATGAGTGGTTTAGAGTGTCCCTTCTAGATTGTCATGATTTACTGTAATAAAATAAGTGAGGGATTTTGTTTGTTGTTAGTGGGAGTCAGAGAAAAAACAAACTGTTTAGTAAAAAAAATACCCTTTCCACAAAACCACTTCTGGGACAGATGTGTATTTTGGATGTTCATTTGGCAATTTGGATCCTGAGATGTGAGATGCAACAGAAGAGATTACACATTTTTCTTGCCACCTTTTAATTGGGTTCTTGAATTAAACACTGACTGAATAAGGAATGTATTTGTATTCAAACATTTTGAACCAACTGCATTAATACCTATTTTATTTGTTTCCCCAAGTCCTGAAAAGCAATATGCCTACAATAAGTAGTTGTTTTATTATCTGATTTCATTCCTGTATAGGGTTAGTCAGTATTCCTCACTCTAGAATTTTTTCCTCAGTACTGGAAAACTTGATTATGCAGCACTATGGAAAAGAAGAACTTTGACTTAAGAAACTATGAAATTAAGACTTTAGTGTCAAGCATCCACTTTTGCTCAAGATGAGCTTGGAAACCAATTTAATTAATTCCATGAAAATGCATACACTCTACTTTTCAAGAATTGTACAACTGTACATTTTTACTCCATGTAACTGTAAAAGCAGAAAAGCTAATGTTCATCAGAGAAATGAAAATTGTATTAGGATACATTGTTATTCTCTTCAACCTAGCTTTTTTCAATTGTTTTGCACTTGGCATCAATCTCTTACTGCTGCTCTTTCTCCTTTTTGTATTTCTTTGTCATATTGAAGTACTGTATCTGTGATCTCTATGTATAAATGGTGAGCAAAAAATAGCATTGTAGCTAATCCCCTGCCTGATCACTCTGTACTAACTTTTACCACTATAATGTAATTGGGTACATTGGTCCATACTTCAGGGCTAAAGGCAGGCAGGTTTATATTTCGTATCTGAATTGGAATGCATCTATTTTCATGTTATGTGCTTAAAAAAAGTTTGAACTCAACAGAGCTATGCTTTGTTCAATAATCTTTGCCAAAAATGATCGCCTCTGGTTTTAAAAGCCAATACAATATTCTAGCAGCAAAACAAAGCCATTGACTCTAATGCCTCTATAATTATATATATATATTTGTTTTCAGTTTATCATTATGTTCAGATGTAAGAGTCTTCTTTTGCAGTCACTGGCTTCCATTTTTCCTGCTTGCCTCACAAAAAAAGAGTAAATTATTCTGAAAAGTAAACATGTGATACAGCATTCCACATCATGACATTACTTGTCTATGCTATGTATATATGTACATAAAAAAAGCATTTATGAACAGAAGTAGCACATGCAGATGTTGATTCTGAATATTCTCAGACAACAATAGCTACTTTTTGCCCTTCCATATAAATCCAATAGTAAAAGTAATGCCAACTTCTAAGAGTCAAATAGTTGGTATTGGACAGTTCCCAGTTGAAAAACAAAGTGGTTTTGAGACAATCAATGCTCTATAGTGGTTAAAATACTGCATTGCTGTCACTGAATTTCTGCAGCAATGAATTTGCTCTTCTTCCCTTCCACAAAAGGCAAAATGCACTTTACCTTCACAAAAGATAATGTGCAAAGCAAGATGAAGTGCAAAGCATTACAGAAGGCATAAACTCAGCTTTGTTGCGCTTCCTACTACATAAGAAAGCTTAAGCCCTCCTGGGGGGAGGGGTCTGGAATCCTGACCCGGGGTCCCCCTGGCCCCTGCTAGTAGGCATAGTCTGGAACCTGAGCCTGCCAGCTACTCCTGGCCCCTCCTGGTGGGAGATCACTCCCGGTGCAAAGGCTAGCCCACTCCCATTTCCTCTCTGCAACCCTATAAAGAGGCAAGCCGAGTTGCTGTTCTTTCTCTCTCTCTGCCTTGTCTGAGGAGCAACACCCTTGCTACTGCAACTGCTCCAGCTTAGCCATATGGTCCAGCCAACCACCCATGTGGCTGACCAGCTGCCTCCTGAATCTATCTCCATCCAGGACAATCCAATGTCATCCATCTGGTTTTGTATATATGTTTGTATCTATTTTCCTTCCCTTATACCTCTGTAAATTCCCTTACCCTAAATACACAGGCTCACAGGATGTCAGGGGTTGGAAGGGACCCAAAGAGATCATTGAGTCCAATCCCCTGCCAGAGCAGGACCACACAATCTAGCACAGATCACAGGGGAACACATCCAGACAGGCCTTGAAAGTCTCCAGAGAAGGAGACTCCACAACTTTTCTGGGCAGCCTGAGCCAGTGCTCTGTGACTCTTACCGTAAAGAAGTTTGCCCTTGTGTTGAGGAAGAACCTCCTGTGCTGCAGCTTCCATCCATTGCTCCTTGTCCTATCCCAGGGAACAAGTGAGCAGAGCCTGTCCTCCTGCTCCTGACCCCCAGCCCTCAGGTGTTTATAAACATTGATTAAATCCCCTCTCAGTCTTCCCTTCTCCAGCACTACCCTTTATTTATTTTAAATGTTTTTTTTTGCTTCCAAAATCTGTGCTAGGCTGTTTTTTGTGTGTGTTTTACCCCTTTTCACTCCTTCTCCCTAATCCTTTGTTTTCAGAAAGGGGGAGAGGGGAGGCATCCTACAATTAAATTTGTCTCATGGGCTTTGGGTCTCCAGGAAGCTCTAAACTAGAACAAATGCCAGTCTGCTCCACACAGAAAATGTAGAAATACTTTTTACATTATAGTTTGTAAATGAAGCAAAAGATACATTGCTCATGCTTGGACTGTGTTTCATGTGAGAAGCAAAATAGCTGTATGTCTTTTACTGCTTATCCATCTGAACTGTGTTTTACTCTTTTGCATAAAATCCAAAGTCAGGAAATTTGCTGTGAGGAAAAGAATCCATCATTGGCACCAATATATTTGTTTTCCTTTAAAAAGTCCCTGAGAGCTTTGCACATAGGTATCTGAAGGAGGGTCACTGCTACCAAGTTTTTCCAGAGTGTCAAATAATCTGTATAATTTTAGAATCAAGCAGGTTGGAAGAGATCTCGAAGCTCATCCAGTCCAACCTAGCACCCAGCCCTAGCCAATCAACCAGACCATGGCACTAAGTGCCTGTGTAAATGATAACAAGGCAGTCAGGCCACATTCATAAAAGCCCAGTGACACATAACTTAGCTGAATCTGAGGATTAGAATTAATTGTCTGTCTTTGTTCCGAGTTCTAAATCTTAGTAAACGATTCACTGCATGTCATTACATCTTAATATTTGCATGAAAACAGAGTTTAACTGGCACAATTTAACAGCAATTAAAAAGCTATTTGATCATCATGCAGATCATCCTGAGGATCCTCTGGTATGAAGTGTGTCTCAGTGTTTGCAAGCAGATAGCCATATACCTAAAAACACTTCCAACATAATTGATAATCACCTCTTTTTTCACTGAAATCTGAATGTATAATAATTCATGTTTTCTCTTGCAATGGAAGATTAAACCCCTAATCAGGAATTGAACAACCCTGACTTTCTAGTACAAATTAAAAGGAAAAAAAAAATAAGCAGTATATTTTATCTATTGTTTTGGAGGGTTTTCTTACCAATGCCATTTATATGTAATACAAGTGACCTGCAGAAAAGAACCCCACAGCCCCTAGAGAGCTCTGAAGTAGGGATGCTTATCACGGCGCCAGGTGACAGGGGCGATCTGTCCACCAAACCCACACGCCTGTGCGGTATGCTGCAAAAGCATACATAGTCATGATAAGAGGAAGGGTTAGTACAATTACTTCTTAGAATTGGTGTGGTTACTATATTATTCATTTGGAACTCATTAACATAGGTGTCCTCCCATTGTCCACCCCTCTCTGTGGTTTCCTGGTGGTCAGCTGGGATGAAGGCCAGTAGTTTTCCTCACAGTGTACTTTTCAAATGCAGTCCAATTTTGCAGCTGGCTTCCTTTAATTGGTTCGTTAGCTTGTAGCCTGGGTGTTTCAGCTCCTCTTTATCTCTGTCCTGCTCGCTTTAGTCAAAAAGAATGCGAGCTCTGACTGTTCAAGGTTACGTATTATAAACATTCAACTAATTGCTACAAATACATCTACAAAGCTTGATATCTATGGTTACATATTATAACTCTTCAACTAATTGCTACAAAAGCCTTATTACTCCTTAATCAAGAATGTGCATCTGGTCTGTGGGGGCCTGTGTTTGTAAAACTTAAGGGACTTTTCACGAGTGTTCTTTGATTTTATACTTTTACCTTCATTAAAAAAAAAAAAAATATAAGACAAAGCCAGACAAAATCTGCTATTGCCCAGATTCACCTTAATTTCTGTTTTGGCTTGCAAAAATTGATGAAGTAGCATTAAAAATACTGAGCTTTAATGAGCTACTCTCATAATAGATATAGTTCATGTAAGAATAAATTTGGCAAAGTTTTAAAACATTGGCTCCAATTCTTAGAGCAATTAGACAGATGCTTAATTATAAGTGTATGAATATGACCAATGATTTCCAGGGCATTACTGATCCACTTGAAGTTATGCATATATGTAAGTATAATTAAGACTCATCCTCAATATTGCTAATTTTTTTCCCTGGCTATAACAGTGGAAATGTTTTAAAACCAGTCGTTATTTAATTCTCACAGCATGTTTATAGAGGAAACATAATTATTCCTGTCTTCTGCATGTAAATCCTAAGAACTGAAGCTGGAGCTATCTTTGATGGTTCTAGCTTATTCCTCTCTCAGGACTGTTTTTCACACTAGTTGGAACCATCGAGCCCACAGTAGTTTCATGTGAAGCCTTTGTTAACAAATTACGTTTAGAAATACTTACATGTTACAGTATCAGAAATATTTTGGTGTTTGACTCATCACAAGGTCACAGTAGAGACCAAGAAGGAAATGCTGAAAATATTGCCTGTGGCCATAAAAACTGGAAATTACAAACATGATTTTCATCTGAGAGATTCTAGAAATGTCAGTCTTCAGTAGAAATGAGTCACAAACTAAACGATTGCTTGATACACTGAACGATAGATGGTCTTTATTGTCCAGGGTTTTTGGGCTGCTAACTGTGAACTCTGCATAAATAGATGTATGAATAAATGCTCAGGCACTCAAAATAGTTTAACTTTTCTTGTCTACTAAAAAAATAGAAAGCAATGTAACACCTCAAAATATTTTAATGATCAAGTGTCTGAAAATCAGTAGCTAACTCACCACTTTCTTTAGGGCACAAATCCCTTAAATGACTTCCTCTAACAGTTTCTGCCTTTCCTTCACCCCATCCTTAATTCTTATGTAAAAAAAAATCACTAGGTGGTGAAGTTCTTCCAGCAGACTATGGAAGCTGATACATAAAGCCTCAGATGATTCACACGTGATCCTACACAGCAGACTAGCCTAACAGCTTAGAACTTGTGGTCATACCTCGACTATCATAGAATCATAGAATCAAACAAGTTAGAAGAGACCTCCAAGCTCAGCCAGTCCAACCTAGCACCCAGCCCTAGCCAGCCAACCAGACCATGGCACTAAGTGCCCCAGCCAGGCTTGGCTTCAACACCTCCAGGAACGACGACTCCACCACCTCCCTGGGCAGCCCATTCCAATGCCAATCACTCTCTCTGCCAGCAACTTCCACCTAATATCCAGCCTACACCTTTCCTGGCACAACTTGAGACCGTGTCCCCTTGTTCTGTTGCTGGTTGCCTGGGAACAGAGCCCAACCCCACCTGGCTACAACCTCCCTTCAGGTAGTTTTAGACAGTAATGAGCTCTGCTCTGAGCCTCCTCTTCTCCAGACTAAACAACCCCAGCTCCCTTAGTCTCAGACCATAGTGAAGGCAATCTCACTGGTGGTCTCTGGAGGTCCATTCAAACCCTTACCACCTGTGATTCTGCAAGATTCATGGGAAATGGATCACTTTTGGCTGAGAGTATAGAGAGCTTTACTATCTGTTTTCTAGCAGAGAGATTTTTTACGCTCTGCCTTCATCTAGTATCTTTGCACCCCTTCCCACAGTCTTCGAGAAGTAGTTTTTCTTCTGCTTTGTACCCATCCTTTTAGATCTGTAACTCGTGAACTTGATATCTTCACTGTTAACATTGATTTTTGTTAGATGCCAGGTGGGAAAGAAAAAAAAACCTGTAAACTGCCTCCTGTGCCTAATAGTAATGTCGGTATTACTAACTAGAGTTAGTATTACTAACTCTGTTAGTGAACAGCAGCAAGCAAATCCCTACAGAGCGGAGGTCAAAATAACATCTGACACTGAAGAATGAATACAACTAATTTTACCTCTTGCAGTTATTATAAAGCTATTATTTATTTATTTAAATCATATAAAATGTCAAAGATGCTTCAGAAAAGTATCAGAAAAGTCTACATTACTAGACATAAAATAATCTTTATGATTAAAACTCTCCCTCAATATCTCACAGGATCAAGATCTACCTAGTACAAATTTGTGATATCAAGTCTAGATTTGACATTCCTGAGCAATTTTTATGTTGCCTTAAGTAATATCTGAATTAATTCTGATGTATTAAGATTCCTCAGCATTCCGCGATCTAACCCATTTATTTTTTCTACTTAATTTTCAAAGACTGTAAATATTTAGATAACTTTCAATTTTTGCATTGGATTTGGTATTGAAATGTAAACCTTTTATCTCCCATTTGCATATAATTGCCTGAAGGCTAGTACATTTTTTCATGTTGATTTTTCACTCCAAACAGAAAATTGTCACTTAGCAGGCTTTCTCCTTCTCTGCAGGACCACCTTCTGCTCCAAGGAATGTAATTTTTACCATCAATGAAACAGCTCTCATGTTGGAATGGAGCCCTCCAAGTGACACTGGAGGGAGGAAAGATCTCACTTACAGCGTCATCTGTAAGAAATGTGGATCAGATGCCAGCCAGTGTGAGATTTGTGGGGGAGGCATCCGTTTCATCCCCAGGCACACAGGTCTGATCAACTCTTCTGTTACAGTTCTTGACTTTGTATCACACATGAACTACACCTTTGAAATAGAAGCCATGAATGGGGTCTCAGAGCTGAGTTTCTCTCCCAAGCAGTTCACAGCTATCACAGTTACCACAGACCAAGATGGTAAGTCCCAGCATTGCATTTCTGTTACTCTGACCTTGTCATCTATGCACTAATCAGGAGGGTTGTTTTGTCAATTGGAAGGCTTGGTCAGCAAGTTGAGATGCTTTGCAGATTAAAGGTTTTCAAGTGCTTTCATGGTCAGTGCTTCCACTGATGAGGATACTAAATGCTTTTGGCAGTTGGCCCTTGACCCAACAGGGCACAAAAACGTAGTCTGCTCTTTAAATGCAAGTTTTAACTACCTGAGATGATCTATTAGTGGTTCATCAGAACTGCTGTATGTGTCTGGTGCTTTTCCAAGTCTTTCCTTATGATTTCAGTTTTGAAAGAATAAAATGCTGCAGGGTAGCACAATTTCACAATTTACAGGTGAAATGAAGGTGAAGATGCTTCCCTTAGGATTTGTTTTTCGTAGTATTAATGCTGTATGCTGAACTGTAACATATTTCAATGTCTGTACAGCCATCTATTTAGGTGGGGTGTCCTAATAGATTTTTGTTTCTTTCTTTCTTCGTCCATTTTCCCTTATTGTTTTTGCGCTTGTTCTTCCCCCCACTTTAGTTCAAATGTATGTCCAAGGTCAACCTTTATGAGAAACAGGGGAAACTAAAAGACCTCTGTATCTTCATTTATTTCTGCAACTTTCTCGAGCTATGCCAGGAAAGAGCATGATGGGCTACCAGCAAAGCAATCTATATAGCAGCATTATCTCCTGGCTCATGTTACTGGAAATGAGAAGCCTATTTAAAAATTATGCCTTGCTGACATTTGTTCCACAAATGTTTTTCATCTACCGTGCTGTGACATGGCAACTGCCGCCAAAGTGTTTCATGTAGAACAGGAACCAAACTGGCAAAACCACTATTTTGAGTAGAAGACCTCTGATAATGTGAAAGTGTTCAGTAGCAGTGTTAATCAAGAGGATTCTGCTATGCTCCAATTGCAGGAAGACCCTGGGCTCTTTCACTGATCAGCCTAGCAAAAATCTGCTTATCTGTGTATCGAGGACAAGTAGTTTTGTTGATAAGTAATGACTTGTTTGCCTTTGGGCATAGAAAAATTAACAGCTTGCTGTGATGATGATCATGATATTGACAATGACAGCAATACTAATAGTATTCATTAAAATGGATTAGAAGAAGCACAAAAATTACTCCCTGTTCATGATGATGGTAACAGAAGGGCTAATTATATAGGATGCCTAATGACAGATGCCATGCACTGAGAATTGCCTTAAGCTTTTAGGCAATGTATTATGTTGTGAGCATGTATCTCTCTCCTTTCTTATTAAAGGAAACAAACATGGTGTTGGAAACGTCTCTTATGCATACTTATTTTTAGCCATTTTGTTACATGGTACTAAATGCAACTCATCAAGCATGCATAGGTAGAAATCACCATAGATGTGGCTTGTTTTAAAACTAAGAGCAGTGTGACCTTTGTCATATGTATTTATATGGTGGACTCTTTAAACAACAATGACTTTTGCTGTTGCATGTTCCTGGTTTAAGGATATAGATTTTTCACTGTGGTTTACTAGTAACAGGGAAAAGATCAATGTCTAGGTATTTTGTGACATTCTGTCAGTAAACTGAAGATGAGCCAGCAGTGTGCCCAGGTGGCCAAGAGAGCCAATGGCATCCTGGCCTGCATCAGGAGCAGTGTGGCCAGTAGGACAAGGGAGGTTATTCTTCCCCTGTACTCAGCACTGGTCAGGCCACACCTTGAGTACTGTGTCCAGTTCTGGGCCCCTCAATTCAAGAAAGATGTTGAGGTGCTGGAACATGTCCAGAGAAGGGCAACAAAGCTGGTGAGGGGCCTGGAACACAAATCCTATGAGGAGAGGTTGAGGGAGCTGGGCCTGTTTAGCCTGGAGAAGAGGAGGCTCAGGGGTGATCTTATTACTGTCTACAACTACCTGAAGGGGCATTGTAGCCAGGTGGGGGTTGGCCTCTTCTCCCAGACAACCAGCAATAAAACAAGGGGACACAGTCTCAAGTTGTGCCAGGGTAGGTATAGGCTGGATGTTAGGAAGAAGTTCTTCACAGAGAGAGTGATTTCCCATTGGAATGGGCTGCCCAGGGAGGTGGTGGAGGCACCGTCCCTGGGGGTCTTCAAGAAAAGACTGGAAGAGGCACTCAGTGCCATGGTCTAGTTGACTGGCTAGGGCTGGGTGATAGGTTGGACTCGATGATCTTGGAGGTCTCTTCCAACCTGGTTGATTCTATGATTCTATGATTCTAAACTTTATAATGTAGACTGTTTGCGTTCCCTGTAATAATTCTTACATGACTAAAAATGCTGTTTTCCACAGTATCTTTAAATTTATTTGGATATAAAAAGGCAGCTTTGCAGGAAACACATTGTAATAAATGACACAGAGGCATCTATAAAATGTTGTTGTAAATATAAACCCTTTTTTGTAGGCTTAGAAACTGTGTAGTAATATAAACTCATAAGCACATTAACTATATATTTAGAAGCAAAAAAGAGAAGGATAATATTATACAAAATATGGAAGAAAATTAATGCTGTTTTCATTGATGGAAACTGAGAGGCCAATAAACATTTTTTGTGAGTGGCTTTTAGTCATAAATAAGAAGTGATACAGAAAAAACTTGTGTATTTAATGTCAGAAAAAGTAGCTGCAGAACTAAAGCTCCAGAACATTGCAGAGATTGTATTAATCTTTATAGATCAAGTTGAAGTCCTCAGATAAAGGGATTAGTGACTTTTTTTTACTGCTAGATAGCTATTAGTAAACAACTTATACCTCTGCATTTGCCATATATACAAAAAAACCCAAAGACATAAATAATCACATTCAGTTTTCTATTTATGCCACCAAACAGTAAACTCACTGTTAGAATGTTTCCTTGTAATCTTCATTATACTGAAATGAACAGTACTTATTGCAGATTCGTGCACACATTCCTATAAAACAAAGATCCAAGATTGTACACACAATGTGGCAACACATCAAAAATATCTTTCTGTGTAGAAGGGCTGCGTTACCAGATGTCTGATCACAATGGTTTTAGTTCTGTTTTGGGTTTTTTGTTTGGTTGGTTTTTTTTCTCCTTTGATGTGCCTACCATGAAAGATCTAGATCTATAATAAATTACACCTACACAACATCTTTATTCCACGTTCATGCTACCTTTGTATGTGTAATCTTTTCACACACTCTGTTTCAATGTTTTGGCCATACACTTTACATGAAGTGCTGTACCTCTTTATAAACATAGAAATTGTTTTCTTCAGTTGTCATACCTGTGTTAAGAACAGTATCTTCAGCTGTTGTAAATCCAGAACATTCTGTTAACTACAATCATTTACAGTAGCTGAGGAGCTAGCATTGTCTTTTCTTTAAGCATATTGGCCTTGCTTGCCCCCCGTGGCCCCTCCTTTTTGATAGACAACCACCACTGTTTAACATCTTTGTCAGGGATATGAGCAGTGGGATTGAGCACATCCACAGCAAATTTGAGGATGACACCAAGATGTGTGGTCCATCTGACATGCTGGAGGGAAGGGATGTCATCCAGAGAGACATGGACAGGCTTGAGAGGTGCCCCATGAAATTCAGCAAGGCCAAGTGCAAGGTCCTACACCTGGGTCCTGGCAATCTGAAGCACAAATATAGGTTAGTTGAGGAGTGGCTTGAGAGCTGTCTTGAGGAGAGAGACTTAGAGGTGTCAGTTGATGTAAAACTCAACATGAGCTGGCAATGTGCACTTGCAGCTCAGAAGGCAAACCATGACCTGGGATGCATCAAAAGAAATGTGTCCATCAGGATGATTCTGCTCCTCTGCTCTTCCCACCTGGAGTACTGCATCTAGTCCTGGTGCCCCCAGCATAAGAGGGACATCAAACTGCTGGAGTGGGTTCAAAGGAAGATCACAAAGGTGATCAGAGGGCTGGAGCACCTCCCCTGTGGGGACTGGCTGAGACACATGAGGTTGTCTTTTTTCATGCTTTCTTTCAAAGCTTTTTCAAAGCTTTTTTTTTTTTTTTACTTTTGGGCTGTCCTGAAGGGAGAATCTCAGAAGGGGACAGGGAAGTGGCAGGTGCAGCAAGATACAAGGCATAGGCACATGCTTGAGAGAGTAATGCAGCAGGGGTGGTGCGAGCACACAGGTGATTGAAATGAGAAGCAGCAGTGGCACAAGACCTTGATTCAGGAAGAAGGAAGCTTTCTCTGCTGAATCCAGCCAGAAGTGCACACCAGAGAAAGAAAACAAAACCCAAAACCAAACCAACGAAACACAAAAACCCCAACACCCCAAACAAACAAAAATAAAACAACAACAACAACAAAAAAAACCTAAACCAAAACCACCCAACCAAAACCTGTCAGTTCCCCGAAGGAAGGGAGGCATGGTTAAAATTCAGTCAATGGCTGTTTGTAAAACTATGGGTACCCAAGCAGAGCCCACATGTAGGCATGCAGGCACCCAGGCAACTGGCTGTGATGAGTGCTGGAGCCTGGCACTCGAAGCTGAGGGTGGCAGAGACAATGTCTGTGTTAGTTGTGAGCAGATCAATGATCTGCTTAACCTAGTGACTGAACTGAAGGACAAAGTGGAAAGGCTAAGGGCTATAAGAGGATGTGAAGGGGAGTTGGATTTATGGCACCGGGCTCTGCAGACTCCCTTAGCAAAGAGAGGTGACCCAAGAATCAAGGGGGAATGGACAGAGGTGCCTGTCAGAAGGAGCAAGGGAAACCCCTTCCAGCCCCCCTCACCCCCTCAGTTGCCCTTGCACAACAGATACAAGGCACTAGAAGTTGAGGGTGAGGTGGTTTTGGAGGCAGAAGCATCACCATCTGGGGGGTTGACTAAAATAAATCAGTTGCTCCCTTGCATCAGAACGAGTACCCAAAAGAAAAAGAGGAGGGTAATTGTTGTTGGTGATATCCTTCTGAAGGGAACAGAGGGCTTCATATTCTGGCCAGACCCCTCCCACAGGGAAGTCTGCTACCTCCCTGGGGCCCAGGTTAGGGATGTCACCAGAAAGCTGCCTACTGTAGTGTAGCCCTCTTGATTACTGTCCCTTGTTGATTACACAGCTGGGAAATGATGAGGTTGATACCAGAGGCCTAAAGGCAATCAGAAGGGACTTCGAGGCACTGGAAAAAGTAGTTGAGAAATCGGGGGCACAGGTAATATTTAAGGTAGACTACAAGAGTAAGGTGACTTAAGTAATTAGAAACCTCTGCCAAAATTGTCAACCAGCTTACAAAACTCTTCAGAGTTACATTAGGAACCTTCTGTTTTCAAAGTTTATCTAAACATTTCTGAAAACTGCTTAGGATTTTTTTTTTTTTAAAGAAACAAATTCAGCTCTGGTGTTCCCAGTACATGACAGGTGAAATGGAGACTTCTGTTGCATTCTTGGCAAGAGGAATCATTTTAGCCAATGGTGGTAAAAGAAGACATTCATCACAGCTAGTCAATCTGAAACAGATTGTGTTTGTAGATGCCATGACTTTGACACAAACCTTTAGGGAGCGTGTTTGAAATGAAGGACGTAGTAAATTACAAACCATTTTTTCTGATGTTTGCTATGGGATCTTTAAAGCAATTAGATTGGCAGCAGGTAGCTCTGATTTATTTGCTTCTTAAAATACACTTTCTTCCTTACACTCAACGACGTGTTTTCTTCCACTTCCATTTCTGTGACTCTTCCTTATGAATCACAGAATCACAGAACTTTAGAGGTGGGGAGCGACCAACCTCCCTGCCAAGGCAGGATCACCCAGGGTAGTTCACACAAGAACACATCCAAGTGGGTTTTGAAAGTCTCCAGAGTAGGAGACTCCACAACCTCTCTGGGCAGCCTGCTCCAGTGTTCTGTCACCCTCGCTGTAAAGAAGTTTCTCCTCTTGTTGAGGTGAAACATTTTATGTTCCAATGTTCCAATGGTTGTGGGTTTTTTTCATATGGCATAATGGCATTAAGTTGTGCATATTGGAATAAGGTTTAGAGTGAAGTCAAAATTCCATGGTCTCCTAGGCTTCAGAAGTCTATTTATTTTACAGTTCTACTAGCTTCAATACAAAACTGAAAGGAGTGGCTGATGCACCAGAAGACTGTAATGCCATTCAGTGTGACCTGGACAGATTAGATATCTGGACAGAGGTGAACATCAAGAAGGTGGACAAGGGCAAGTGTACTGTTCTACACTTGGGGAGGAATAAAGGTTATGGGTTGAGGTGCTGGAAAGCAGTTCTGTCGAGAAGTACCTGCTTCCTGGTGGACAACAAGTTCACAATGAGCCAGCTGTGTGCCCTTGTGGCAAAGAAGGACAACACTATTGTCAGGGATTAACTCCAATGCTTTCTTTCACCTCCCCATCCCTGTATCCCACTGTTGGGAGAGTAAAAAAAAGAAAGTGGATAGCTTTAGTTGAGATACAGAAAATGATTCACTACTCTACTGCAGAGATATTGAATTACACCAAAAGAGAAAGGGGAAAAGAGCAAAAAAAAAAGAAATGAAAAAAAAACAGATTGAATTCATTCAGGAAACTGCCGCTTGAAACACTAAACCAGACAGAGCACTGCTGGCAACATGACAGAAAACGGGCATTGCTGGAATAACTCTTGCAAGATGGATCTGAACAGAAGAAACCACCCAGATGGAAAGGCAGCTCCCCTGGTAGAGGCTGGCATCATGTCAGTACTGCAGGTACTACACTTGCTCAATCAAACCACAAAAGTGAGAGAGCTGACAGGATTTTTGATTGTGCATCAGTCTCCCTAGATTAGTCATCAGTATCAGACATGTCAGGAGAGCACAAAGGTTTTGGCTACAGGAAATGTGAGGAATAACATCAACAGAAAGTCTTCCCTTAATATGAGTGGGATCCAAAGATGATCTGGTGAAGTGTCTACAGCACAAATTGTGTGAGGGGCAGCTGAGGGAACTAGACTTGTTTAGACTGGAGAAAAGAGGCTCGGAGTACACCTTGTCACTCTCCACAAATACCCAAAATGAGATTGTATTGGGGTGGGGGATTGATCTCTTTTTCTGAGTAATAATTGATAGGACAAGAGGAAAAGGCCTCAAGCTGCCCCAGGGGAGATCCGGATTGAATATTGCAAAATGCTTAGAACTGTGTCCAATATATGATGCAGCTCAAACCATTACATTCTCTACCTCTACACTACTAATCTGCACCATGCTTGATAGCAATTAATATCATACTACTATATATAATTTACTGTGTATTCTCACCTAAAGTGAGATTATTTTGTGACACACAATAAAATTCTTCATCTTCTTGCATTACCCACCAGGTGCATGCTGGTTCTTGGGCAAAAGCAATCCCATGTATGGGTTTACATTTAGCTGGAGCAAGGCTGACTCAGGCCCTCTTCCCTAGGATATTCTTCATGTATACCATGGGAGCTTTATTACCTTCTACAGCATGTGGAAGTTTGGATTGGGCAGGGCTGGCCCAATTAACAGATCCTCTGGTGTCAACCAGCCAAGTGGCTTGTGCTAGATGTGCGTTCCAGTTTTTGAAGGTCCCTCCTCCCATTGCTTTCAGAGTGTTTTTTAGTAAGCAGTTGCAAAGTTCGACCTTCCCTGCAGCTGGTGCCTGATAAGGGATGTGATACACTCACTTCTACCATTGTAAGCACATAGTGTTTGCCTTGGCAGCTTTGTGGCAGTGTGATGTAATCAATTTGGCAGACTACCCCATATTTATACTTCAGCCATCACCCCCCATACCATAAAGGCTTTATCCACTTGGTATATTTGATTGCAGTGCATGTTTCACATTCATGGATAACCTGTGCAGTAGTGTCTATGATTAAGACCACCCCTTGATCCCAAGCCCGTCTCTATGTTTCATCCCTTCCTTGATGGCCTGAGGTATCATGGACCCGCCGAGCCAAAAATAATTCACTCTTATGTTGCCTGTCCAGATCCACCTCAGCCACTTCAATCAACAGCTTGATCTACCCACCACTTCTGTGATGTTCTTCACTGGCATGATTCTTGGCACACAGGCATCTACACGATAACCACCAAGTCCTCTGCCTGAGCAGCAATGTCATGCCATAGTTCAGCTGCCTAGATGGGTTTGCCTCTGTACTGACAGTTGTTTTGCTTCCACTGCCACAGCCACCCTCACAAAACGTTTGCCACCATCCAAGAGTCTATATAAAGACAGGGCATGTTTCTCACAGTAATATCTAAAGTGTGCTGGTTTGAAGCTAAATAGGACATTTTAATGAGAGAACTTAGATCACTGGTTGTGCAAAGAAAATAATGAAGATGTTGATATCATTCACTGGTTTGCTGGGAGGGATAAAATGTCAAACCCCAAATAACATAATCTCACTTTTCCCTGGGACACCGCCCTGTTCACTTCTCTGTCCGGTCTCTGTCATTTGATCTAATTGCTTGCTTTTAACCCCAGTCTGCTTTGACACTCCACCTCTAATTTTGGCAATTAACACGTAAGCTATCCTTTGTTTATGTGCATGTTTCTGAGATAGAGGGAGGAAGAAACAGAAAGAGGGACAGCTTTGAGCCCTTCTGGGCAGTTTGCTTTTGTCCAGGAGGGAACTGGGATTTCTATATTATTTTTAACTTGTATATAACTGTAAATACTTGTATTTGTTGTGTATATATGCTTGCATTTTTTTGCCATGCTGTAAATATGGCTTCATCTTACTTCCAAACAGTCTCAGTTAGTCTGGGTGATTTCAAATAGTAGGAAGGAATAGTTCCTAACCCATTGCATAAAGCCAGTTAGATGTCTCTCACCTCTGCAAACTGGACTCAATTCACCCACTCCCTCAACTTCTGCACCTTTTCACCTTTGAGGCTTTACCACAACGTGGCTGGACCCATCAGTGAACAGGGCATATAATTTTTCATTATCTGGCAGTTTACTGTATGGTGGAGTCTCTTCTGCACGTGTCACCTCCATCACTTCTGATGACATTCCTTATGGCCAGTTTGTGATGACTTCTAAGACTCCTAGGCTCTCACAGCTCCCTGTTTGAGTCCATTGCATTATCAATGTATCCCACTTGCACCATATGGCATCAGTTGCATGATGGGTAGAAGAATCTGTTCCTTTGAACATCCAGCCCAGCACTGTTAGTTGGGGTGTCAGAAGGAGCTGTGTTTCAGTACTGTTTACCTCCAAGGCAGCTCAAATGCCCTCATATGCTGCCAATATCTTTTTCGGTTGGAGTGTTAGCAACCTTAGCTCACTTGTAGCTGCGACTCCAGAACCCTAGAGGGGTTTTCTGCCAAAGACTCCATGTGGGACCATGCACATTTGCAACATCTCATCCTGTCTGGATTGGCCTGAGGCATACTGCATACATAATCACCTATCTGATTTGTACAAATGCCTGTTGCTGCTCAGGGCCCCGCTGAAAATTGTTCTTTTTGTGAGTCATTTGGTAGACAGGACTCACAATAAAGCTGTAATTTGAGATAGGCATCCTTCACAAAGCTGTGACACCCAAGAAAACCTGGGTTTCCTTCTTATTGGTGGGTGATGATATAGCTGTAATCTTGTTGATGACATCCATTAGGAACTGGTGTGTTTGTCTTGCCATTTTATCCCTAAAAAATGAATCTTTCTTGCAGGTCCCTTGACCTTACTTTCCTTTATAGTGAACTCAGCCTTCAGATGAATCTGCGTTATTTCCTTTCTCATAAACTCCTACCTAATTTTGTCTCATCTGCAAACTTACTGAGGCTGCATTTGATCCTGTCGTCCCCTTTCATTGGTAAAGAAGTTGAACAGGACTTGTCCCAGTACTGAGCCTTGTGGAACACCACTTGTGCCTGAATCCTAGTCTGACAGACCTGAGGCAAGTGGTGACAATCTTAAGAGTGGACAGCATATTAGTTAATCAGGAGCACAACATGGGGGAAAAAAAAAGACATTCTTAATCTGCTGAATCTTTCCTTTATCTAGCAATCTCTAGTTTCCTTCAAGAAGTGATTTCTACATATTAATTAAGTATATTTTTCTCCGTCTTCTTCTAAGACTTCTTCTAAAATCTTCATTCAGATATTTGGGATGTACCTACAGGTTTTAAAGTAGACTTTTTCAGTAAGCCCATTTAAAATAAGCTTCATACTTTGTTCACTCTCCAGAGTGTGTGCAACTAATTCTGTAAAGGGCTAATTACTCAGAGTATTTTATTCTGGTTGTTTTACCTTACTGAGTAATAAGGAGTTTAGCAAACAGTGCATCAAATAAAAGAGCTTGATTTTGCTGTCTACATGTAGAGTCATGATAGCCAGAAGGAGAAGTGATACACAGAATCATCCCAAGGAAAACATAAATAACAGGAAGAGGCACAAGAACAGACATGGAAGATTAAAGTCTACCTTTCCAATCAACATGTGATACTGCAGAGCTGTATTAACTTAGTTCCCTGAGGTACATTCCTATGGTGCTCAAAGGTTATCTTTAGAAGAGCATAGTTTTCCCTGCATTTATGTCCCTGATCTTTCCCTGAAGCAAACAGGTTCAGCAGTGCTAGTTTCAGTGGAAAACTTTGTTACGAGCAACATACTGTAATACTGAAAAAAAGTCATTAATTTTAGATTAACAAAGGGATATTTTTCAGATCTATGAAGCTAAATATGTGCCCAGGTGGCCAAGAGAGCCAATGGCATCCTGGCCTGGATCAGGAGCAGTGTGGCCAGCAGGACAAGGGAGGTTATTCTGCCCCTGTGCTCAGCACTGCTCAGGTCACACCTTGAGTGCTGTGTCCAGTTCTGGGCTCCTCAATTCTAGAGAAATGTTGAGGTACTGGAAGGTGTCCAGAGAAGGGCAATGAAGCTGGGGAGGGTCCTGGAGCAGAGCCCTGTGAGGAGAGGCTGAGGGAGCTGGGGGTGTGCAGCCTGCAGAAGAGGAGGCTCAGGGCTGACCTCATTGCTGAAGGGAGGCTGTAGCCAGATGGAGGTTGATCTCTTCTGCCAGGCAAGCAGCAGTTGTGCTGGGAGATGTATGGGCTGAATGTTAGGAGGAAGTTGTTGGCAGAGAGTGATTGGCATTGGAATGGGCTGCCCAGGGAGGTGGTGGAGTGGCTGTTCCTGGAGGTGTTCAGGAAAAGCCTGGCTGGGGCACTTAGTGCCATGGTCTGGTTGATTGGCTAGAGCTGGGTGCTAGGTTGGACTGGATGAGCTTGGAGGTCTCTTCCAACCTGGTTGATTCTATTCTATTCTATTCTATTCTATTCTATTCTATTCTATTCTATTCTATTCTATTCTATTCTATTCTATTCTATTCTATTCTGTTCTGTTCTGTTCTGTTCTATTCTATTTGTTAGGCATCTCAGTGAAAAGTAAGTACTGAGAGCTGCAGCTCACTGAGCACCTTTGAAAATATTGCCCTGACACTGAGATGCTTAATGGAAACTGGCTTGTTTTACAAAGTGGGCCATTAGTCCTTTCTTAATCAATAAAAATCCCTTGAAATACAAGATTGTTTTTTCAGAAGGATATGGGTTCACACATTATCTTACACACTGGAATAGTGTGGAATACAGTGGAATAACTGTGAAAGGAATTTTTTTATGCAGAAAGTGCTATATAAGTACTTCTAATCTCTTGACATAAGTTGAAACAGCCAAAACTGAGACCTTTATACTCGTACCTATATTCCTAGGTGGTGAGTGTGCTGACCAGATTTTTTCTGTTTCCTAAAGCATTAAAAAAATTGCCTAATAGACTTGGGGGTTTTCGCATTCTTGTTCTTTTTCTACCTAGAAATCCTTGCTTGTGAATTGAGTCCATCTAGATACCTTTACAAGAATTAAATATGAAAAGATTTAATAAGGTTAAATATTATTACAGCATAGTGTTCAAATTTAATGCATGAAAACTTGGCATTATCCTGAGTTAAAACGAGACAGTACTTGTAAGAACTGCAGTGTTTGCAGCAGGAAGCAAGAACAGCACAAGGCTATTGGCAGTAATGCAAATACTACAGGTTTTATTAAACGCCATCTAGCAGAATGGCACCTCAGGATTGTAATCAACAAACAACTCAATATGAGCAAGCACTGTGCCTAGGTGTCAGAGAAAGCCAATAACATCCTGGCTTGCATTAGAAATGCTGTGTCCAGCAGGAATAGGGAGATGATTTTCCCCCTTGCGCTGGTTTGAGGTTCATTGAAATATTTTAATGAGAGAAATTAGATCACTGGTTATAAAAAGAAAATAATGATGAAGTCTATATCATTCACTGGTTTGCTGAGAGGGATAAAAAGCCAAAATGTAAATATTTCTATTGCTTCTGCCTCAGAACCGTTGCTCCTTTCACTTCTCCTTTGCTCCACCCTGATATCTTCCACTAACAGATGACAGGTAAGCTTTTGCTGATTGTTTGACTATCTGGGAAAGAGAGGGAGAGAGGGTGGCTTTGAGTCCCTTCTGGGCAGTTTCTTTGCCTGGGAGGGAATTTGGATTTCTGTATTGTTTCTAATTTGCATATAATTGTGAATACTTAACATATTATATATATGCTTGTTAATTTAGCTTTGCTGTAAATATAGCTTGATCTTGCTTCCAACCCAACTGAGCTGGTCTGCTAAATTTCAGTAGGGGTGGGGAGTTCCTAACTCACCAGAGCCTTGTACTCTGCTCTCGTGAGGCCATACTTTGAGTGGCCTTCGAGTATTGTATTTGGTTTGGGACACCTCATTACAAGAGGGATGTTGAAGTGCTGGAGCAAGTGGGGAGGAGGGTAACAAAGCTGGTGAAGGGCCTGAAGACTAAATCTTATGAGTGACTGAAGGAGCTGGGGCTGGTTAGTTTAAAAAAGAGGAGGCTGAGGGGAGACCTCATTGCTGTCTGCAAGTACCTGAAAGGATGTTGTGGAGAGGTTGGTGCTGGTCTCTTCTCACAGGTAGATAGTGATAGAACAAGAGAGAATGGCCTCAAGCTGTGACTGGACATTAGGAAATTCTTTTTCACAGGAGGAGTGGCCAGGCATTGGAATAGGCTGCCCGGGGAAGTGGTTAAGTCACTGACCCTGGACATGTTTAGAAGTCATTTGAATGTGGTGCTTGGGGATGAGGTCTACAGTGAACCTTGTAGAGTGGGGATATTTGTTGAACTTGGTGATCCTGAGAGTCTTTTCCAACCAGAATGTTTCTGCAATTCTGTGAAAAGAAGCCTGGAAACATAACTAACATTTCTTCCATAGTAAATTTAATTAAGTTTAGTTTTCCATTTTGTAATTTCTCTTAAACTTCTGTAACTGACTTCTAATAGTGCAGCACCAATTGTCTTAAAAGAGAAAATACACACTAGCAACAATTCAGGCAGTCCAGGGACCACCATTTGGACATTAGTGTATACTTTAGGATGAGGCACTCACTTCTACTTGCTTTGCAGTATTTGCTGAGAACATAGCATGGATTGTCCATTTATGTTCACCTAATAGTGGGATACTGCTGCTATTAAAAATTATTCTGATTAAGTGGGAAAAGAACTATTTGAAAAATCAAATTCTTCCATCAGACAGCTGGGATTTAACTGGAGCACACTCACTTATATAACAGGTTTTCATTGATCTGAGCGTTTGAATTCTTATCTGTCTTTCTTTGTGATTTTGAATTCTGTATCTGCCAGTCATAGATTTAAGAACTAAAATAATTGGCATAGGAGTTAAGTGATAAATTTGGGTTACTAGTGACCACTATCTCAGCCAAGCACAGACACCATGTCTGCAGCTTTAAACATTGCTATGTGCTACATTTTAAATTGTGTAATGCATTAGGGAAGGAGTTAATAGCTCTTTTGGAATAAAAACAATTCTCCTGATTGGGAAAGTGTAATGGAGTGTAATGGAGGGGTATTAATGGATTGCAAGATGGCATTTTTTTCAAAATTAATATTGTTTATTAATTATCAATATTCAGTCTTAGCTCAGATGTCACACTGGCTATGCGGGCCTATTGCATGGAGGCAATTATGCCTATTGCCTGGCAAACTCAAAACAGTCTCCAGGCAAACTAGCCCAAAGCACAAGGCTCGCTATTTGGCAGAGCTAACTTACAGCTTAGCAATGCATAATGCTGCAGAAGGCAATGGCAGAATCACTGCCAGAAGCAGAGAACGTCATGCAATGGCAGTAACAGCAAGCAAGAGAGAATGAATACAACAGCAGAGCACATTGTGTTACCTGCTCATCTCTTTTTGTCAATGTAGCTTGAGACTTAATGGGCCTTTGGACACAGAATAGGCAATCAGAATGGCAGTTACTCAAACTTGACCTTATTAGGTCAAACCATGAGCTTACTTTACCCAGATTTGGGAAAACGCAGGCCTTGCACAAGGCAGGCACAAGCCAACTGTATGTAAAACCACAGGATGTAAACAGGAGTAAAACAAGTCTGGGCAAGCCAGGGTCCTTAGACTCAGTGGCTCCAGGTTCTTTATCCTCCTTCCTGCAGTTGCTTCTCCTATCGGCAGTACAAGAGAAAGCAGAAAAACATGTCTGGGCAAACCAGGACTTGCATAAGTCTATTTACTGGATGTGGTACTTAGTGCCTAGTCTAGTTGATTGGATAGGGCTGGGTGGTAGGTTGGTCTGGATGATCATAGAGATCTCTTCCAACCTGGTTGATTCTATGATTCTATGATTTTGGCCTATTTAGGCCTTCCACAACAAAAAGGCATCATAAAAGTGTTCTTACTTTACAATAAGACATATCAAAAAATAAGGAAATATTAATAAAAATGAGTGAGATTGAAAACATGGGCACTTACTATGCATGTGTATATCTGTGACAAGACCTGTGTTCATACAAAAGTCACTTTTCTTTGAGAATGTCTTTGCCACCTTGAAAGTACAAGAGCAAAATGAAAGATGCATGAGACATTCTTTCACCTAGGTTGTAAGTTGTTGGGGCTTAGATTCATATATCTCTGTCACTGCTGGCTAGCATTGCCATTAACTTTTTTAGTGGCAGCAAGTGCCAGGATGAACAATTGCTGTTTGAGAGTGTAACCTTGAAGACCTAGCAGAGATGTAAATCTTGTATCTCCTTAACTAGTCTCTCATTTATTTTACTTTTATGGCCACTCTGCATAGATATGAAAAACAGACACAATCTTCTGTATTTCACTGATGACAGCTTTCCTTTTCTAAAGATTCAGATCTAATGCTAGTTTCAGTATCAGTGAGACTGTTTCACAACTAATCAGATATTTGGTCTTTCTGGCAACACATTAGTTACTCATTAGTAGTATGAAAAGTCCCTTGATAATATATAGGTTGATGAAATATTTATCTGTTTTCACAGGTGAAAACAATATTTTTAGAAGGAACTACAAAAGGTGCAGTCATTGAAATGAACCTTTACATCCTAAATCAAATATGACTATTTGAAGTTGAACATTTAAGCTTCCCAAGCTTCTATATTACAGTCCATCTAATGCAGTTTTAGGAGTTACTACAGCGCTCTCAGTTGCAAGGGTGAAAGTACAGAGTGCTAAAACGAGCTCTTTGTTTTCCTTGTTACTAACAAGTTTGATTTGTCAGTTACCATCACATTCATTACCTTTCACTTGGCAATGAACTGCCTCCACACTACCATCCATGGCAGTAGATGAGGCTGCACACTTTTTATACACTAAAGTTTCTTTGCCCCAATCTCCAATCTAATGTTCAACAGTTCAGTTTTCTTCTCTGCTTGCCACATCTCTTCTGTATCCTAAACCAATTACATACAGTATGTTTTTAACCATCCTGCTTGTCTTTCCTCTGCAGCTTCCTCTGCCTCTTTTCATCGTTCCCCAAAAAAATTATTTCTTTCACATGGCCCACTCAGGCCACATTGTAATATTCCTCTGTCCAGAGTACCCATTGGGCTTGCTGATTCCTACCATACTCTTTCCCCACATCTTACCTTCTTACACATCCTGTTTCATGTCTCCTGAGCCAACTGCCTTTTGCCTTTTAGCTTTGTATCCAAAGCAAACATTTAGTAGCTTGCTTGGCATTCTTTTTTCTACTTCTGCAGTTCCCTGCTGATTCATGATTCTGATTCTTTTACCACTGCAATATTGATAGTGTGTTCTATGTATGATTTTATGCTGGAGACAGACCAGTTATACATGCTTTCATACATATATATATATGTATATGTATCTTCAACTGTTCATCATCCTTCATGGTGAGACTAACACAAGTGACTTATTCCTAGAGGGCATAGTCTTAAAGTTAGGAAATGGTTAGTCCATCAGTGACATGAATGCACAGAATAACTTCATTATCATCTGCAGTTTTAAGGCTTGTATTGGTACAATAACCATGAAGTGAAATAGTTTCCGTACACTCTCAGTAGCAGTGTTCTGGAGAGACCTGTACAGTTTCAATCAAGATTGTTGTTACTGGACCATGTTGTTCTGCTTGTAGTAGTTAGTGATCTTTCAATACTGCCATCATACACGTTTTCAAAAAGTTAAGATTCAACCATAAGCATTTGTTCAAGTTAAGAATTTTTGTTGCAGAGCCTCAGATATTTTAGTAAACTGTTAAAATGAATGTATAAATTTGGTATCATGACCAGAGAGAAGGTCTTATCAATTTGGAAACCTCTTCTTGCACAGCTAAAACTGGCCTTGCAGCAGAAAAAATGTTCACAGGATCACAGCTCACAGGATGTTAGGAGTTGGAAGGGATCCAAGGAGATCATCGACTCCAATCCCCCTGCCACAGCAGGACTATACCATCTAGCACAGATAACAGACAGGCCTTGAAAGGCTCCAGAGAAGAAGGCTCCACAACCTCTTTGGGGAGCCTGTTCCAGTACTCTGTGACCCTTACAGTAAAGAAGCTCCCCCTTGTGTTGAGGCATAACCTCTTATGCTATGGCTTACATGCGTTGTTTCCTGTCCTATCCCAGGAAGGAAGTGAGCAGAGCCTACCTCCCCATCCTCCTGACCCCCAGCCCTCAGGTGTTTATAAACATTTGTTAAATTCCCTCTCAGTCCTCTCTTCTCCAAACTAAACAGCCACAGGTCCCTCAGCCTCTCCTCATCAGGCAGTGCTCCAGTCCCCTCATCATCCTTGCAGTTATCCTCTGGACCCTCTCCAGCAGATATCTTTCCCTCTTAAACTGGGGAGCCCAAAACTGAACACAGTACTCAAGATGAGGTCTCACCAGGGCAGAGTAGAAAGGGAGGAGAACCTCCCTTGATCTGCTGGACACACTCTGCTTAATACACCCCAAGATCCCATTGGCCTTCTTGGCCATCAGAGCACATTGCTGTGCCATGGATATTATCCACCAGGACTCCCTGGTCCCTCTCCACAGGGCTGCTCTCCAGCAGTCACCTCCCAGCCTGTACTGCTGCAGTTTATTATTCCTCCCCAGGTGCAGGACTCTGCACTTGTCCTTGTTGAACCTCATTTGGTTCCTCTGTGCCCAGCTCTGTCTGTCCAGGTCTCACTGGATGGCCAAAGAGCCTTCAGCTGTATCATCCAAGCCTCCCAGTTTGGTGTCATCAGCAAACTTGCTGAGCAGATTCTGTCTGTCTGTCTGTCTGTCCCCTCATCAATGTCATTGATGAAGATGTTGAACAGGACTGGCCCCAGCACTGATCTCTGGGGGATTCCACTGCTTACAGCTCTCCAGCTGGACCTGGCACCACTGATCACTACTCTTTGAACTCTGTCTTGTAACCAGTTCCTAATCCACCTCACTGCCTGCTCTTCCATCCCAAACTTGCTCACTAAAATGTCATGGGAGATGGTGTCAAAGGCCTTGCTAAGGTCAAGGTGCACTACATCCACTGGTCTCCCTGAATCTACCCATTCAGCTATGGCATCACAGAATGCTCTCAGGTTAGTCAAGCATGACTGCCCCTTGGTAAATCTATGCTGACTACTCCTGATAACCTTCTTCTCCTCCAAGTGCCTTGAGATGCCCTCCAGCAGGAGCTGCTTCACCATTTTTCCAGGGATGGAGGTGAGGCTGACTGGTCTATAGCTACCTGGACCCTCTTGCCCTTTTTGAAGACTGGAGTGCCATTGGCTCTGCTCTGGCCCTCAGGCACCTCTCCTGTCTGCCACCATTTGGCAAAGATGATGGAGAGTGGCAGAGCGATAACCTCAGTCAGTTCTCTTAGCACCCTTGGGTGCATCTCATCAGGGCCCAGGGACTTGTGAATGTTCAATGTGTGTAACCAATCCCTAACCCAGTCTGCACTGACCAGTGTGGAGCATTCCCTCCTCCAGGCTTCCTCTCCTTCATCCAGGGTCTGGAGTCCATAGGGGAGTTCAGCCTTAGGTGTAAAGACTGAAGCAAAGAAGGCATTCAGCAGCTCTGCCTTCTCTGCATCCTCAGTTATCAAGACTGCCTCCTTGCCCAGCACTGCCCCACACCTTCCCTGGGATTCCTCTTGCTACTGGTGGATTTGAAGAAGCCTTTCTTGTTCTGTTTTACTTCCTTTGCTAGCTTCAGTTCCAAGAGGGCTTTGGCCTTCCTTGTTGCCTGCCTACAAGCCCTGACTACTTCACTATAGTTCTCCCAAGTGATCAATCCCTTCTGCCATGCATTGTAAGTCTCTTTCTTCCCTGAGATATCCTTCAGGAGCTCCTTGCTCAGCCATGCATGTCTCCTAGCACATCTACCTGATTTTTTACTCAGGGGCACACAGCTGGCTTGGGCTTGGAGGAAGTGGTCATTAAAAATTAACCAACTTTCTTAGGCTCCTTTCCCCTCCAGAGCCTTAGCCCATGAGATTTCTGCAAGCATGTCCCTGGAGAGCACAAAGTTAGCACTGCAGAAGTCCAGAGTTGCAATTCTACTTGTTGGTCTGATTCTACCCTGTAGAATACTGAACTCCACCATGTCATGATCACTGTCCCCAAGGCTGTTCCCAATCTTAATGTCCTCAACCAGTCCCTCTTTATTGGTTAATACAAGGTCCAGCAGTGCACCTCTCCTTGTTGGCTCCTCCACTACCTGCATCAGGAAGTTATTGTTGATACACTGCAAGAGCCTTTTGGACTGGCTGTGCCTGGCTGTGCCTGGCTGTGTGATCGTCCCAGCAAATATCAGGGTGGTTGAGGTCTCCTATGAGCACCAAGGAGTTAGCTCTAGAGGCTACCTCCAGCTGTCTGTAGAAGGCCTCATCAACATCTTCCTCTTGGTCTGGTGGTCTGTAGTAGACCTCTACAACAATTTCATCTCCTTTCCCACATCACCTAATTCTTACCCACAAGCTTTCCACCTGTTCTGCCTCCCCCCTTGGATAGAAATCAGCACATATCAGTTGCTCTCGCACATAGAGAGCAACTCCCCCACCTCATTTGCTGGTCTATCCTTCCTGAACAGTACTGAGCTGTGCTCGTTTGAAGCTATCCAGAATATTTTGGTGAGAAGAATTAGATGCTAGGCTGTGAAAAGGAAACACTGGTGATGCCTGCTGCACTCATAGGTTGCTGAGATGTATAAAACCAAGAAGATAAACATAGATAATAATTGCTGTGTGTCTCTGGCTGCTTGCACTTTTTTCCCTAACCTGCTGTATGTGTAACTAAGCCTTCTGCTTTCTAACCCCCCTGGCTGATCTTCCAAACTCACCTTGAACATAAGGCAAAGTCTGGGATAAGGTAGAGGGGTGGAAAGGAGGTGGAAGAGTGGTTGAGAGCCCCTCCTGGGAGGGCTGCTACGTTTCTGTATTACTTTTTAACTAGTATATTTTTGTGTGTAACTGTATATGTGTGTGTGTATCTGCCTGTACATTGTGCTAAGCTGTGAATATAAAGCTTCATTCTTTAATTTCCAGTCTAGTCTGGGTGATTTCATAAGAGTGGAGGGGGGGGCAGGTAGCACCCAAACTGTCACAATAGCCATCCATGACAACATTTCAGTCGTGGGAGCTGTCCCACCATGTCTCAGTGATAGAATAGAATAGAATAGAATAGAATAGAATAGAATAGAATAGAATAGAATAGAATAGAATAGAATAGAATAGAATAGAATAGAATAGAATCAACCAGGTTGGAAGAGACCGCCAAGATCATCCAGTCCAACCTAGCACCCAGCCCTAGCCAGTCAACTTAGACCATGGCACTAAGTGCCTCATTCAATCCTCTCTTGAACACCTCCAGGGCAGTGACTCCACCATGTCCCTGGGCAGCCCATTCCAATGGCAAATCACTCTCTCTGTGAAGAATTCCCATTATATCATAGTTATTCAGCCTAATGCAGAACTCCAGCTCCTCCTTCTTATTCTCCATGCTCCATGCATTGGTATATAAGCATTTCAGGGAGGGAGTTAACCTATTGGCTTTCACTCTTGCAGTGTGACCATTTCCAGCCTCTTCCGTGGCCACGAATCTATCAGTAAGCTCTGCGTCTGCTGATTCCTCATTACTTACATGGTCCACCTCTGTAAGACTTAAAGAATCTGTTTCAAAATAAGAGTCAATCAATATGGAACAACTGATGCACAGGTACTAAATGCTTAAAGTAAATCATGTACGGAAAGAAAAGTTTTTTATGGGCTGCATAGAAAGCTATAACATCTGACTGGATTTTGGAAGCAAAGCTTTTTGTTCTGCATGTATTCCCATGTCTTCTAATACCTGCCTGTATACTGTGGGGCCTGTATGAACCCTAATGCTAGGACTAGAGCAAAGGACCTTCAGACCTTGAAAGTCAGAGTTTGCAGTCTTAGTACAGCATTGACGCTCAATTAGCTGTGCATGAGCTCACTAAAGAAATGCACATCTAAAAGTGCATGCTTGTAGTCTTGTTCATCTGGCAGCTATTTAGGAGTTTCAGTGTTGAAACTGAAGATGGACTAGTGTCTTTATCGTTAATAATATAAAAGATTGATACTTTTCACAGCCTTTCAGTTCAAAAGAGCCTAGATGGATTGATAGTGTGATCTGAAATGGAGTAGTTCACCACGTTCAGAATTTCAAAGCACCATTTGGAAATATTTTTTAAATAGAATTATTAAAGTACACTTACTTTGAAAATCTGCTAGGGTTTTTTTATATATTGGGGGTTGGACTCAATGATATCTTTTGGTCCCTTCCAACCCCTGACATTTTGTGATATCTCTTGTCCTCACACTCTAAGTAAACTATGTCTTTTGGAAACAGTGAAGACTCTGTGTACCCATTTGGTGGCACTATCTGTTGGCTGGGAGCAGGTTCTTTCTTAGAGTATTACAGTGACTGGACGAGGGAGAAAGTCAACATCTGAAAGATCAATAAAGCCCATTTCCTACATTTTCCTAAAATCTCTGTGACAAAGATGTGGTGATTTTTTCAACATATCAAATTCAATGTAGTTCAGGTTCAGCATTGACTGAACACTGAAAAAGAAACCAGCCAGCATGGGTTTAGGAAGGGCAGATCCTGCCTTTCTAACCTGATCTCCTTCTATGATCAGGTGAGCTGCTTGGTGGCTGTGGGGAGGCCTGTGGATGTGGTCTATCTGGAGTTCAGCAAGGCCTTTGACACTGTCCCCCACAGCAAACTGCTGGCTAAGCTGTCAGCCCATGGCTTGGATGGCAACACTCTGTGCTGGGTTAGGAACTGGCTGGAGGGCTGGACCCAGAGAGTGGTGGTGAATGGTGCCACATCCAGCTGGCAGCTGTCACTAGTGGTGTCCCTCAGGGATCAGTGCTGGGCCCCATCCTCTTTAACATCTTCATAGATGATCTGGATGAGGGCATGGAGTCAGTCATCAGCAAGTTTGCAGATGACACAAAGCTGGGGGCAGATGTGACTGAGTTGGAAGGCAGAAGGGCTCTGCAGCGGGACCTTGACCGCCTGGACAGATGGGCAGAGTCCAATGGGATGGGGTTCAATAGCTCCAAGTGCAGGGTGCTGCACTTTGGCTACAACAACGCCATGCAGAGATACAGATTGGGGTCGGAGTGGCTGGGGAGCAGCCAGACAGAGAGGGATCTGGGGGTGCTGATTGATACCTGCCTGAACATGAGCCAGCAGTGTGCCCAGGTGGCCAAGAGAGCCAATGGCATCCTGGCCTGCATCAGGAATGGTGTGGCCAGCAGGAGCAGGGAGGTCATTCTGCCCCTGTACTCTGCACTGGTTAGACCACACCTTGAGTCCTGTGTTCAGTTCTGGGCCCCCCAGTTTAGGAGGGACACTGAGATGCTTGAGTGTGTCCAGAGAAGGGCGACGAGGCTGGGGAGAGGCCTTGAGCACAGCCCTATGAGGAGAGGCTGAGGGAGCTGGGATTGGTTAGCCTGGAGAAGAGGAGGCTCAGGGGAGGCCTTATTGCTGTCTACAACTACCTGAGGGGTGGTTGTGGCCAGGAGGAGGTTGCTCTCTTCTCTCAGGTGGCCAGCACCAGAATGAGAGGACACAGCCTCAGGCTGCGCCAGGGGAAATTTAGGCTGGAGGTGAGGAGAAAGTTCTTCACTGAGAGAGTCATTGGACACTGGAATGGGCTGCCCGGGGAGGTGGTGGAGTCGCCGTCCCTGGAGCTGTTCAAGGCAAGATTGGACGTGGCACTTGGTGCCATGGTCTAGCCTTGAGCTCTGTGGTAAAGGGTTGGACTTGATGATCTGTGAGGTCTCTTCCAACCCTGATGATACTGTGATACTGTTATTTTTCCCCTCTATTCAGCACTGGTCAGGCCACACCTTGAGTGCTGTGTCCAGTTCTGGGCAATTCAAGGGAGATGTTGAGGTGCTGGAAGGTGTCCAGAGAAGGGTGACAAAGCTGGTGAGGGGCCTGGAGTACAGCCCTGTGTGAAGAGAGGCTGAGGGAGCTGGGGGTGTGCAGCCTGCAGAAGAAGAGGCTCAAGGCTGACCTCATTGCTGTCTACAACTGCCTGAAGTGAGGCTGTAGCCAGGTGGGTTTGCACTCTTCTGCCAGGCAAGCAGCAACAGAACAAGGGGACACAGCCTCAAGTTGTGCCAGGGGAGGTCTAGGCTGGATGTTAGGAGGAAGTTGTTGGCAGAGAGAGTGATTGGCATTGGAATGGGCTGCCCAGGGAGGGGGTGGAGTTGCTGTCCCTGGAGGTGTTCAAGAAAAGCCTGGCTGGGGCACTTAGTGCCATGGTCTGGTCGATTGGCCAGGGCTGGGTGCTAGGTTGGACTAGATGAGCTTGGAGGTCTCTTCCAACTTGGCTGATTCTATGATTCTGAGACACTGCATCCAACATTAGAAAGATTCTGCATTGACTGCTAGTCATATTGCTTCTCTTGAACATGTTAATGCTGCTCCATGTAAAGCATGTCTTGGAAGAAATGTGCTTACAATAGATTCTTCTTACATATCCTGAAGCTGTTATAGATTCTGATGTAACTTTTTCAGTGACAAATTTTAAACATCCTTGTATTGGCCTCTCAAAAGTACTGCCCTTTGATTTGAAATTGGTTAATTTAATAAGTTTAGAGTTTCTTTCATAAATTTTGTTTACTTTTTTTCTCATATCCAGTGATATCATTGACTGGATATAGGAAAGCAATAAATATAGAAATAACTTCTCTTAAAATGTCTTTATGCAAAGTCAGTCCTGCCTAATTTTAGGTGTTGACCACTTCCAAATATGTTTGTGTTCTCTTAAACATCCTTATGTTTTCTTAGAAATGCATTTTTTGTTATTTTCTTTAATACAAAATTATGTGTAATGCGAGTACTGATATAACTTCATTTCCCTCATATTTATACTTGGGTTTTTTTCCTGTAGTTCCTACTGACTTGGCTGAAACATTGGTAATAATTGCTGTGACTAGTTCACAGTTACATGTTGGGTCTGTCTTTATGCATATGTTCATTCTCACTAAAGTTGTAGAAATATATCTTTTGGACTTCTCTAAATGTGTCTGAAAATTATTCACAGAATCATAGAATCAATCAAGTTGGAAGAGATCTCCAAGCTCATCCAGCCCAACCTAGCACCCAGCCCCAGCCAATTAACCAGACCATGGCACTAAGTACCCCACCCAGTCTTTTCTTGGACACCTCCAGGGACAGCAACTCCACCCCCTCCCTGGGCAGCCCATTCCAATGCCAATCACTGTCTCTGGGAAGAACTTCTTCATAATATCAAGCCTATACCTCCCCTGGCTCAACTTGAGACTGTGTCTCCTTGTTTTGTCTACACCATGCACTGAAACCAGTGTTCTAAATACTGGTTATCAATAATGGGATTGTAATACAAGCCCAGCAGAAAAGATCAGCAGGCTCAGCCCTCTGAGAAATTGACTGTACTACAGAGTAGGAAAAGCACCCCATCGAGGTGGCTTCCCTGCCCTCCTGCAACTGCCTCACCCCACTGGCAGCAGACACTGGGCAAATACTTTTCACACTGCAGCCCCACAGGGACACAGGAGAGCAGGAGCCACCAGGCCAGCAGATGGAGAGAGGCTCAACAGAAGCAGTCAAATGTTGTTTCTGAAGAAATAGAAAAAAAGTTAAAGGGGAATATGGTGGACTGACAGCATGATCCCATAAACTGCTCTTGGGGAAGAGAAATTTTGTTTCATTTTAAACTTCGATAGTATTTTTTTTTTACTTTAGACACAGCCAAAGACAAAGGCAGAATAAATTCATTGCAATTTTTCACTCTCATCAGACCTGCATCTTCTACACATAAAGACTCATATGGACATACATATATATAAAAATACATATGCATTAATATATGCATATCTATGCAGGGAGAGAGAGAAAGAAAAAGGCTAAAAATAAGGTTAACAGGTTTCAGCACTTTTTGCCTGCAGTTATGGGCAATGTTTGGCCAGTAATAACTTCACTCTCTAGGCTGTGCCACTGTGTCATTCCACATCTCCTCTTGTCAATGGTTTATAGAGCAGATAGAATTGAGTTTATTTTAGTTTTAAAAGGTGATGAAATAATGCTTGTGCTAAATCAGAGAGGAATACAGAAAAGTGTATTTAAAGATGCACAGGAAAAAAATACATGAATCCTTAACACCCAGTACAGCTACAGGACACATGAAAATTCCTCCAAAGCCTTCCTCCCAACAAAGCTAAACCACAAAACCCCAGGTAAGGGGCAATGGGTTAAAGTGGCAGAGGGGACATTCAAACTCAAGGTTAGCAAAGAGTTCTTTCCAGTGAGGATGGTGAGTGACTGGCTGTGCAGAGTTAACCCTCCAGGGGGAGTGACCTTGAACCTGACCCTAGGTGGTCTTGACCCCTCCCCAGGGGTGGGTCTGAACATTACCAGGTGATGGTTAGCTCACTACCCCTTCCTGTCTAAAGATACATAAAAGCAGGGGGACTTCCTGTTCTCACTCCCTACCTCCTGCTTACCAGCATCTCCCTCCTGTCCCTGGTTCTTACCACCTGGCCATCACCCACGAGGCGGACAAAGCCATTGCCATCAAAATCTGGTTGTATTTACACAGTTTGCATTTGTTTTCCCTTCCCTATACCTTTGTAACTTCCCTGCCTCAGATACAAAGTTTAATGTATTGTTACACTTTCCTTCTTTTAACTTCCAAATCGCAGTGAGATTATTTATTTGAGTGTGATTACCTTTTCCTTTCTCTACAGCTAATTCCTTTCTTTTGCAAAAGAAGAGGGAGAGGGAAGGGCACTCTATAAATTGTTTTTTGTTTCTACCCAATATATTTGAGTCTCTGGGAATTTAAATTAGAACCAAGACACTGGCACAGGTTGCCCAGGGAGGTTGTGGCTGCTCCCTCCCTGGAGGTGTTCAAGGATAGGTTGGATGAGGCCTTGAGCAACATGTTCTAGTGGGAGATGTCCCTGCCTCTGGCAGGGGGTTGGGATTGGATGAGCTTTGAGGTCCCTTCCAACCTAAACCTTCTTGTACAGCAAGAAATTCACTGTGTCCTTGAAGTCTGCAGACAGTTAACTCAGTAGTTACCCAGATAAGACTCTCTCTGGAGAGCCAAAGGAAGGGAGAGAAAAGAGAGATTTGTCTTTGCTGCCCACCTACAAAGTGATAGCAGGATTATGGGATCGAATAAAAAAAACAACAGCATGTGGGGTCCACTCCCTGGACGTCTCTGGTCCTCCTGGAGAACTCCGTGGTTGCCTTAAGGGGACCACACCTCTCTGCATCCTGGCTATTGGAAAAGACCGAGTTAGAAAATGAGGACATTGCTGCCATTTCTGCTCTTTGCTGTATTACACTGCATATTATCATGGCAAGCTCAGAGCAGCAGTACCATAGAATAAGTGTTAATCCCTGTTCTCCCTAGTCTGCCACACAGAACTGTAGCAAAAGAGTCTGAACCTGAAGCCGAATGAAGAGGCCAAGCTCCAGGTTCTGTGCAGTTCTGAGTTGGGGTGTCTGGGCAGCTTGCCTGAGGGTGCCTGCTGGTGCTTGCTGACAGCTGATGCCAGTGCCATTTTATTTTATCCTCAGAAGCAAGGCTGATGCCAAATTTCTCTCCTTCCTAGGGTAGAGCAGCTTTCAGCATGGATTTTTTCTAATGTTTTCTGGATGTGGAGGAATTACAGAACACTTTCCAAATTGAGTTTTGCTTTTCAATAACTGTTAAATCAACACTGCAGGAAACCTACCAGATGTTGTCCCTCACAGTCATCTAGGTGACAGATCTGTAGTGTAGCGTCAGGGAAAGAAGAGGTAGCCACTGCACTGTAGAGGCTGTGCGTTGATCTGGAAGCCAGGGCTGACTTTCGGCAAAAAGCCTTACACTTTGGTACTCTTGGCAGCAACTATCATTTGATTCTGAAGTCACTTGAGAAGTTGGACAAGATCTGGCAACTTCAGTATGCTTAAACTAAGTCATGTATGGTACTCACCCCTGACTTAATGTGTAAAAGAACTTGGTTAGGCCGGGGCCAGCTGAGCCAGTAAGAGCAGGGAGTGACTGCATGGAGGAGAGTAGGGGCCCGCCAGGGGAACACCAATGTTTGCACCTCCCTGCCACAGGCAACACTTCCAAGGTGGTGGCAGACAAGTTGCAAGGAAGTGGAGCTCTACTCTCTCATGGGTGAAGAACACTCTATCACACACTGTCAGTCAAATGGCCAGTCAGGTGGTAAGTCCATATGCCTCAGTACACAGTACATCATCTTCTACCATTACCACTCTGTCTACACCCACATTATCACCATCCTCACCGACAGAGCTGAGTCCAGATGACTTAGAATTGCTCATGAACTTACATTAATTAGGATCTGGTTTCAATTCAATTGAAACAACTTATTTATAATCTGAAAAGAAAAAAAAATAATCTGAAGCGTTCTACACATGCAAGTTGGGTGTAAATATGCACATTAAAATTATTAGCACCAACAGCTTGTATCATAGAATCATAGAATCAAGCAGGTTGGAAGAGACCTCCAAGATCATCCAGTCCAACCTAGCACCCAGCCCTATCCAGTCAACTAGACCATGGCACTAAGTGCCCCAGCCAGTCTTTTCTTGAACACCTCCAGGGACAGTGCCTCCACCACCTCCCTGGGCAGCCCATTCCAATGCCAATCACTCTCTCTGGCAAGAACTTCCTCCCAATATCCAGCCTATACTTTCCCCAGCACAATTTGAGACTGTGTCCCCTTGTTCTGTTGCTACTTGCCTGGCAGAAGAGCCCAACCCCACCTGGCTACAATGTCCCTTCAGGTAGTTGTAGACAGCAATGAGCTCTGCCCTGAGCCTCCTCTTCTGCAGGCTGCACACCCCCAGCTCCCTCAGCCTCTCCTCATAGGGTTTGTGTTCCAAGCCTCTCACCAGCTTTGTCTCCCTTCTCTGGACACATTCCAGCATCTCAACATCTCCCTTGAATTGAGGGGCCCAGAACTGGACACAGGACTTAAGATGTGGCCTGAGCAGTGCTGAGTACAGGGCAACAATAACCTCCCTTGTCCTACTGGCTGCACTGTTCCTGATGCAGGCCAGGATGCCATTGGCTCTCTTGGCCACCTGGGCACACTGCTGCCTCATCTTCAGCTTACTGTCTATCAGTACCCCCAAGGTCCCTTTCCTCCTGGCTGCTCTCCAGCCACTATGTCCCCAGCCTGTAGAGCTGCTTGGGGTTGTTGTGGCCAAAGTGCAGAATCCTGCACTTGGCCTTGTTAAATCTCATCCCATTGGCCTCTGCCCACCCATCCAGCCTGTCCAGGTCCCTCTGCAGGGCTCTCCTACCTTTCAACAGATCAACACCTGCTCCTAGCTTGGTGTCATCTGCAAACTGGATGTGGCACCATTCACCACCACTCTCTGGGCTCTGCCATCCAGCCAGTTCTTGATCCAGCACAGAGTGAATCTGTGCACTTGGAAGTTATCAGAGCACATTTGCTGTACTCTTGAATTACACAAGAGTCACTCCTCATGCACCTCAGAGCTCTGGAAGGAGTAAATGCAGGGCAAAAATAGAGATATCCCAGGCAGTTGAATACATTTAATATTTATCATATGCTGCAGAGTGAACATTGTGACAGTTCTGATAGCCATGACATTTTCATGTTGATTTCGAGACCTCTGGAGATCAGATAAGGTCTCAGCAACTCTCCAATTTGTAGCTCAATAGCAAATCCTGCAGTAATCAGAATGCAGCACATCAGTTGTTATTAGTACTACTGGTGCTACTGTTCCTCCTGGTACTACTACTGTTATTTTGAATATCTCCATCCTTCCTATGTGTTCTACTGTTAAAGGAAAAGGTACACATTCTCAGTTAAATCATGGCTTTCCCCACCAGGCTGTGAGATGCTAAACTTCCTCTTGACAATTTTTCAATTCAGCTCAGGTATCTATTTTCCATTCCAAATCAGTGTTTTAAAAGAATACTTTTGTTGCAGTTGCTGAATCCTGGTTTGGAAATGTGTTCAAAGCTCTGAAATTAAATGAGGTACTGCAAGAGTGCTCTGATCCCCTGATGCTGCTGGTGCCCATGTAAGCAGATGAGGATTTGATCTCTCTTCTCTGTCCCCTAAGCTAGTGAGATGCTCTTCAGTGATCACCCTCTCACCAGTGTCTCGATGCCTTCCTTTTTGCAAGGACAGCAAGTGTTGCTTCCTTACAGACACAGAGCACCAGCTCCCTGTAGAGAGCCTATCTCCTGTCCTTGAGCCTTTACCAATGTGTTTGTGAGTGTGGGTACCATTATTTGGCTGTCATTTTTTAAAGTGAATGCTCTCTAGACCACCAAGTGAGCTGTATTTTCTGAAGTGCTTTTGTCTGGGACCTGAGCCTGCACACAAATAGTGCTTGAAGTGCAGCATAAAACTCCCAGTGATGGGCTGCTCCACTAGGACCTCACTAGAATGTTCCTTTAGATTTTGTGTTCACATCTAGAATGAGATGTATCAAGGATTTATTTATTTCTGAACTTAACTAATTCTAGAGATATTTAAAACAATTTCACAGAATCACAGAACTTTAGAGGTTTGAAGAGACCTCCAGAGACTATCGAGTCCAACCTCCCTGATTTCAGATCTTTGAAACAGTTTTTGTCCTAATAAACAGCTTTTCTGTTTTCAGTAAAAAATAATCTTAAAGCCTGGAATGCAATTATACAATATTCTGATGACTTGAGAGTTTCTTCTAATTGTAGCACATGCAAAATAATGTGAAGATAGCACACCTTTGTTATAAATGCAAAGTGATCAGCTGTGTGGCTAGTAAAGCACTAAGCAGATGCAGGCTTCATCACGTTCGCTGGCGTGTATTTAATGAAGGTCCTCTGTGCCTGTAGTGCTTTGGTGTGTTGGTTTGAGGCTAATTGAAGTATTTTACTAAGAGCAATTAAATCCTCAGCTGTGAGAAGAAAGAAAAAAAACCAAAACAACAGTGCCCTATATCACTCATTCTTCTGCTGAGAAACACAACTAGTCAAAATAAAGCTAAGACACTCACTTCTTACACACTGCTCATCTCTCACTTCAGTTCTGTTCTACTCCTTTCTGGCAGTCTGATCTCTGTGGCTGCATCTGCCTAAACTCTCTAATCCAACCTAACCCTTTTTCCTCTAACCTCCTTGTCATCTTTCTGACATCTCACCTCAGGTCTCCAGATCTATCACATGAGATATACAGGTATTGATTTGGTTATTTTCTGAAAGGAGGGAAAGAGGGAGGGGGGAGGAGGTTTGGGTCTGGAGCCCTTCTGGGGACTCTGATTTCTGGGAGGGATATTGTGTTTCTGTATTACTTTCAATTTCAAGCTGTAAATATTTGTGTGTATCAGCTTGTATATTGTGCTAAGTTGTAAATATAAGGCTTCATTCCTTTACTTCCAGCTGGCTGAGTCTATTCTGGGTGATTTTGTAAGTGTGGGGGCAGGTAACTCTCAAACCATCACATCTGGGAATTAAGAACTCCCCCAGACAAATTCCCCGGACTAGACTCAGTTGTCTGGGAGCAAGTAATATGCAGCTTAGCACAATTTGCAAACATGTATATACACAATATACACAGATATTTACAGTTCTATATTGTGATGGTTTGGGTGTTCCCCGCCCCCCTGACACTTTAGAACTCACCCAGACTAGTCTCAGCCAGCTCTGGGAATATAAATGAAGCTATTTATTTACAGCTAGCACAATACACAAGCAGATATTTACACTATACACAGTTATATACATTACTCTCATTAATGCAGTAGTTAAAACAGTATTTTTATTTGGCCCTCAACGTGGGGCAAAATCATTTGAGTGACTGTTAATTAACTCTAGGAATCAGAATGAAGCTAATGAAGTAACTATTTTACTTGGTGGGGGCTATTATGTGGCCTGTTTTCTGTTTTCTTGCATTCAATTGGATCAAATCCCAGATTGTTTATTACTTTCTTATTGTAGCTTATACGAAGGCTAAAGCCTTCTGGTCCTGGGGCGATCTCATTCTTGGGTATGCTAGTTTTAATGTCACTGAAAATCTTACCAGTAACATTACAGGGGCATTTACTAATAATATTTCAGGCAAACAAAATACTGCTTTATCTACAGCCCTGATGAGGATAATTTACCTCAGAACTGAGATGCCAGACCCTTGTTTAGGATTTTGTTCATGTAAGACCAAGATATTACTCTTAGGTGTCAATTTATGTCTTGTAATTTTGATTTTCATATTAATTCTGGCATTATGTAAGAAAAATTTGAGTGCAATGCCTGTAAGAACTAGGAAGGTCTCTGTCTCTAAACCAAAAGGGACAGTGTTGCAACCAAATCAAAACAAAGATAACTCAGGAACACAATCTCCTTCCCAGCCAGGGACAGTCCCTACACCTCCCTCTTCAGATTCTGGGAACGCTGCCAACACTCCTAGTGGGAATGATAACAAAGATAACAAACAAGGACTGGCAGGCATCCCAGGAGTACAGGCAAATACTCAAAGCCAGAATGTACCCACTAATAATAATACTAGTAACACTAATCCAGTCAGTTTGAATCCCCAGCCACCATCAGACCAGAACCCTGTTAGCTGTAAGGCAGATCTGAACTCACAGGCCTCAGGTCAGACCCCCAATGATTCAAACCCACCAGCAGACACGTCAAAGTCTGTCGCTGCGCAGAATGCCTTTTTGGCACCTGCTAAAGTGCAAGACAAGACACAGCATTTGACAAAGTGTGATTCAAAAGAGGATGTAAGACAGGGGACCTCTGGTGAGCAAGAGGAGGAAGAGGAGGCATTTAGTCTTCGGGACCTGACGAACATGCTCAGATCCCAGTACTCTGATAAGAAGAGCATTGTGAGGTTGGCTGCCAAGAAAGAGGATGGTTTCCATGAGTTTAAGAGTGATATGAGGAAGGTTCTGTTTCTAGGCCAGGGACAACCAGATCAACAAGAGGAAGAGGAGGAGGATGACATCCAGGACTCCAATGATCCTCTCAGAGAGGTCAGGGAAGTTAAGAAGGAATACTCAAGGGAATCAGGTGAGCCAATCTTAAGCTGGCTAGTGAGATGCCATAGCATTGGTGCCAATGCCCTGCAGGTAGGAGACAAGTCTGCCAAGCAGCTGGGACCACTCACCAAGGAGAGTGGAGTGGACAAATACCTAGCAAGTCCTCTTGGTAAGGTTAGCTTGTGGACACGCCTTCTGTTGGCTGTGGCTATGAGATATCCTTCCCAAGATGATCTGCCATGGGCTGCCAAGAAGTGGAACACCATTGAGCAGGGAATGAAGCTTCTGAAGGAGTTTGCTGTGAAGGAAGTGCTTTATGGAGATCATGGCACACATGAGCCTGATGACATTCCTCTTGGAACAGGTCTCATGAAAAAGCTTATTAAGCTTGCTCCTTCATCCTATGCTAACATCTTGGCCAGCAAGTTTCTATCAAGGAGTGATAATGGAAGGTCTATCACTTTTGGTGAGTTTACTGACCAGCTCAGGCAGATAGAGGACAGCTTGTCACATTCTGCCATAATCTGTACAGAGATGAAAGAAGTAATTGAGAATGGCATTAAGAACAGCATGAAAGAACTGAATTAGGATCTTAAAAACACTACCAATCTGGTAAAGGATACCATTCCTGCATCATCTGAATGGATGCATGTTTCTGCCATCAGGAACAGACGCCCACCTCCTGCAAGGCAATTCCAGCCCAGGAGGTGACAAATTCCACCCAGACATCAGCAATCACGTGCGTCACTGTGGATACTTCTGCGTGACACATACGGGGAGAACATGAACAAATGGGATGGTAAACCTACTTCAGCTCTTTCAAAGAGAGTCAGGGAACTGCAGAGTGGCAGAAACAGAGGCAGCAATGCCAGAAAAGTAGCTGTCACTTCTTCAGCTCCTGAGAGCAACTGCAATTACTCCAGCAATTGCAATTTCTCTCACAACACCACCAATCACTGTGTACACCCCACATGCCATGTTCAGCATTAGGGGTGCCCTGCCTCCAGCCAGGAGGAGGAAAGGGATAGTGGAGAGAACCAAATCTATTGGAATGTATTCATTAGGTGGCCTGGCAGTTCAAGAGTTGGGAAATACAGGGCTTTAGTTGACACAGGTGCTCAGTGTACTTTGTTGCCATCCAATTGCAAAGGGACAGAGTCTATAACTATTTCTGGAATCACTGGTGGATCTCAAGAGTTAACTAAGTTGCAGGCTGAGATCAGTTTAACTGGTAAAGAGTAGAAGAAACACACTATTGTAACTGGTCCTGATGCACCTTGCATGCTGGGAATTGACTTTTTGAGACAAGGTTGTTTCAAAGATCCTAAGGGTCACAAATGGGCTTTTGGAATAGCAACTGTAGAGATTGAGAATGGTAAACTGAAATTGTCTATTAGACCTGAACTTTCTGATGAATCTGCACTTGTGACATAGAGGATCTGGAAGTGCCAACTGCTACTCAAACTGTGCACCACAGGCAGTACAGAACTAACCGTGACTCTTTGTTGCCCATTCATCAGCTGATTCATCAACTGGAGAGTCAGGCTGTCATCGAGAAAGCTCATTCACCTTTCAACAGTCCCATCTGGCCTGTGCGTAAACCTAATGGAGATTGGAGACTGACAGTTGATTTTTGTGCCCTCAACGAGGTGACGCCACCCATGAGCACAGCTGTGCTGGACATGCTGGAACTCCAGTACGAGCTGGAATTGAAGGAGGCTAAATGGTATGCAACCATAGACATTGCTAATGCTTTCTTCTCTATTCCCATAGCAAAGGAGTGCAGGCCTCAGTTTGCATTCACCTGGAGAGGAATCCAGTACCAGCTCAACTGTTTGCCTCAGGGGTGGAAACACAGCTCAACGATCTGTCACTGTCATCCACAATGCACTGGAGAAAGGTAAAGCTCCAGAGCACATCCAATACATCGACGACATCATTGTGTGGGACCAAACTGCTGAGGAAGTCTTTGAGAAAGGTAACAAAATCATTGACATTCTGTTGCAAGCAGGTTTTGCCATTAAGAGAGACAAGGTCAAAGGACCTGCCAAAGAAATTCAGTTTCTGGGAGCATGGTGGCAGGATGGTCGCCATCACATTCCACAGGATGTGATTGACAAAGTCTCCACCATGGCAGTTCCCACCAGTAAGAAGGACACACTTTCTTTCCTTGGTGTGGTGGGATTTTGGAGACTACACATTCCTGGATTCAGTCAAATTGTCAAACCTCTGCATGATGTGACTCGTAAGAGAAACAATTTCGAGTGGCGACCTGAACAACAAGCAGCCTTTGATCAGATCAAGCGAGAAGTAGTCCATGCAGTGGGCTTGGGACCTGTGAGATCTGGTCTGGACATTAAGAACATTCTGTACACGGCTGCCAGTGACAATGGTCCAACTTGGAGCCTTTGGCAGAGAGCTCCAAACGAGACACGTGGTTGTCCACTTGGTTTCTGGGGACGTTGTTACAGAGGTTCAGACACAAATTACACCCCAACAGAGAAAGAAATACTAGCAGCTTATGAAGGAGTGAAAGCAGCTTCTGAACTGATTCAAACTGAGTCACAATTGCTTTTAGCTCCTAGACTGCCAGTTCTAAACTGGATGTTCAAAGGCAAAGGTTCATCACCACATCATGCCACAGATGCAACCTCATCTAAATGGATGGCTTTGATAACCCAACGAGCATGAATGGGTAATCTTGATCAACCTGGTCTGGTGGAGGTGATCACCAACTGGCCGGAAGGCACAGACTGTACCAAACCTCCAGAGGAGAAAATAACTCGTGCTGAGGAAGCTCCTCCCTATGATGATCTCTCTGATCAGGAAAAGAACTATGCTTTGTTCACAGATGGTTCCTGTCGTCTTGTTGGGAACAAGCGAATATGGAAGTCTGCAGTCTGGAGTCCTACCAGGAGAGTTACTGAAACTAAAGATGGAGAAGGAGAATCCAGTCAGTTCGCTGAGGTAAAAGCTGTGCAACTTGCTCTTGATGTGGCTGAACGTGAAAATCTGCCTATCCTTTACCTCTACACTGACTCATGGATGGTAGCCAATGCTCTATGGGGTTGGCTAAAGGACTGGAAGAAGCATGGTTGGCAGAGGAAAGGAAAGCCTATTTGGTGTGCTGATCTATGGCAGGACATTGATGCACGGCTGGAGAGAATTCCAGTGAAGGTGCGGCACGTAGACGCACACATGTCTAAGAGCAGAGCAACTGAGGAACATCAACATAACCAGAAGGCAGACCAAGCTGCTAAGATTGCTCAAGTTGATACAAACTCTGATCTTGACCTTGGTTGGAAACACCGAGGTGAACTGTTTTTAGCTCGGTGGGCCCATGACTCATCTGGACATCAAGGCAGAGATGCAACATACCGATGGGCTCGCGATAGGTCAATTGACTTGTCCATGGACGCTATCACCCAAGTCATCCATGACTGTGACATTTGTGCTGCTATTAAGCAGGCTAAGCGAATCAAGCCCTTATGGTATGGTGAGAGATGGTCAAAGTACAAGTATGGTGAAGCCTGGCAGATTGACTACATCACTTTACCTCGATCTCGTTCTGGCAAGCAGTATGTGCTAACGATGGTAAAAGCCAGCACTGTAACTCCAGAGATAATCGAGTCAGACAATGGTACTCATTTCAAGAACAATCTTGTGAAAGACTGGGCCAAAGAGCATGGTATTGAATGGATCTATCACATACCCTACTATGCACCAGCATCAGGGAAGATTGAGCACTACAACGGTTTGCTGAAAACCACCCTAAAAGCCATGGGGGGTGGAACTCTGAAAAACTGGGACAAACATTTAGCAGAAGCTACCTGGTTGGTAAATAGTAGAGGTTCAGTAAACAGAGCAGGACCTGCACAATCAGATTTGGTCCAAACAGTAGATGGTGATAAAGTTCCTGTTGTACGTGAAAAGAATCTGTTAGGGAAAACTGTTTGGGTATTTTCTCCTTCGGGCGAAGGGAAACCTGTCCGAGAGGTGGTGTCTGCTGAAGGTCCTGGTCACACCTACTGGGGAAAGCAGGAGAATGGTGAAATCCAGTGTGTGCCACAGAGAAGTCTAACCTTAGCTGAGAGAGTTTAAACTCAGAGTGTATAATACAAGCTGTTAGGAGTTTTCTGTTCAAGGTACCATCAGCGTCCAACACTGAAAGAATCTACGAGAGAATCTACAGTACGTGAGCACGAACCCGACGTCACCTGGGAGTCCCTGTTCTTGTCTCATCTGTGAGGAGACAAACTGTGCTGAGCTTTTGAATCACCTACATCTGAGATAGCCGGAATGAAGTGTGAGCTGAACTTGTGATATTCATTAGTGTAAATAATAGTTTAGATTAGATCAGTTCTTAGCAATACTCTGAGTGAAGTAGACAGGAGTGGATTGTGCTAGTTTGAAGCAGGCTAGAATGTTTTGGTGAGAAAAAGTAGATTATAGGCTGTGAAAGGAAAACAATGGTGATGTCTGCTTCCCTCAGAGTCTTGCTGAAGAAGAAAGTAAACATTAGATAACACTCTCACCATTCAAGCCTACGGGTAGCAAGCAAAGATTTATCCTTTCTTAGAATGGCTCAGGCTGGAAGGGACCTCAAGAATCATCCAGTTCCAACCCCATAACAGAGGCAGGGACACCTCCCACTAGAACAGGTTGCTCAAGGACTCATCCAGCCTGGCCTTGAACACCTCTAGGGAGGGAGCAGCCACAACCTCTCTGGGCAACCTGTGCCAGTGTTTCACCACCCTCACTGCAAAGAACCCTTTCCTAACATCTAGTTTGAACCTACTCACTTTCAGTTTAAACCCATTATCCCTCATCCTGTCATTACAAGACCTTGTCAGTAGTCTTTCTCCAGTCCTTCTGTAGCCCCCTTTCAGATACTGGGAGGCCACTATAAGGTCTCCTTGAAGCCTTCCCTTCTCCAGACTGCAGAGCCCCACCTCTTCTAGCCTGTCCTCACAGGAGAGGTCAGGCTCATCTCTTCATAGGAGATTCTTCAAATCCAGTTTTTGAATTTTCTAAATTCACCACTCTTCATGCTAGTTGCTTATCTTCCTTGCCTAGCAAAACCACTGGGACAAGTTAATTAGATGCTAGACATGATGGAGAGTCCATTTAACCTTGCATGTTTTGTAAATGGTGGGTCTGAAAAGCTCTGTGCTTTCTAGCCACTGATTTCTGTCAAATGCCAGTAGGGACTCAGATTTCTGCCTAATAAATAAATTGCTAAGCATATTTGCTCTTAAAAACCCTAATTTGACATTAGCTGTAGCTAGACTCTGTCATGGTTTTCTTCTTTGTTTACAGAAATTTTACATCATTCTCTAATAAAATGGTTCTCGTTTTTAGCGGTTGTGAATCCTTTTATTCTCAGTGATTAACTTAGCAAAAGACACAAGGTGATTGATTTAGTCTAGGTTTCTTGGGTGTTGCTTGTTTGTTTGCTTAATATTATGGGTTGATTATCAAAGGAATACTTTGAAAATTATTTTAGAAATAGAGGCTGGGGGAGGGTGGGGAATAGATAATTGACATCACACAATAATGTGTGGTTCCAGTCACTGCTGAACTTAGGGAGGCTTTTGCCTTTTACTTGCCTTGCAAACGGGTCCAGAATTACTTCTTTCATAACTTCTTGTGGCAATAGATCCTGCTTGTGCTGATAAATGAAGAAACCTGTTCTTCCTTCTGAAAATTTCTCCTGATAAATATACTGTCTTATCTATAATTAACCAAAGTAATTTTCTCATGAGAGAATTTCTTATACACCAGACAGAGACAGGTTTTATTTGTGAAGTAATCATTGCTCTTATGAAAGTTCTAAACTTCATGATTTCAAGTCATACTTTTGACAGGCAATAAAAATAATTGTTTTGGAGTTCTTTTTTGGTTTTTTTTGGTTGTTGGGGTTTTGATTGGTTGATTGGTTTTGGTTTCATTTGGGGGATTGCTTAGTTATTTGATGTTTGCTTCTTTGTTTGTTTGTGTTTAGTGTGGAAAATGTGGTATGTGATAGCAAATCAATTGTCCCCTTATCCAGTAATTGTTTTCTTCTGATAGTTATTCTGAGTATTGTGTTCAGTTCCGGGCCCCCCAGTTTAAAAGGGACATTGAGATGCTTGAATGTGTCCAGAGAAGGGCGACGAGGCTGGGGAGAGGCCTTGAGCACAGCCCTATGAGGAGAGGCTGAGGGAGCTGGGATTGGTTAGCCTGGAGAAGAGGAGGGTCAGGGGAGGCCTTATTGCTGTCTACAACTACCTGAGGGGTGGTTGTGGCCAGGGGGAGGTTGCTCTCTTCTCTCAGGTGGCCAGCACCAGAATGAGAGGACACAGCCTCAGGGTGCACCAGGGGAAATTTAGGCTGGAGGTGAGGAGAAAGTTCTTCCCTGAGAGAGTCATTGGACACTGGAATGGGCTGCCCGGGGAGGTGGTGGAGTCGCCATCCCTGGAGCTGTTCAAGGCAGGATTGGACGTGGCACTTGGTGCCATGGTCTGGCCTTGAGCTCTGTGGTAAAGGGTTGGACTTGATGATCTGTGAGGTCTCTTCCAACCCTGATGATACTGTGATACTGTTATCAATGCCATATAATTAGGAACATTCAATAACTATTTTTCAGTTACAAGATTATCTTAAAAAATGAAATGTCATATAATTTACAACATTTGTTATAATTTATTCCTTTCAAAATGCTTATTTGCTTTAGAGCTTCCTGTTGTTGACATATTAACATCCAATTTGTTTTAGATGCATTCGGTAAGCACTTACCCTTAACTAGTGACAATTTATGACAGATTGAATCAAATTGTTATTACTTCACACGGTCACATAAAGCTATGAAAAGTACTTAAAAAGTCTGATTCCTTTCTTTCATTTGATGATTACCCAGAGGATTTCCACTGTCACAGGGATTAATTTGTGTTACTTGCTACAGGAAAGGTTTAGGAAGAAAACATCAACCAGTTTCAGTGGCTTTTGACGTACCTGTGTGTAACTGCTGCCAGTAGTGCTATTATTACCCAGTATGGATGGGATCTTCCTGTTTCTGCATCTGTCTGTCTCCAGTGATTTTGGAGAGGTTTAGATCCCTTTCGAAGATAATTGAGACAACGTGGGCATGTAGCTACCATTGGGAAACACTATGAAATCCTCCTCACCTCAAAAATACAACTCTAAACTTCCATTTTAGAATGATAAACATTGTTTTAATCTATTAAAATATCTGCATTATCCTCTATAATAGAATCAGCCAGGTTGGGAGAGACATCCAAACTCATCCAGTCAAACCTATGCAATCAACTAGACCATGGCAGCAAGTGCCTCATCCAGTCTTTTCTTCAACACTTTGTAATGGTTTAGCACAAGGGCTAACCTGTCTGCCTCTCAACACAAAATTGAGGGGAAAAGTAACGCACAAAACTCAGGGCTGAGACAGAGATAAGACTTTAATATAACATAAGATATCATAATCACAATGTACAATTACCTTAGCTAATATTCTAATTAATCTAATAATACAATGCATGATTACCTTAACTTGGTTTATTACACCTTGAGTGCTGTGTCCAGTTCTGGGCTCCTCAATTCAAGAGAGATGTTGAGGTACTGGAACCTGTCCAGAGAAGGGCAATGAATCTGTTGAGGAACCTGGAACACAGCTTTGTGAGGAGAGGCTGTCTCGGTTCTAATTTAAACTCCCAGAGACTCAAATATATTTGGTAGAAACAAATAACAACTTATAGAGTGCCCTTCCCTCTTCCCCCTTCTTTTGCAAAAGAAAGGAATTAGCTGTAGAGAAAGGAAAAGGTAAGCACACCCAAATAAATAATCTCACTGCGATTTGGAAGTTAAAAGAAGGAAAGTGTAACAATACATTAAACTTTGTATCTGAGGCAGGGAAGTTACAAAGGTATAGGGAAGGGAAAACAAATGCAAACTGTGTAAATACAACCAGATTTTGATGGCAATGGCTTTGTCCACCTCGTGGGTGATGGCCAGGTGGTAAAACAAAGAGAACCAGAAACAGGATGGTGATGCTGGTAAGTAGGGAGGCAGGGAGTCCAGAGAGAGCAGAGAGAAGGAACAGGAAGTCTCCCTGCTTTTATGTATCTTTAGACAGGAAGGGGTAGTGAGCTAACCATCACCTGGTAGTGTTTAGACCCACCCATGGGGAGGGGTCAAGACCACCTAGGGTCAGGTTCAAGGTCACTCTCCCTGGAGGGTTAACCCTGTACAGAGGCTGAGGGAGCTGGGGGTGTGCAGCCTGCAGAAGACGAGGCTCAGGGCAGACCTCATTGCTGTCTACAACTACCTGAATGGAGGTTGTAGCCAGGTGGGTTTGGGCTCTGCTGCCAGGCAAGCAGCAACAGAAGAAGGGGACACAGTCTCAAGTTGTGGCAGGGGAGGTCTAGGCTGGATGTGAGGAGGAAGTTGTTGGCAGAGAGAGTGATTGGCATTGGAATGGGCTGCCCAGGGAGGTGGTGGAGTCACCGTCCCTGGAGGTGTTCAAGCCAAGCCTGGATGAGGCACTTGGTGCCATGGTCTGGTTGACTGGCTAGGGCTGGGTGCTAGGTTGGGCTGGATGATCTTGCAGGTCTCTTCCAACTTGGTTGATTCTGTGACTCTATGATACCTCGATTATATTTGCAGAACAACCACAGTGAAATCAAAGGTAAAAAAAAAGCATAAAACAGAAAACAGAGAGCAAAAGCTACCCAACTCCTACCCATTCCACCACCATGCCTGCAGAAAAAATAGCCAGCACCCAAGAATTCAGAACCCAGAAGTAGCAATCAGAACCGGAAGCCTCCCATGTTGCAATCTGAACTTCAAGTCCCATAGGACTTTGCTCCAGTTAGCACTTTCATTTTTGAAGCTGGCATGACTACAGCATGGTGTGAATAAGAGCAGCAGGTTCCATTCAATCCATAACAAATTTGCTGCAGAGAAAAAAGAAGCTGTAATATTTATGATTGTCAGAGGCTTATCCAGGAAACAGCCTGTCATAAAAATGTGTTGTTTAGGTGTTTGCAGACTAAAGGCCTATGTGACTTCCAGAGGTGGAGACAGTTCACTGAGAAGGTCCTGCTCACTGCCTTGAGCAGTTCAAAGGTAGAAGGTTAAAGGAGTGGCTGCACATGTAATCAAAACTACCATGGGACAATACAGTAAAACACAAAATTCACCATAAAGCTGCACTCCCTCATAAAAGCTGCTGCCCAGCCTTTTGCCCAGGCACCAGGGTTACATTTTTTCCTGCAAAGTTTTTCCTGCTAATCAACTTATTTTAGAAATATGCAGTATGTCTTAGCCCAAGTAATTGCTTTTTGTGATTCTCAGAGATAGTGTCTCTGCTTGTGAGGGGAAGGTGCACTCATCTGAGGAGAACTGTACAGATCCCAAACACAAGTAATCTGGCAAGCATGGACAGAGAAGCTGCTGACAGTTTTGCTTTTTATTTTAAATGCTCTGTCTTGATAGTGTAATGTGCCACTATCTCTGCAAGCATATTATCCCAAATGTGGTCAGAAAAGGATACAGCAACACACGACACAAAACCTTAGAAAGCAGGTATTACACTCCGTATATTACTGTTCCAACATGGAATTTGTCTATCTCTAACATATGTACCTGGATTCCCCCAGGACACTGAAAACTCAGTTTTGTTGTGCTGGTATTTGCTTACAGGTTCCATATGTACAAAACTGTGTTAGTTTGAAGCTAGATAGAATGTTTTGGTGAGAAAAACTAGATTACAGGCTGTGGAAAGGAAACAGTGGTGATGTCTAATTCCCTCATAGGCTTGCTGAGATGTATAGGAACAAGACATAAAAACATAGGCAAGTTTCTCACTCAGGCTGCTGGCTGAGCTGCATCTTACTCTCTAACCTCACCTTCCATTTTGAACTAATCTACTTTGCTTCCTAACCCCCCCGGGCTGAACCTCCATTCTTCCTTGGAATGGGGGTAAGGTTGAGAGGGGCAGGGGGAAGGTGAAGGGGTGGTTGGGAGCCCCTCCTGGGGACTCAGGTTTCTGGGAGGGGAGTTGTATTTCTGTATTACCTTTTACCTTGTCTATTTCTGTCTATGACTGCATATACTGCAAATATTTGCTTGTATATTGTGCTAAGCTGTAAATAATAATCTTCATTCATATTTTCAGAGCCATCTGAGTCTAGTCTGGGTGATTTCTAAAGTGAGGGGGGAGGCGGGGAACACCCAAACCATCACAAAAACCATTAGGTGGCTTTTCATTTGAATGTCAGGACAGCCCATTTGCTGGCTTTGTAAAGCAAAACCAACGAAGCATCCTTCTGATTATCCAATTTGTATGAAATGGTATGCTACAGCAAAACCTATTTTTTCTATTTAATGGCATCATACTGGCAAGTTCAATGACTGACTTGATTATTGGTGAACAAATGACAGCAGGCCAGCTTCTATCATCATCCACTGTGTGGACGTACGTGTACATACTGCTATGTGTACATACCAGAGCAAACTGAGAATACAGAAATCTTTGTGAACTGCCACCAGGACAGAATAGTTCGTGGGCAGTAGTTGACTGTTCTTGATGTTGATTTTATGTTACTGAGACTGGCGTGTGGCTTATCCCGTACATATTAGTTCTGACATACTATGCCTGACAGTATTTGGGAGGAAAAATTCCTATTGGACTTCAAGCTGACAAACTCTTACATATAGCAATTCTGAGACAAATAGCTGTGCCACTTACATAGGCTACTAAAGACTCTATGAGGTCTGTCATAGATGTGTTTGACATGTGGATAATGCACATTAAAAGCACAAATGCAGTCCTTTGTTTTTATTTGACATTTAATTTTCAGATATTAATTTAAAGCCCATTATCAAGTTTTTAAATATTGCAAATATCAACAATTTTGTTCTCTGCATACGTTGTAGTGATTACAAAGAAGAAAGAATCAGACCATTGTGTTTTCTCTGTAAACAACAGCCTTTTCTGTAAATGGCTAAATAATATACTTTACGGTGAAAAATAGCTCTAAAAAGACTTAGGATATTGTCACAGATTATGCAAAATTAATAATCTGTATTAATTTTGATATCCAGGCGACGATGTTAATAACTATGAAAACTGTTTATTAACATTTAACCTCAATAAAACCTTATGCACAAGGTTCAAAAAAAACCACACAGTTTGGAAATTTACACACAGAGGGAACAGGCTAAACTAGAGCACTTATTTCTTAAAGTGGCAAACACAAACATTATACAGGGAGAGAAGACTCTTGCAGTTGCTTATACTGCATATCCACTAGAGGATGCAGGAAGCTTCTTTCTGATCATGGCAGAAGGCAATTAGTGAATTAGAAGAGGCTTTTAAGTATTTTAGCTGAGACTAATGGGCCTTTGGACCCAGAATAGCCAATCAGAATGGCAGTTATCCAAGTTTGACAACATCAGGTGAAACTATAGGCTTGCTTTACCCAAATTTGGGAAAAGCATAGGCCTTGTGTGAGGCAGGCACAAGCTAAATGTGTGTACCTTGTTTACCCCGGGAGAAAAACAAGTCTGGGCAGGCCAGAGTCCTTAGACTCAGTGGCTCCAGGTTCTTTTGTCTTCTTTCCTACGGTTGCTTCTCTCCACACGGAAGGAGGGAGAGCAGAAAAACATGCCTGGGCAAGCCAGGACATGGATAAGCCTGTTTTGGGCCTATCAGGCCTACCATGACAAATATCAGCATTTAAAAAATCAGCAAGTACTGGCAGAGAAATGCAGCATCAATAATTACAACTTACAGGAGAAGTAATTTTCTAGAATTAGAGAATAGAGTAGTAAAGAACAAAATAATTGGTACAGGAACAAGATATGTCTATCTATGGAAATACTTGAATTGCTTTTAGTGTACTGTCCGTTGTATTTATTGTGGTAGGATTCTTAGGTGTGAAGGATTAACAAATAAAATCGTCACTTCAGAAAAATTTATTCATTCATCCATATTACAGGAAGAAAGTATCAATTCCCTGTTAAAAAAAAAAAAAAGTAATCTGCACTTGAAACACTAATTTCAGATTCATTTTCTTTTCAGACAAAAACTAATCATTTTTACTATTATATTCAAGAGAAGACTCAATGACCTACTACTCATGCAGCCTTGCTGTGTGCCTGTTTTACTTTGTCCTATATTCCTTTTAAATTAATATATCAGAGTCAAAATCCGTGGCTTCAGACATTGTGCATGAATTGGTCATGCATGGCTGATAGCCTATTTCATGCCCTTCCTAGAGTCCTGCAGGAATTCCTGCAAGAAAATATTCTGCAAGCTAATGTAGAAACTGAAGGGAGAGAGTAGGGATGTTCTTCATGAATAAGAATCACTTTTTCCAGAATAAATTCCCTAACAATATTCCAATCATGGCTTCACACCCACACAGAAATAAGAAGACATCTAGCGAGAGGGAGAGATGCCTTTCCCTTACTTGTTTATTGGTCAGTATCAGTAGATGAAATCAGAGATCTGTAAGAAAGAGGTGACTTTCCTCAGTCTAAAAAGGAATGTTAAATGTACTCAGTAATCTGTACAATATTAATGAAATTAATGGCAAAATGAAAATTAGAATAAACTTGTTACATTGAGAGCTCTGCTAGAGAGAGTTTTGTAATCTTCTTCAGAGAGACTTGTTTTATTTAGTAGTGTGAAAAAACAGTAAATCTCTTTATATTCATTTTTTATCTATCTGGTTACCAAACTACTATGTTCTCTACAAATTTCCTTTGCTAACTAACATCCTACAGATTAAAAGGCCTGGAGGAAAATACTGTTTGCTTTCCTCTTTTTTTTTCCCCAAGCATAATTATATTTAAGGAGGTAGTCTCTTGGTGACAAATGGAACCTTCAACAGAAAAAAGCTTATATGAAACAAGCAGTTATTTGAGAGCTATATGGTTGGAATGATGCCAGTCAGTAAGGGTATTTTGGTGCAGATCCTGGGAAGCTGACAGTCATGTAAAGCAAGTGCTTTGTAATATGAGTGATTCAAATAGTGTTCGGAGAAGAGTTGGATGTGATAAATGAAAACCCTGAGTAGGTTTGGTAGAAGAAATGTGTGGAAATGGCACTTTGGGATGTGGTTAAATGGCTATGGTGGTGTTGGATCAGTGGTTGGACTTGATGATCTTGGAGGTTTCCAACCCAAATAATTCTATGATTTTATGATTGTTGTGGTTTAACCCCAGGCAGGAATGAAGCAGGAACCCAGCCACTCCCAGTGGGATAGGGAAAGATAATCAGAAGAGCTAAAGTGAGAAACTCCTGGATTGAGATAGTTTAACAGGTAAAGTGAAATACACCCAGACAGCCAAAGCAAAACATGGAATTAATTCACTGCTTCCCATGGGCGGGTGGGCAGATGTTCATCCACCTCCAGGAAAGCAGGACTTATGAAAGCAGGGTTTGTGAAGATATTTTCTTAGTTAAAATGGAAGGTAATTAAGGAGGCTTAATAATGCACACAAAGGTTGCAAAACTTAGTGCACCTGGTGGCCTTTGCAGATTTGCAGAAATGTTACAAAATGATGAGGCACTGTAAGGTAGTTTGTTTATTGTCCTTCATGAGGGAGAAGGTGGCAGTTGCCATATGCATATTTCTGCAATTCAGAGCTTCATTTTCCATAACCTATCACCTAAAAATGTAGTGATGCTATATGCAGAATTACAAAGCAGAATTAGAAAACAGAAAGCTAAGCAGCAAGATGGAGAAGTATGTTCAGCAGATTCCCAGACACAAAGCAATTGTAAGTATATGCTTGGGTAGAAAAGAAGCTGATCCTTTCTATGTGCTCATTCAGACCACACCACTGTGTATTATCCAAACACAATTAGAAAATAGGTGTTTGATCTCAATAGTGAGAAGCATTGCTGCCCTGGGTTAAAGCAGCCTGCTCTCATAAGCCACTCTCCACCAGCACAGATTGGAGGGAAAGTAATACCAGAAAAAAAGAAAAAAATCTGGGTTGAGGTAAACAATTTGCAGAAAAGCACTGCAAAGTGCAGAACCAGCAACAGAAACCAATGAACTCACCCCACCCCAGGACCCACAGCCTGCCCACCAGAAAAGAACAACACCCCAAAAAACAGAAGTAGCAACTGGAAAAGGAAGCCACTCCTATTACAGTCTGAGTGTCAGGCATCACAATGCTTTGCTCCAACCAGCACTTTCATTTTAAAACTGGAATGATGTCAGCATGGCGCTGAATATTGGCAGCAGATTCAACTCAACATATGGCATACACTTAATGTGAGGAGCTCATGAAAAAGTTCTCAAAAGAAAGTCAAAGTTAATACAGCAGGATCCAGGAAGAAAGCAGCACACTACTGTTTTTAGAAAAGGAAGGAGAGAGCACAGAGCAGAAGTGGGAGTAAAATACATTCTTGAATTAACTGCATTTTGAATAGTATTAATGGAAAATACTTACGTAAACTGAATACTCTTTGGTGATCAGAAGCTTGATTAGTTATCTTTGTTGAAAGAAATGGCACATGTTAACTTCAACATTGTCTTAATGCTGATCAGAGAATAGTAACTGCTGAGCAATAAGAAACACATTAATTCATTATCTGAGCATGTTTTAAATGTATCCTGTTCAGATTCCTATTGGCATTACATGAGAAGGTGATAGCTGGAAGAGTATTGCTATAGGCATGAAGTGAAGGTAAAGCTGAAACAGAATCCTAAAAGAAAAAACATAGTTTTGAGACAGGAATGTGTATTCTTGAAACTGCTTTACTGCTGCCACTTATTTCTGTGTATAAAATGTTATACCACTGAAAAAGTCACTTTGGATAGTTTAGGATGTCTCTTATGTTTCTGCAGGATAGCATCAATTGATAGAAAACAATTCTGGTTCTGTACACTTGGTTTCAGCCAGAAGGAAAAGTAGCAGTAAAAAACATGGAAATTAGGGCCAGATTCTTTACTGCATTTCATTTTATGTACACATGTACAGTTTTGCAAGGGAAAAATCATGAGATTATATCTTCTACGTCGCATACTGCATGAATATAACCACTTACAGAAGATACATTGCAATAATGAATAAGACTCAATATCTCCTTAAGGAATAGCTTCACGTATACACCATTCTTTACAGGTACTTGATACAGGCTCTGTGCAGCCTTACACATTTCTCCAAGTCCATGTTGTTCAGGGGTACCTCAAATTCCTTTCTTCTCCCCTCTTCTCCACAAGTTTGAATGGAGAGGATGGTGCAAAAACTGCTTTCCCCACCCACCCTGTGGCTTAAAGTGGGGCAGCAAAGGGTGCCTTTCTGCATATGGGCTGACCCATGTGGCAGCCCATGCTGGAATTGAGCTGGTGATTGGCTGGGTTTTCACACCTAGTATAAATGGTAAGTGGACACCTTGTCTAGAAAAAGGATAAATAGAGCAAGAGCTCCCGCCTTGAGGGTCCCCATTTTGGGAGTTCCCAGCCACAGCAAAGGACAGGTTCCTGCCATGACTGGACCATCCCCACTTTTGGACAGCTGATACGTTCTGAACAGCTCTTGGTTTTATCCCATCCTTGCTTTTGGATGCTTCTCCTCATCTTCGCACCCTTCTGTGCAAACCTGCGGGCTCAGGAAGCACTGGGGTCCACTGAGAGAGAGAGCCAGTGGCATCTGGACGACCCTTTCTCAGACCATATCAGTAGCCAACTTCCTGGCTGCCTCCTGGACTGGGGATCCTAGCAGTTTTGGCTCTTTCCTGCCGCTGTGAAGGCAGTATCGTTCCATGACCCTCCCACTTGGGATGAAGTGCTCAAAACATTTCTGAGTCTGGCAGCTCTGCCACTCACCTAAGGACTTCTGCTGCATGGATCTCTTATTGGATATTGCCTGCAGCATCAGAAGGCTGCTCTTGCAGAGGAATCCAGCAAGGGATCACTGTCAAATGCCTATCTCACCTCCATGAGTAAGAGCTGCTGTTCTCTTAATCTTCTGCTCAGCCTGATTGATAGTGGGGTGAAGCTGTGTTTATAGCTTAGCCTTTTCCATTTCCTGACTTCCTAAATATCTAAATTTAGCTATAATACCCTTTTGGAAGAAATTCCTTATTGAACTGAATCTGTTAATAACCTAAATTGATTTTGTATATAGTTTGGGGGCAGGGTTCCAGTAAAATAAAATAATTATGCTTTTTTATAATTCCTGACTCAGCCACGTTAATTCCCTGCCTCCACAACACATGTGTATGGCTTTCCTCCAAACTAATACTGAAAAGTGTAAAATAAATAGATGTTTTTTAAAAGAATGATGTGTGATGCAGGACTAATAATCACAGTAGTGTAGTTATAGCCAAAGCAGAATATGTGATTTAGTTGTGGCAATTAACAAGGCAGCAATTATAAAATATGTACTTATTTAATTTAAAAAAAAAAAAAAAACTCCCACAAACTCTATACAAACCAGTTAAATTTTGGTTCTTATTCAGTCAGGAAAATCTTCACAAGGATGCTTATGGGCAATTCATTCATTTAGGAGATTCAGAAAACTGGAAAAGTTTAGCCACAAAATGGCTCTGCCCCACTTACAAATAAAAGGCACCCTGGAGCCCTAGGGAAAGTTTGTGCTACTCATGGAAGTGGAGTAGAATTCAGAGATAAGTCCCTGGCTCCTTTGCAGCAGTGTTGGAACTGCTTGGCATCTTGATAGCCATTGAGGGGCATCCAGATCTTCCCAGGCTTAAGCAACGTGCTGGGAAAGAGGCAGATAATCTCTGACCTGCTCCTGGTTCCTCTTGGCATGGAGGTTTGCAGAGGTGCAGGCAGAATCTCTTGCAGATGTGCAGGGAGCACAATGTTGGTGGCACTTCTCACCATGTCATGAGGCACTTAATGCCTTCTCCTGGGAAACTTGAGACACTTAAGTTTCCAGGTAGTTCAAGCCCAAAGCATCAGGGCTAAGCTGGTCTGAACATGAAGCAGAGCAGAGGTGAGCAGATAGAGCAGAGCAGCACACAGTGAGGCAGAGCAGTGAGATAGAGGCAGAACAGTAAGGTAGAGGTAGAGCAGTGAGGCAGAGGCAGCACAACTGCTTGCAACTTAGCTCAATTTATAATATTTGCCCAAGTGCAAAGGCTCCTTTGTCCACAGTGATCCACCATCAGGATGACATTGCAAAACTGACCACATTAGGTGAAAGCAGGGCTTGCTTACCCTCATTTGAGCAAGACACTCACAAGTGCATAAACACCTGTGGGTACCCATTTATCACTTTGGGAGGGGACATAATGGCCCAAGCCTTTGTTTTCCTCACTCTCTTCCTTCCCCAATGAGCAGAAGGGTGGGACAAGCCAGGAGATGTTTTAGGCCTGTTAGCCTTCTATGACACTGTTAATACAAACTCTTTTTAATATCCTCAAAAACAATTTCTTTGATAACTTAGTTAGAGGGTTTAAATTTTAGATGGCCACAACAGGTAGCGTGATAGATGTATATTTACATGTAGTAGGGCTGATTTCTCTCTTTTATATAGTTTTGCAGCATGGTGTAAACAGAACTACTCATTTTGGGAATCTCCTTTTTACTAGGTGCTTCCTCCTGAAAGCCCTGTGACCACACTGCTCCTTGGCCAGCCAGAAATACAGAGTAGACATGGGGTATTTGAGGCTGCACAAGCCTGAAAAACTCCTGTGAGTGCTCTTAGCGATTCTGGGGGGCAAACATCATGATTGAGCCTGCCCCAGTGACATGAACCCTCTCTTTTCTTTCCAGTTCACTGATGCTTGACTTATGAAGGACAATTAATTCATTAAGATCAAGTGTTAATAAAAAATAATGAAAAGTCAATTAATGTATTTTCACATTCTTTGAAACTTTTGTGTTGTTCTATTCCAGAATTTTAAGTCATTGTTAAAATGAGGCCTGTCTTGCAAATCATTGTTCATTTTAACATAGAATCACAGAATCAACCAGGTTGGAAGAGACCTCCAAGCTCAGCCAGTCCAATCTAGCACGCACCCAGCCCTATCCAATCAACCAGACCATGGCACTAAGTGCCCCAGCCAGGCTTGGATTCAACACCTCCCTGGCCAGCCTGTTCCAATGCAAATCACTCTCTGCCAACAACTTCTTCCTAACATCCAGCCTAGACCTCCCTTGGCACTTGAGACTGTGTCTTCTTGTTCTGTTGCGGGTTGCCTGGCAGAAGAGACCAACCCCACCTGGCTACAATGTCCCTTCAGGTAGTTGCAGGCAGCAATGAGGTCTGCCCTGAGCCTCCTCTTCTGCAATCTGCACACCCACAGCTCCCTCAGCCTCTCCTCATAGGGTTTGTGTTCCAGGCCCTTCACCAGCTTTGTTGTTCTGGAGAATGATTTCAAAGCTTCATGCCTCTTGTGACCACCTGGCTACAACCTCCCTTCAGGTAGTTGTAGCCAGCAATGAGCTCTGCCCTGAGCCTCCTCTTCTGCAGGCTGCACACCCCCAGCTCCCTCAGCCTCTCCTCACAGGGCTGTGCTCCAAGTCACTTTGTTGCATGTTGCAGGCCGTGCTGTCTGCTATCACTTCTTGCTGCAGGACCACAATAAACAAGCCCATAGACCAGTATGGTTTTGGGCCAGCCGTGAGGGTCTTCAGACAATTCAATGTGAATTATGCAGAAGCCCATTTATTGATGTATCAGCCTGAATGTATACACTCAGCCAGTAGAGCACACACCTACACATTAGCATAATTAGTCAGGGACAACCCACCCCATCTGCATACATACACATCTTGTTATTCTCGTTAGCGAAGGTCCATTATCTACCCCTTCTGAGACAAGGTGGCCAGCTATGTGTGAGAACCAAGGTCTGTTATTACAAGGATCTGCCTGTTGTCACTTGTCTTCACTCCGTTCCCACAGCTCTCCTGCACCTGCACCCCACAACTCTTCTGCATTCTGCATTCTCACAGTTGCCCTTCTCTGGACACCTTCCAGTACCTCAACATCTCTCTTGAATTGAGGAGCCCAGAACTGGACACAGCACTCAAGTTGTGGCCTGAGCAGTGCTGAGTACAGGGGAAGAAGAACCTTCCTTGTCCAGCTGGCCACACTGCTCTTGAGCCAGCCCAGGATGCCATTGGCTCTGCTACCCACCTGGGCACACTGCTGCCTCATCTTCAGCTACTCTCTACCACTATCCCCATCTCCCTCCCTGCCTGGCTGCTCTCAGCCACTCTGTCCCCAGCCTGTAGCACTACTTGGGGTTGTTGTGGCCAAAGTGTAGAACCCTGCACTTGGCCTCATTCAATCTCATCCCACTGGCCTCTGCCCACCCATCCAGCCTGTCCAGGTCCCTCTGCAGGGCTCTCCTACCCTCCAACAGCTCCACAGCTGCTCCATTTTCAAAATTACTAATGATAGATTCAGTCCCCTCCATCTAGATCATCAATAAAGATATAATCATAAACATAAACATAATCATAAGTACTGAAAGGAGAGCAGAATATTTTTTTTTAAATCTCTACAGAGTGACTTTTGTGAAAACATCTCACAATTCCCACTGCACTCAAAATTAAACAAAAGTAATGTTAAAGCAGCAATGCTATAGTGTTTTCTGTTGAACTTTCACCAAGATCAACAGTGGAAAGCCTACTTCTGAAAAATCAGGTTCCTGACACTTTGGATACTTTCTATTTCAGATTCTGAAAAGGACTATATTGTGTCTCACTGTCCAGTACATAATGTGTACAGCAGTCATCCACTCAGTGATACATATGCTGTGTAATGTTTGGAGAAATGGAGGGATTTTTGAACAATTTGTATCTGAGACTTCACATCTGTGAACACTGAGTAGAAACTGAAAGATTTAATGTTGACTTATTGTTGGAAATTAATAATCACTTATGAATTATGGATATAATTTATGTATTGATACTTTTTTTTTTAAATTAATAGTAAAAAATTCCCTGAGATTCTTTGGATTTCCAGTCGACAGGAAGTAGTTGCACAGACAGTATTTATAAACACAGAATTAAACAGTTTTAAACAATCAGAACTTGGAAAATAGGAACGTGAAAACAGGGAAATTCTAACTATGCTTATGGAGCCTTAGCATTAACTCCAGCAGATGTACTCACAATGCTTCAGTCCCTGAGCAGAACTGAGCTGCTGCTGAGTTGCTAGGGCTAGCTGCAAACACGTGGCCACCGTGATTCCCACTTAACAAGCCATTAATGCCATACTGCTTCCAGTGGAGGGTCAGTGCAGAAAGGCTCAGCACAGAAAGGCAGAAAGGCTGTTTCTAAATCACCCCCCCTTACATACTTCATTTTGAAAAAGAAACTGTCCACTAGGCATTATTGTTCTGGAGAATGATTTCAAAGCTTCATGCCTCTTGTGATCACCTGGCTACAACCTCCCTTCAGGTAGTTGTAGCCAGCAATGAGCTCTGCCCTGAGCCTCCTCTTCTGCAGGCTGCACACCCCCAGCTCCCTCAGCCTCTCCTCACAGGGCTGTGCTCCAAGTCACTTTGTTGCATGTTGCAGGCCGTGCTGTCTGCTATCACTTCTTGCTGCAGGACCACAATAAACAAGCCCATAGACCAGTATGGTTTTGGGCCAGCCGTGAGGGTCTTCAGACAATTCAATGTGAATTATGCAGAAGCCCATTTATTGATGTATCAGCCTGAATGTATACACTCAGCCAGTAGAGCACACACCTACACATTAGCATAATTAGTCAGGGACAACCCACCCCATCTGCATACATACACATCTTGTTATTCTCGTTAGCGAAGGTCCATTATCTACCCCTTCTGAGACAAGGTGGCCAGCTATGTGTGAGAACCAAGGTCTGTTATTACAAGGATCTGCCTGTTGTCACTTGTCTTCACTCCGTTCCCACAGCTCTCCTGCACCTGCACCCCACAACTCTTCTGCATTCTGCATTCTCACAGTTGCCCTTCTCTGGACACCTTCCAGTACCTCAACATCTCTCTTGAATTGAGGAGCCCAGAACTGGACACAGCACTCAAGTTGTGGCCTGAGCAGTGCTGAGTACAGGGGAAGAAGAACCTTCCTTGTCCAGCTGGCCACACTGCTCTTGAGCCAGCCCAGGATGCCATTGGCTCTGCTACCCACCTGGGCACACTGCTGCCTCATCTTCAGCTACTCTCTACCACTATCCCCATCTCCCTCCCTGCCTGGCTGCTCTCAGCCACTCTGTCCCCAGCCTGTAGCACTACTTGGGGTTGTTGTGGCCAAAGTGTAGAACCCTGCACTTGGCCTCATTCAATCTCATCCCACTGGCCTCTGCCCACCCATCCAGCCTGTCCAGGTCCCTCTGCAGGGCTCTCCTACCCTCCAACAGCTCCACAGCTGCTCCATTTTCAAAATTACTAATGATAGATTCAGTCCCCTCCATCTAGATCATCAATAAAGATATAATCATAAACATAAACATAATCATAAGTACTGAAAGGAGAGCAGAATATTTTTTTTTAAATCTCTACAGAGTGACTTTTGTGAAAACATCTCACAATTCCCACTGCACTCAAAATTAAACAAAAGTAATGTTAAAGCAGCAATGCTATAGTGTTTTCTGTTGAACTTTCACCAAGATCAACGGTGGAAAGCCTACTTCTGAAAAATCAGGTTCCTGACACTTTGGATACTTTCTATTTCAGATTCTGAAAAGGACTATATTGTGTCTCACTGTCCAGTACATAATGTGTACAGCAGTCATCCACTCAGTGATACATATGCTGTGTAATGTTTGGAGAAATGGAGGGATTTTTGAACAATTTGTATCTGAGACTTCACATCTGTGAACACTGAGTAGAAACTGAAAGATTTAATGTTGACTTATTGTTGGAAATTAATAATCACTTATGAATTATGGATATAATTTATGTATTGATACTTTTTTTTTTTAATTAATAGTAAAAAATTCCCTGAGATTCTTTGGATTTCCAGTCGACAGGAAGTAGTTGCACAGACAGTATTTATAAACACAGAATTAAACAGTTTTAAACAATCAGAACTTGGAAAATAGGAACGTGAAAACAGGGAAATTCTAACTATGCTTATGGAGCCTTAGCATTAACTCCAGCAGATGTACTCACAATGCTTCAGTCCCTGAGCAGAACTGAGCTGCTGCTGAGTTGCTAGGGCTAGCTGCAAACACGTGGCCACCGTGATTCCCACTTAACAAGCCATTAATGCCATACTGCTTCCAGTGGAGGGTCAGTGCAGAAAGGCTCAGCACAGAAAGGCAAAAAGGCTGTTTCTAAATCACCCCCCCTTACATACTTCATTTTGAAAAAGAAACTGTCCACTAGGCATTATTGTTCTGGAGAATGATTTCAAAGCTTCATGCCTCTTGTGATCACCTGGCTACAACCTCCCTTCAGGTAGTTGTAGCCAGCAATGAGCTCTGCCCTGAGCCTCCTCTTCTGCAGGCTGCACACCCCCAGCTCCCTCAGCCTCTCCTCACAGGGCTGTGCTCCAAGTCACTTTGTTGCATGTTGCAGGCCGTGCTGTCTGCTATCACTTCTTGCTGCAGGACCACAATAAACAAGCCCATAGACCAGTATGGTTTTGGGCCAGCCGTGAGGGTCTTCAGACAATTCAATGTGAATTATGCAGAAGCCCATTTATTGATGTATCAGCCTGAATGTATACACTCAGCCAGTAGAGCACACACCTACACATTAGCATAATTAGTCAGGGACAACCCACCCCATCTGCATACATACACATCTTGTTATTCTCGTTAGCGAAGGTCCATTATCTACCCCTTCTGAGACAAGGTGGCCAGCTATGTGTGAGAACCAAGGTCTGTTATTACAAGGATCTGCCTGTTGTCACTTGTCTTCACTCCGTTCCCACAGCTCTCCTGCACCTGCACCCCACAACTCTTCTGCATTCTGCATTCTCACAGTTGCCCTTCTCTGGACACCTTCCAGTACCTCAACATCTCTCTTGAATTGAGGAGCCCAGAACTGGACACAGCACTCAAGTTGTGGCCTGAGCAGTGCTGAGTACAGGGGAAGAAGAACCTTCCTTGTCCAGCTGGCCACACTGCTCTTGAGCCAGCCCAGGATGCCATTGGCTCTGCTACCCACCTGGGCACACTGCTGCCTCATCTTCAGCTACTCTCTACCACTATCCCCATCTCCCTCCCTGCCTGGCTGCTCTCAGCCACTCTGTCCCCAGCCTGTAGCACTACTTGGGGTTGTTGTGGCCAAAGTGTAGAACCCTGCACTTGGCCTCATTCAATCTCATCCCACTGGCCTCTGCCCACCCATCCAGCCTGTCCAGGTCCCTCTGCAGGGCTCTCCTACCCTCCAACAGCTCCACAGCTGCTCCATTTTCAAAATTACTAATGATAGATTCAGTCCCCTCCATCTAGATCATCAATAAAGATATAATCATAAACATAAACATAATCATAAGTACTGAAAGGAGAGCAGAATATTTTTTTTTAAATCTCTACAGAGTGACTTTTGTGAAAACATCTCACAATTCCCACTGCACTCAAAATTAAACAAAAGTAATGTTAAAGCAGCAATGCTATAGTGTTTTCTGTTGAACTTTCACCAAGATCAACGGTGGAAAGCCTACTTCTGAAAAATCAGGTTCCTGACACTTTGGATACTTTCTATTTCAGATTCTGAAAAGGACTATATTGTGTCTCACTGTCCAGTACATAATGTGTACAGCAGTCATCCACTCAGTGATACATATGCTGTGTAATGTTTGGAGAAATGGAGGGATTTTTGAACAATTTGTATCTGAGACTTCACATCTGTGAACACTGAGTAGAAACTGAAAGATTTAATGTTGACTTATTGTTGGAAATTAATAATCACTTATGAATTATGGATATAATTTATGTATTGATACTTTTTTTTTTTAATTAATAGTAAAAAATTCCCTGAGATTCTTTGGATTTCCAGTCGACAGGAAGTAGTTGCACAGACAGTATTTATAAACACAGAATTAAACAGTTTTAAACAATCAGAACTTGGAAAATAGGAACGTGAAAACAGGGAAATTCTAACTATGCTTATGGAGCCTTAGCATTAACTCCAGCAGATGTACTCACAATGCTTCAGTCCCTGAGCAGAACTGAGCTGCTGCTGAGTTGCTAGGGCTAGCTGCAAACACGTGGCCACCGTGATTCCCACTTAACAAGCCATTAATGCCATACTGCTTCCAGTGGAGGGTCAGTGCAGAAAGGCTCAGCACAGAAAGGCAAAAAGGCTGTTTCTAAATCACCCCCCCTTACATACTTCATTTTGAAAAAGAAACTGTCCACTAGGCATTATTGTTCTGGAGAATGATTTCAAAGCTTCATGCCTCTTGTGATCACCTGGCTACAACCTCCCTTCAGGTAGTTGTAGCCAGCAATGAGCTCTGCCCTGAGCCTCCTCTTCTGCAGGCTGCACACCCCCAGCTCCCTCAGCCTCTCCTCACAGGGCTGTGCTCCAAGTCACTTTGTTGCATGTTGCAGGCCGTGCTGTCTGCTATCACTTCTTGCTGCAGGACCACAATAAACAAGCCCATAGACCAGTATGGTTTTGGGCCAGCCGTGAGGGTCTTCAGACAATTCAATGTGAATTATGCAGAAGCCCATTTATTGATGTATCAGCCTGAATGTATACACTCAGCCAGTAGAGCACACACCTACACATTAGCATAATTAGTCAGGGACAACCCACCCCATCTGCATACATACACATCTTGTTATTCTCATTAGCGAAGGTCCATTATCTACCCCTTCTGAGACAAGGTGGCCAGCTATGTGTGAGAACCAAGGTCTGTTATTACAAGGATCTGCCTGTTGTCACTTGTCTTCACTCCGTTCCCACAGCTCTCCTGCACCTGCACCCCACAACTCTTCTGCATTCTGCATTCTCACAGTTGCCCTTCTCTGGACACCTTCCAGTACCTCAACATCTCTCTTGAATTGAGGAGCCCAGAACTGGACACAGCACTCAAGGTGTGGCCTGACCAGTGTTGATAACAGGGGAAGAATAACCTCCCTTGTCCTACTGGCCACACTGTTGCTGATCCAGTTCAGGATGCCATTGGCTCTCTTGGCCACCTGGGCACACTGCTGCCTCATGTTCAGCCTATAACCTGTACATTTAGAAGTATCTAAAGCATCATGTTCTCTCTTGCAATTTAGGCTCAGGAAATCTTACATTTCAAGTGTGAGTGCTTATAATCTTTGCAGAGGAGCTAAGGCTGGGAAAAATCTATCTTCATTGGCCAAGACACCAGCCGGTGTTTCTCCTGTGCTGAAATCCTTTTGATATGTCACCTGACCTACTAAACAATGAGTACTGGAAAACAACTCATTGTTGTTCCCAAACCTGATGAAGTGTCAGGACATGATCAGTTAGGGAGTGCCTGATGTCCTCTGAGCTGACAAAGAAATGATTAGTGCAGATAGGAAGAAATCTGCCAGTGAAAGTGCAATAAGCAAGAGCTTTCCCTGTGAAGCACTGCCACAGTTACTGACCTACTGCAGAGAGCTCAGAATATTGGCATTACAGGAAACTCTGCGGGTTGACAAATCCTTGGCAGGTAAAGCAACAAATGAGCATCTCATGGGAAGCAAAGTGACAGGACAAAAGCAACTCTCTAAAAGGTTTATAAGGCAACTCCATCTCCTGTCTCACAAGGTGCAAATTACATAAAAATTCAAAATAAGCAAAATAATCATCTGCCTTGGAGGTTCCACTCAACCCTGACTACAAATTAAGAATTAAAAAAAAAAAAGAACAGAAGTGGTAGGGAATAAAGAGCCAACACAACACCACTCATATTCTTTACACTGAGCAAACGTTTCCCTTTGCAAGCAGTCATTTTCCCTTATCTTTGCTTTGTGTCACTATGAAAGCAGTAGATTACAAAGGCTCCACAACTAAAGGGTCCAGGGAGGTCCATGGCAATTATTCCATCTCTTCTTATGAGATTTCTCATGCTAGGAGAATACTTCACATTTCCTCCTGTGAAGGACTCAGGAAGGTTTGGAAGATGTGGTATGTGTCCTTGTGCCCCTAAGGGGAAGAATGTGTAACAGTTTCTCTACATTTGGAAATTATTTGACCGTCTTGCACAGGAAATTATTCCACAGCAACTGTCTTTATACAGAGATTATTGTGCAATATTAATTGCATTTTCTGACTAACTATTCAGGAAAACAAATTCTAAGATAGAGCAACCCTGCAGAGAGTTAAATAGCTAATTCTTTAATAATCATTCTTGTGAGGTGACCTAGATAGGCATGATCTTATCAGTTGCGATAGAGGTGAGATCCCACTGTCTGCCTGCCTTAGAATCCCAGGGCTTTTACGGGAACTAATAGACAAAATTAACACTGGCCTCTCTTTTCCAGTGCCTCCATAAGAACTTGCTAGAACAATCAAATTGTTTCATTTATTTAAGCGACAAATACAACAGATTGGAGATTGCTGGTGATAAATGCACTAACTGCCAAATGATCTCAGGTTAATAAATATGAGATCCATATTAATAACACTTGGCACAGTTGGAGACACAAACCTTTGCAATGGTTTCAATACAGAACAGAAATTCAGCAAAAGTTCAGCTGTATATTGAAGGTGCCATACTTACCAAGAAAGTTAGCCCTGCTTTGAGTAGTGGAAAAGGTGCACAGCCTGTTAACACCTCCTCACCTCTCTCGTTCCCTCCCATCTTCTGCTGCTGATGCTGCTACACCTCTTGCATTTGGTCCTGCAACTCTCACTGCTGTGCTGATGCCAGCGCTGATGCTTGATGGCAGTACCCCTGAACACCAAAAGATGTTCCTCAGAGACAGCCCTGGCTGTCTCTGACTTCTAGGTAGTGCTTAGCATGATTTGGGGGGAGACCTGAACAACATAGTTCTTTGCATGTTTAACATGTACTCAGTTTAGCTCATTAGCATACTAAGGGGTGTCAACTTTAATATTCAAAAAAATTAATAGTTAATTAGGCAAATTTTAATAGTTAATTAGGCAAACGTTTTCACTCAGGCACTCTGGCCCTCCAAATCTGTTTTGAAGTCACATGTTTCATCAGTTTCAGCCAAAACAGGGCCATCTTACCTTCACAAGATTTCCTACTTCAGCTGTTTGGCAGGCCACCTTCACAGATCTCCTTTAACACAGCACCTGTTGATTGTAAATGACTTTGGTCCCAAAGTGTGCTAAAATCAGCCTACATTCCTATCCCACTGCTTGTGAATTAATTTCCTTAACAATTCAAGATAATAACTATGGTCATTGAATCACTCAGAATGAGGTATTAATGAAACCCACTTGGGAATGATTTGTAGATGTTCAGTGAATAGGTCCTAAGCAATTCAATTATGCAATTAAGCCTTTATTTTCCCTTTCAGCACAAGTTTCTGGGTGGGAGGAAAGAAAAGAAGTGATAATATCTTTCTGAAAAAAATCATGCCAGTCAGTTTTGTTTTGTTGTACTTGAGCAATACTGATGGGCTGCAATGTGTAGCGGAGGTAGAATTTTACTCAATCTGTGTTTAATTTTCAGTTATTTTGTACATCTAATTTATTAGTAATTTAGTTCAAAATCTATCCCCCTGCTTCTTTTCTATTCATATTAATTACATTGATTTCTTGGAAGCAAAATTCTTTCAAGTTTAATAGCTATGGCATTTGGATATACTTATTTTCTGTGAGTTAAAATGTGAGGGAAATCTGGGAAATGAGTGGGGGCCAAATGAGTTATCAGAACTCATTCTAGCTCTTATTTAGTAGTCTGCTCTTCTCAGGATGCAGTATAGTGATGCTGAAATCATGATCTGCATTTGCTAAATTAAGGTAGGCAATTCTGTAGGATGAAAAACAAATGCTGTTTTAAAATACCTGAAGGGACGGTGCAAAGAAGGCAGAAACCAGACAAGAGGTACACAAGAGGTACCATCTGAACGTCAGGAAACACTTTGCTGCTGTGGGGGTAACTGAGAACTAGCAAAGGTCATCCAGAAATGTGGAGTCTCCATTCTTGGAGACATAAGCAGGCAGTCGAGTCATTTAAGGAGGCTTTCTCTGGGCACTTAAGTTCTCTGCTGACAAAATCTTTAGCTTTCAGGAATGAGTCTTAATATGTGGCAGGTGTGAAGTTTATTTATTAGTTTTCCCAAGACAGCAGATTTTGCTGTAATTTGCTTTTCTCACTATTGCTGGTTAATTTTTACCCTCTAGCAGGTGCCAGGTTGTATTTTCCCTTTGAGCATTCAAAGTTGGTCCTATCATCAGACCCAGATGAAGTCAGGAAATTGTTCAACAGAGGACCTAAGTGGAAAAATAGTATGTGTACAGTGTGCTTGGTAGCTCCTCCAGAATGCATCTTTTGTTTCGATAAGTTCAAATTTTTGAACAGGCAAAATTGTACCCATGGTAGATACAAAAACATATTTACACAAGTGGGGAAAAAATGGTTTTATTTGTTTTGTTTAAATTTGCCTTCTTACAGTATCAGTTTATGATGCCTGTCAACTTCAAGGGTGTAAAAGAGCATAATTTTAATAACTGAGATTTGAGATTCTGTTTTTCCTATCTCACTATTAACTTCATGTGTTTCACTATAATCATGTTTCACTATAATGAGCTCCAAGGAAGTATCCAAGCTGAACTAAGATCAAATTCTGACTAAAAAAACATTCTTTCACAGTAAAATGCAGTAGCTTTATTGGAGAATCTTCTTTCAGGCAATGAAACAGTGATATGTCTCATCTGAAAACAAAAGAAAAAATAATTAGAATTAACTGAACAATTGCTGATATCTCTATTCAGATTAAAACTTAGTTAGCTACTTATGTCAGCAAAAAAGAGTGATTTAATTTACACTTGACTGTTTGACCCAACTCTATGTGCATCTAGCTGCCATAAAAGATATCTACCAGAAAAGAAAGTTGGTGATCTTATGAAATTAGGACACTCATAAGGCTTCACCAGATAAACTGAGAAATGTATCTACTGTTAACTTCAGTAGGAATACAAAGTGACATCACAAGTAAAGGCTAAGCCAATCTACAAAGAAAGATAGGCATGGCACCAATACCAGAGCATGTTTGGCACCATCTAAAGTTACTAATTTGTGTGAAGTTATTCATGCTATTTTGAAAATGCTATGGATTGTGGATCAGTCCATGCAAAGATGGAAATTGTCTGCATTGAAAAGGACAAAAGCTACTAGGCTACAACTTAAGTCTGTCACAAGTAGATGAGCAATTTTGTGTTACTTGACCTTGATATTTTTTATAGGCAGGAGACAGAACTAGGGATGCTATGAGCTACTGGTTTTGCCAACTGCATAAAAATCTACCCATATTTAACCTTCATAAATGTCCAGGTGACTGTGAGTGCCCAGCATGTAGGAAAAGCTACTTGTTTAAAGGACAACATGAGCTCTTAAAATAGAAGTCTGTATCCCATACTTCAAGACATAGACTTGAATGATTTGGTCTGAACACAGGTAGACACAACTTCCTTAACTGTAAGTCAAATTTCTAAAACAATTTCATGCTCTTCTTTTTCTGCACAGGCTCTGAAAGAATGTGCATACAGCAAATGCCATGTGGTAAATATGTCCCCAAGACCATTGATTTAGTCTCTATTTGGTTCTGAATTTTTGTATTGCAAACTGACCTGGCCTCAGGTTTACAGATTGCAAGGCTGAGGCATCAGAGGCATGAGGCTGTCGGGGTACGGAGGCTGGCGAGAGGCGAGATCGGGGTACTGACGACTCGAGACAGCAGGTTCTAGGCATCTGTGCATCAGTACATCAGTACAACTTTATTAGGGTAGTGCAGTGTCTTATATAGTGCTCCAGAGGAGGTGTTTCCAGCCAGCCTGGGGCTGGCAGAAGTGGACAGTACAGATTGGCCCCAAGTTATGTGTAAGGCAGAGATAGGTTACCTGTGGTAAACAACCTGTGAGTACCACCCAGGGGGGCTGGCCAGGGTCAGCCCCCCTTGGGGCTGCGTCCGCCCCAGGGACCGGCAGATTCCACCCCCTGACAGCTGTGCGTGGGTTGCTCATGGTTGCCAGCTTAAGCCCCTGGGAATCAGTAAGACCCAAGGACACTTCCCATCACAGGGCCTGATGTTTACATTTCATGCTCCGCTGCAGGAGAAAGCTTCCCACATGAGGCAAGTGAGATTTGAAGCTTACAGTGACACCACAGACCTCACAAACTCTACTTAGAATCTAACCCTATATTGTGGTCCCTTTTGCCTCTCTAGCAGCTAAGGCTGTACTGTAGAGCTTAACTGAAACTTTTTAGAGCAGCAAGCATTTTCAAAGTCCTGTTCCTTTCTAAGTCTAGTAAGTTACATGTTAAGAAGTATGCTGAGTATTTAAACAGCTAACAACTGATGACTGTGACTAGTTTCAATAGAAACATAGATGCGCTTCAGGATTTCAGTAGTATACACTGTGCATTAACCTAGAAAGAGAGAACAGAAAATAGCTGCACATGTGTATGCAGCATAGACTGAACTGATCCTCTGGGGACACTTTTTTGCAAAGCATTTGACATCACCCACCATAGAATCACAGAACACATTGCATTAGAAAGGACCTTTAAAGGTCATTTAGTCCAGCTGCCCCATCCTGGTCTCTAAATTGGAAAGACGTGGATTTGATGGCTGGGCCACTCAGTGGATAAGGAACTGGGCTGATGATCTCACTCAAAGAGCAGTGGTCAATGGCTTGATGTCAAGTGGCATTCCTCAGTGGTTGTTACTGGGACTGGTGTTTAACATCTTGGTGAGAGACATGGACAGTGGCATTCAGTGTATCCTCAGCATTTGCCAACCACACTGCTCTGTACTGCAGTCAACGTGCTGGAGGGAATGGATGACATCCAGATGGACTTTGATAGGCTTGAGGGTTGGTCCAGTGCCAGCTTTGTGAAGTTCCACAATGCCAAGTGCAGTCTCAAGCACAAATACAGGCTGAGTGAAGAATGGATAGAGAGCAGTCCTGAGGAGAAGGACTTGGGAGTGCAGGTTGATGAGAAACACTGTGTGAGTCAGCAATGTGCACCTGGAGTCCAGAAAGCCAACAAGATCCTGGGTTGCATTCAAACAAATATAGCCAGCAGTTCAAGAGAGGTGTTTTGGTCCCTCAACTTTGCTCTCATGAACTCCATTGCCGGTGTTTAATCCGGTGGAGCACTATGGGAAGATGACTCTTTGCTCACCAATGTGGTTAGATGGTCAAATCCCCTTTATTTCCGTGATACAGTGACTTATATGCACTCTAGCAAGAGGCTGCTCCACCAAGATTGGTTACAGTCAGAGGGTCCAGAGTTACATGTAAGGCATCAATAGGTCAGCATACCATAACAATCTGAGGGTCAGCCTCTGGGGCTGGCTAAACTCTGCCCACCTGCAGCTGCACTGCACCCCCTGCAGCTGCATATGGGGGGAAGTCACCCTGTGCCTGCTATCTAAACTCCCATGATGGATTCAAGGTCTTCCCAGCACGGGTTGCTCATTTTTATCACTTTTGTGTGCTCTGCTAACAAGAATTTCTCCAACACTCCACTTGGAATAATGTGTCCAGCTCTGATCCTGGAGCACAAGAAGGACATGGAACACTTAGAGTGGGTCTACAGGAAGGCCACGAAGATGAGCAAAGGTCTGGAGCACCTCTCCTGTGAAAACAGGCTGAGAGAGTTTAAGTTGTTCAGCCTGCAGAAACTAAATGAAAAGTGAGGTCTCCCATGGACCCAATGCTGTTTAATGTCTTCAAAAGTGATCTGAATTTTGGGATCAAGAGTACCCTGATGAAGTGTCACTGCATACATTAGTTAGTGATGGACAAAACAATAGTGACACAAGAATATGTGGACATAATAGTCACTGAAGCCATTTACTGCTATAGCAGCAGTCTTTTTATATGCCACTCTACAAATTCTGGTAACACTACAAGTTGTAGAATACAATGATTGGATAAAACAATGTTCTTAACACTCTTATTGGATAACAATGAGGTGTTGGCTATCTTGGCACAGACTGCTTTCAGTTCTTTGTCCTAAATTTACTATGCTTCTGTACAAATGTTTCTCAAGGTGAGCATACCAGTTTACTATGTTTCTAACCTCAGTCTTTCTGCATCACGGGTACACAGGGATGCACTCTAGCTGACTCCCTTCCTTGGTTCTCACAATGAAGTCTGCAGATGACAGCAAAATGAGCAGGGAGGTTGGCATTCCAGAAGAGAGAGCTACCCTCCAGTATAACCAGGACAGGCTGAAAGCATGAGCCAGCAAGAATCTTATGAAGTTCAACAGAGACAAATTTAGGGTCTCTAACCTGGGAATACATAGCTCAGGTGTACAGCTCAGACTGGATCCACCTGTCAGGAGAGCTGTACAGTGGAAAGGGACACGGGTGTCCTGATGGATAACAAGCTCAGCCTGAACGAACACTGTACTGGAGTAGCAAAGAAAGCCAACAAAATCCTGGGTTGCATCAACAAGGGAATTACTAGCTGAAGGAAAGAAATCATTATCCCATTCTACTCAGCACTAATCAGGCCACTGGTAGGACAAAAATAGGCCTAATATGTGTCCTGGTATGTCCAGGCATGGTCCTCTGATTCCCCTCCCCCTTCCAGAGTGGGAAGAAATGTGGGAAAGAGGACAAAGACCCTGGAGCCACTGAGTCTGAGGACCCTGGATTGCCCAGACTTCTTTTGCTTCTATTTATATTCTGTAGTAAACAAGGTACATACACTTGGCTTGTGCCTGCCTCATTCACAGGCCTGTGTTCTCCCAAATTTGGATAAAGGAAGCCCATGGCTGCATCTAAGATGATTGGTTCTGGCAAAGTGCCATTCTGATCGGTTAATTATCTCACAGTATCACAGTATCACTAAGGTTGGAAGAGACCTCATAGATCATCAAGTCCAACCCTTTACCACAGAGCTCAAGGCCAGACCATGGCACCAAGTGCCACGTCCAGTCCTGCCTTGAACAGCTCCAGGGACGGCGACTCCACCACCTCCCCGGGCAGCCCATTCCAGTGTCCAATGACTCTCTCAGGGAAGAACTTTCTCCTCACCTCCAGCCTAAATTTCCCCTGGTGTAGCTTGAGGCTGTGTCCTCTTGTTCTGGTGCTGGCCACCTGAGAGAAGAGAGCAACCTCCTCCTGGCCACAACCACCCCTCAGGTAGTTGTAGACAGCAATAAGGTCACTCCTGAGCCTCCTCTTCTCCAGGCTAACCAATCCCAGCTCCCTCAGCCTCCCCTCGTAGGGCTGTGCTCAAGGCCTCTCCCCAGCCTCGTCGCCCTTCTCTGGACACATTCAAGCATCTCAATGTCCCTCCTAAACTGGGGGGCCCAGAACTGAACACAGGACTCAAGGTGTGGTCTGACCAGTGCAGAGTACAGGGGCAGAATGACCGCCCTGCTCCTGCTGACCACACCATTCCTGATGCAGGCCAGGATGCCATTGGCTCTCTTGGCCACCTGGGCACACTGTTGACTCATGTTCAGGCCTCATTTGCCCTTTGGAGCAATTAAGACTCAGGCAACTGATAAAAGTAGGCCAGAACTTGTAAACAATATGCCATGACATACCACACCGTGCCTCACCTTGCTGTGCCTTGCCTCGCCTTGGTACAATTTGCTTAGCCTTGTTGCATTAGGAACCAAGAATCCTTGCTGCTTCATCTACCTGGAAACTTAACCATGCCTCAGTTTACCAGGGAGAAGCATAAGTGCTCTTTGTGCCATAGGCAAGAGTCATTACTGAAAGCCACCCAAAACTCATGGCCAGACTTAGCATGAACAACACAACCGGCAGTTAATGACAGCCTGGAGTGTGCAGAAGGGCTGAGACTGGGACAGCCAAGTGCCCCCAGGTAAGCTACATTACTGCCACTAGCAGTTACAGCTGTCAAAAGTGAGTAAGCTGCTTCTAGTTGGAGAGCTTGCTTGTACAGACCTCACCACAGCCTGTGTTGTGAGAGAAGGCAGGCTACTGCCAAGCTGGGGGCACCGTCCTTGACTGCACACCTGTGAAACTCCATGCAAGCCCAGAGCCCTGGAAGGACACTGTCCACCTGAGAATGGAGCTGGTCAGAAGACCATGTGAGACTCCCAGACAGCCTATGTGTCCTGGGAAAACTCCAAAAGGTTCTGTGATGGTTTGGGTGTTCCCCCCCCCCCACCCCCCCTTATTTTAGAAATCACCCAGACTAGACTCAGACGACTCTGGAAACATGAATGAAGCTTATATTTACAGCTGGCACAATATACAAGCAGGTAGTTACAGTAGATACAGTTCTATACACGGTAAAATGTAATAGAGAAACACAACACCCCTCCCAGAAAACCTGAGTCCCCAGGAGGGGCTCTCAACCACCCCCTCACCTTCCCCCTACCCTTGTCAACCTTATCCCAGTCACAGGTTAAGAAGCAAAGTGGGTTAGCCCAAAATGGAGGGTGAGGTTAGAGCAATGCAGTTCATCCAGCAGCCCCAGCAAGAGTGATGCCGAGAGTGTTATCTAATGTTCTTATTTCTTGTTCCTATACTTCTCAGCAAGGCTGTGAGTGAAGCAGACATCACCATTGTTTTCTTTTTACAGCCTGTAATCTTGTTCTTCTCACCAAAACATTCTAGCCTGATTTAAACTAGCACAGGTTCCAACAGTTATCATACCAACAACAGCACCCCTTCCAGTGCTTTGGGTACTGTCTGGAGTATAATGCAGTGCTGGAAATGTAGAGATAATCATTTGACAGTAAATATTCTAGAAAGGCATTTTGTAATCACCCCAGACCCACAGGGCCTGTTCCTCAGGACTGCTGTCAGCCATTCCCCACCCAGCCTGTATCTGTGCTCGGGATTGTGCCAACCCAGGTGCAGGACCTTACACTTGGTCTTGTTGAATGTCATGAGGTTGGCCTGGTTGCAGCTCTGCAGCCTGTCCAGCTCCCTCTAGCAAGTCCCTGCCCTCTAGCAGGTCGACTGTGCCACACAGCTTGGTGTCATCTGCACACTTGCTGAGGCTGCACTGATTCCTCTGTGTGGTGGTTTGGCTGTAACCCACCCCCCCACACTTTAGAAATTGCCCCAGCTAACTCAGACGGCCTCTGGGAATATAAATGAAGCTATTTATTTACAGCAGCAAATATACAAGCAGCTATTTACAATATATACAGTTATATACAGAAATATACAAAGGATAAACAATACAGAAACACAACTCCCCTCCCAGAAACCTGAGTACCCAGGAGGGGTTCTCAACCACCCCAGCACCTCCCCCTGCCCCTCTCAACTTTACCCCAATCTTGAGAAAGAATAGAGGTGCAGCCAAGAGGTTAAGGAGCAAGGTTAGTGGCAGTGAGGTTAAGGAGATGTGGCTGGGTCTGAAGGCAAAAGCAGAGTGAAGACAAAATGGAGAATGTTATCTAATGTTTACTTCTTGTTCCCATAGTTCTCAGCGGGACTGTGAGAGAAGAGACACAGTCATGTTTTCCTTTCCTTTCCAGTTATCTACTTTCTCTGACCAAAACATTCTAGCCTGCTTCAAACTAGCACACTCTGTGCATGTCACTGACAAAGGTATTAAACAGCACTGGTGCTAGCACTGACCCCTGAGGGATGTCACTTGTCACTGACCTCCAGGTGGACATTGTGCCCTCGATCACCACTATCTGTGTGCTGCCACTATCCACCAATTCCTTATTCAGCAGTGCTCCACCCATCCAGTATGTGCTTTTCCAGTTTGATGACTCATGGCTTAGACAGATTCACTCTGTGCTGGGTCAAAAACTGTCTGGATGGGAGAGCCCAGAGAGTGGTGGTGAATGGTGCCACGTCCAGCTGGCAGCTGTCACCAGTGGTGTTCCCCAGGGGTCAGTGCTGGGCCCAGTCCTGTTCAATATCTTTATTGATGATCTGGAGCAGGGGATTGAGTCATGCATCAGTAAATTTGCAGATGACACCCAGCTAAGAGCAGGTGTTGATATGTTGGAGGGTAGGAGATCCCTGCAGAGGGACCTGGACAGGCTGGATGGGTGGGCAGAGGCCAATGGGATGAGACTGAACAAGGCCAAGTGCAGGGTTCTGCACTTTGTCCACAACAACCCCAGGCAGCTCTACAGGCTGGGGACATAGTGGCTGGAGAGCAGCCAGGAAGAAAGGGACCTGGGGGTACTGGTAGATAGTAGCCTGAAGCTGAGGCAGCAGTGCCCAGGTGGGCAGGAGAGCCAATGGCATCCTGGCCTGCATCAGGAACAGTGCGGCCAGCAGAACAAGGGAGTTTATTCATCCCCTGTACTCAGCAATGGTCAGGCCACACCTTGAGTCCTATGTCCAGTTCTGGGCTCCTCAATTCAAGAGAGATGTTGAGATGCTGGAAGGTGTCCAGAGAAGGGCAACAAGGCTGGTGAGGGGCCTGGAACACAAACCCTATGAGGAGAGGCTAAGGGAGATGGGGTTGTTTAGCCTAGAGAAGAGGAGGCTCAGACTCCTTGCTCTCTACAATTACCTGAAGGGAGGCTGTAGCCAGGTGGGGTTGGTCTCTTCTCCCAGACAACCAGCAATAGAACAAGGGGACACAATCTCAAGTTGTGTTGGGGAAGTATAGGCTGGATGTTAGGAGGAAGTTCTTCACAGAGAGAGTTATTGGCACTGGAATGGGCTGCCCAGGGAGATGGTGGCGTCGCTGTCCCTGGAGGCATTCATGAAAAGACTGGATGAGGTACTCAGTGCCATGGCCTAGTTGACTGGATAGGGCTGAGTGCTAGGTTGGACTGGGTCATCTTGGAGGTCTCTTCCAACCTGGTTGATTCTATGATTCTATGACCAGGATGTCCTGTGGGACAGAGTCAAATGCCTTACTCGAGTCCAATTAGATGATGTCAGTTGCCCTTCCCTTGTCCACTGTTGCTGTGACTTCATCATAAGAAGGCACCAAATTTGTCAGGCATGATGTGCCCTTGGTGCAGCCATTAGTGGGTACCACAAATCACCTCGGCTTTGTTTGCCATTTGCCTCAGTAGAGCCTTCAGGAGAATTTGCTCCATGATCTTGCCATGCACAGAGGTGAGACCAACTGCTCTCTTGTTTCCAAGGTCATACTTTTTTCCCTTCGTAATGCTGGGCATTATGTTTGCCCTTTTCCTGCCAGCAGGAACTTCACCAGTCTGCTAGGACCTTTCAAATATGATGGGCAGTGGTTTAGCAACTTCATCTGCCAGTGCTCTCCAGGACCTATGGGTGGATCTTGTCAGGCCCCATGGACTTGTGCAAGTTCAGATTCCTTAGGTGTTCACCAATATGATCTTCAATTGTAGTGGGCAGATCTTCCTTCTCCTAGTCCTTACTTCTGCCTTTTTTGACTTGGACGTTGTGGCTGGAGCTCTTACTGTTGAAGACTGAGGCAAAAAAATCATTGAGCACCTCAGCCTTGTCCACATCCTTTGTCACGAGCTCTCCATTTCCCTTCTAGGAGGGTCTCACATTCTCCCTTGTCCTCCTTTTCTCACTCATATACCTGAGGAAGTTCTTCTTGTTCTGATAATAGTAAAATAATAGTACTGATAGTCATAAAGAAATAAAAAGTTTGTGATTGAAGAATATTGTAATAAAAATAACTTTGGATAAATTTTACTTAATTGTTTACTTAGTTGTTTGCAAGGTGATAGATGAATAGTCCTCTTTTATGTTGACTGACTTAAGGTTTTCCTCATGTGCCATGGCATTTCAGATGACTATGTAATATAAAATCTTCTTTGCTTTTTTTTTCTTAGAGGTTAATTCAATGATTTGATTTTTACATAGTCTTTTTAGGTTCCCATAGATTTCTAGTGCTAGCAAGGATAGGATCAAGAGTTTAGAATAGAGGTATTATAGAATGGTTGTCGTGGTTTTTAAAGAGAGCCTGTCAGAAATTAAGCTCTCCAAATGGAGAAAAAACACAGACTTATATTTGGAGAGATACAGAAAAGAAATTACAGAAGCAGATACAACAGCCATGGCAAACCCCCTTGAATTTCCCTGTCACAGAGGGGATTCTGCCACCTACGTTGATTGTGGCAGAGGGGAGAAATTAATTGGTGCAAGATAATATTCTATAAAATTATGTATTTATTAAATTAAATATTTTGAACTCTCGCCATCCCCAACCACTGAATTTAATATTAAAAGGATCCACATGGTTATGAAAGACATCCTAGGATTAATACCAATCCATAACTTACTAATAACTAGCATACATTCAAACTATAAACAGAGAGAGGAGTTTTCCCGCAGCTTAATGCCACTTGGGGTCTATATACTATTTGCCCAGCAGGGGGACTGAAAGCTCTTTCTGCTCTATGGCAGGAGGCAATAGAAATTACAGAGGCATTAAAGCATTTACTTACAAATTCTTATTCATTATCAATCACCCTCTGGAGCTACGTCACAGCCTATACCAGTGTCCAAACTTCAGGAGAGTCTTTGCCCATGGAATTTGAGGCTGGAGTCCTCCCAGCTTCAGGGAAAGAGAACAGTCTAGGGGAAAGGACAGTGTCTGACCTTGTGCTGCTGGTGAAGGATGCAATCTCTGCCCTTGTCTCCTGGCTTCTCCTGGACACTCTGTCCACGGACTCTTGGCAGGACCTCAGGTGCAGAAGGAGTATGATGCCATGCAATGTCAGCATGGTGTCACGCTGGCCACAGAGGCTGGTCATATGCCAACAAGTGGAGTCTGCAGTGGCATGCACCAGGCAGTGATAAATCAGCTGTTGCGCAATAGGGTGCAAGGCTGCACGGGAGACTGAGGTCCGTAGGTAAAGGCAGGCAATACAGGATCTAGTCCTGGTAACTCACCACAGTGGTGTGCAGGTGTGCACAGCTGGCTGGGAGCCCATGGGAGACTCTGTCTCCATAGAGAATAGTAGATGCACTGTGGGTGGGCACGCAGGCATAAACGAAAGCTGTGCTGGTGAGTCTAAGCGAGCAAGCGAGTGAGCGAGCAAGCATGTTGTTCACCTGTGTGTCTCTATTTATCAAATGTGGGCCAGGATTAATGGCCCCTTGGCCACTAGAATGACCAATCAGCTTTTGGCAGTCAGCCAACCTTACCATAATAGGGAAAATCGCAAGCCTGGACCTCCCAAATATGGGAATCACACAGGCCTTACACTAGGCAGGCACGAGCTGGGCATGTGGGGGCTTACACGACCTAAAGCCTGGGCAGGCCAGACTTTATGGCACCAAGCCTATTGTGCCCCTTTGTGCTCATTATGTGTTTACCTCTGGTTATGGGCAGAAAAACATGTCCAGGCAGGGCAAAGCATGAATAAGTCTATTTTTCGGGCCTATGGGCCCTCCACAACATTCCCTCCAGCCCAAAATTAAATCTCTAATCCTCAGTGCTCCAGTCCTCCCTTCATGCCTCTGCCATCTACAAGCCTCTGGAGGCCCACAACAGGCCTACTCCTCACATATTTGTCTGATAAAGTGGCTCCCGCTTGACACAGGGCAGGCAGGGGAGGAAAGGAGGATGAGCTGGCCTTGCTGTGAGTTTATAAAGCGATAGCAGAATTATGGGATTGAATAACAGTCTTCTAGTCCCCAGAGGATTTTTAACCCTATAATTCTCAACCTGGGACAATGGTCTTTTCCTTAGGTTAATGATAGTGCTTTAAGATAAGGATCATGTCAAGATTTAGAAGAATAGAAAAGTTGTTACTATGGTACAGTGGCAAAGGCAAAATGGCAAAAGTTACTGGACTCAGCTTTCACACACACTGAGGTTTATGGGTTAGTTAATTAGAAGGGTTAGGTGATATGTTGGACTCAATGATCTCAGAGGTCTTTTTCAACCTGGTTAATTCTGTGATTCCGTGTGAGGTTGGGTAATAGCTCTCTATAGCAGATAAATAAAAAGAGATGATGTCTTTTAAAACTTATCTTAGTACATGCCACTGATGCTACTAAAAAGTCCCATCACACATGCTTATGCTACCTTGACACCCCTGCCTCTTAAAAACAAAAATGGGGAATTCTACATCACACAGAGAGATTCAGCCTAGAAAGAGCCAATAGATTTGTTAGTGTAGGGAGGGGATGTGCTTATGTTTTGTCACCTACAGGTCCTCAGTGGATACCAGCAAGAAAAAGTCAAGGCATATCAGGACCTGGAGAGACCAGTCCCTCACCCCGGTGCCACAAGTGTCTTGTCTGACGATGCAGAAATGGACGTGTAGGTAAAACACCTGTAGGAACCTCACAGCCACCAGCATCTTCAAAAACACTGCTGCTTCTTGTTGTGGTTGTCCTGCCCACACAGATCTGCCTCTGCCTTGCCACAACAGCCATTTATTACCAGATCATGCAGATGAAGCTCTGCATGGACAACCAGGTGAAAAGACCGGGGCTGCGTGCCTCCTACCATGGTCAAGAGCAGGACTGGATTGACCTCTGTGTTTGCCACCAAGATCCCCTAGCGCTGCTGTTGGCTGCAACCCAACAGGTGTTGAATGGTGGAGACATGTGTCATACCAGACCTTGACATGAGGGATGGATTTCTCTGTTATGAAGAGAGCCATCCAGGAGGGGAGAGCAGGCCTGTGGTAGGCAAAGTCCCATGCACCTGAGGTCCCTGCCTTTGATGACAATGGGCAAATGAAGGATAACTGCAGTGATGGCCATGCTCACAAGCCAGAAATCAGCTAACCTAAGACTGATCATATGCTATGATTGATCTGAGACTGACTGCTTGTAAATTAATCCAGAAGACCTCTAAATCGGGACTGAATACCATGATCATCATGGGCTCAAAAATATAAACCAAGAAGGGGAAAGAGGTGGGAAGTCAGGGGTAGCTAAATGGGCTAGATTGTATAGGCTGGATGAGTGATGATGGGATTAGATTGGCAAGAAAAAAAAAATTTTTTTAGATGGATATTGTTTGCTATAATTTCAGCTGCCCTTACATTGGCTACTGCATCTGTAGCTGTTGCTGCTTTGTAAGTGAGGCCTTAACAAATGTTACCAAAGAATTGACTACTCAAGAATCAATCACAACATGAAAGGGACATGATGAAAATGCAGTTGCAATGGGCTTTTGACTCAACATTAAAAGGTAGGATGTCTATGCTAAAACAAGACCTCCAAAGCCAGTTACAGCAGCTGCAACAGCTACAAAATGAATCTGTACTTTGAACTCTTAGGGATGATCTGTCTTGGATAAATCCAAATAATTGGTTTATTGGTCTAAATCTTAGAACATGGGTTTTTATTTGGCTAGCTTGTATTATGTTAATTATTTGCATTGTGACTTTTAGTATAGGATTTTACTGTATAAGATCAGTTGGAGTCATAAACAAGTCATGTCTTTAATTGTTAAAACAGACAAGGGGATTTGTGGGGATGCAAAAAGAGGAATGAAAGAAAGAAAAATAATGAGCTGTGTAGAAAGTAATCTGTGCTCATTTCCAGGAGTTCCAGGATGCCACCTCCATGGGAGAGAAATAGAGGAAGAGATAATGGGCCAGGTGGCATGAGAAAACAAGAGATGAAAAGGAAGAGTTTATTAGAAAAACAATGTTATTCATCATCTGTATTATGTTAATGCTTTGTCCATGTTTTAGTATAAAAAAAGTATCCCTGTCTGTAATAAAATGGGATTCTGCTTTGACTCCAGTGGAGTCCTGCCACGTTTCTCTACAATGTACCAGTACATAAAGGGTGGCTGCTAGGAGGATCGAGACATTTTTTGCAAGGACTCACGTGGTAAAGACAAGGGGTAATGGGTATGTTACTTCTGGGGCAATTCCAATCACAATCCAGATGAAAACTTGTCACAATGAGAACAGTTAGATATTGGAGTCATCTCCAAAGGGAACTCATGGATTCCCCTCCATTGTTCTGTTCTAAGACTCAGCTTGACAGGGTGCTGGACCATCTCATTTAAACTACACTATCACCTAGAAAGGTTGGACCAGAAGATGCTTGAGGTCTCTTCTAATCTGGCAGTCTGCAATTCTGTAAAGAAATGCACCCTCATAAGCAATGCTAAAAAAACACTGATAATTCCTTTTACTTCAGTAATAAAATGGATGAAGACACCAGATTAAATGCAGGAAGAAGTTTCAGACAGCTATCGTCCACTAAAATGAGTCCGAATATTACTGTGAGACCCTAACCAAATCCACTATTCTTGCTTGGTATTTTTATTCTACTGGACAAATTAATTTGTGGCAAACTCTAATACTAATGTCAGTGCAAAGGCTGACGAGGTGTCAGCATTGATGTACTTCCAAACCCTCATGCAAGAAGACACATCATAGCCATTTGTGGAAAGATTTTTGCTAACAGGACATGAATTGATAAACATGAGCACCTGTGCTGCGACGTGTCCTTGAAGGAGGGAAGCTGGGTGGAAAATAATAGCACCCTACATGCAGCTGCGGGAGGTAGAGTGCCAGCTGCAGGGGGCTGGGTCAGCCAGCTGCAGGGGGCTGATCCTACAGGTTGTTGATATAATAATCTGTCTGTACCATGCGCATAACCCTGGACCAATCTGTACTTTCCACATGTACCAATCTCAAACTAAGTTAGCTGTGCATGCCTCTTCCAAGTAAGCATATAAGTCACTGTAACATGGACATAAGTTGGAGGATGGCCATCTAACCATATTGCTGGCTCAAGAGTTGTTTATCCCAAGGTGCAACGCCAGCAGCCATTATAATGTGGGTTGCTGATTTTTTTTTCTCCTATGTCACATACAATACAAATAAGGTAAATTGGTTGAATTTTGCTGAAAATAAATGGCCTTTACTTTTGTAAACATTTCAGTGCTGGTTTAGTAATCAGAAGCAGAGGCAATTTATGGTTTCACATATCACTTCACTATTAATGGCATTCCCAAGATAATTTCTCACATAACCCTGATTAAGTGTTGCTACCCTGCCCAGAGAATAATACTTATTGAAAACAAGGAGCAAAAACAATGAAGAAAATGACAAGAACAAAATTGTCTGACACAGTAGTCTAAATATATAGATTTTTTATGGTATTCCTCAACCACTCTAAATGGAATTTCTAGTTTACATCTTCAAATGCTTCAGGAGACGTTTTTTTTTGCTGTATGGTAGGGGTTTTTTAAGTGCAGAGCTGGTGGTTCAATAAGATTGTCTTCAGCTACTCCAAACATTATCTTGACTTTCAGATGTTTATTTTTGATATGCTGTTAGTCAATACTGCAATCATGACATTTTGTGCTGGAAGCTGGCTTATCAATAAGCCCCTTATTCTCTACAGGCAGTGCAGTGACATTTGCTAACATTTTGTATAAGTTTTTCATTGAACTGTTAGTGTCTGGATTTTAAATACTATAATAAACACAGATTTCTAGCTTGAACTTCAATAACATAGGACTTGGGATAGCTCCAATTTCTGTAGACTATTTCCTTGAGGCAGTCTTCTTATTCAAAATCTGCGCTTAATTAAATGCGCAACAAACGCTATGCAAAGGTGAGATTCATGTACAGCCATATCATCTTGGCTTGCAAATCATTTTCTTTGAACTTTGAGACTTACACTATCAGAAGAATGTATTTGCTGTCTTGAATTATACAGTCTTAATCTTTGCTGAATACTTGAAGCAGAAGAAATGTTTAAATGCTTTTTGAAGTCCTATTCTGACATGTCATGAAAACAGTGGGCTTTATTCTTTTCATCTGTAGGTTTCAACTGATAGAAAACTACAGTCTTCAGATGCCTTTGAGACTGTTGCTTTCAAATTAGACAATGCACAAGCCCCGCATCCTGCCCCTCTGCTGCGCTATCTCTGCTTGTTGTCTTCTGCTAATTTTATCAAAAGTTTTCTCCATTTTCTTCCTCTTTAATCTCATCATACGATGTGTCAGCATTTCATGTTTTTGAGCCCAAAAGCTCCGTCTCTTCATAGTGTTGTGGAGGGCCTGTAGGCCTGAAAATAGGCTTATTTATGCCTCGCCCTGCCTGGATATGTTTTTTGGCCTGCATGAGAGGTAAACACATAAAAGGAGCACAAAGGGACACAACAGACCTGGTGCCATGAAGTCTGGCCTGCCCGGGGTCCAGGTTGTATAATCATAGAATCATAGAATCATAGAATCATAGAATGTGGTTGTAAACAAGTTTGCATAAGCCCATGCTTGCCGGGTGTTAGGCCGGTGTGTTTGGCATATTTGGAAGGTCCAGGCCTGTGGTTTTTGCCTATTATGGTATTCTTTGACTGACTGCCATAACCTGATTGGTCATTCTAGCGTCCAAAGGGCCATTAATCTCAGCCCACATTTGATAAATAGAGACACACAGGACAACAATGTTTTCAGGCTTCCCTGCATTGCTCATGCTCCCTTGCTCGTTCAGGCTCACTCACCCATTATTAGGCTTAGACTCACCAGCACTGCTTATACCTGCTTGCTTTGCTGTTATTACAGAGACAGAACCTCCCATAGTCTCCCAGCCAGCTGTGCACACTTGCATGCCACTGTGGTGAGTTATCAGGACCAGATCCTGTATTGCCTGCCTTTACCTACGGAGCTCAGTCTCCCAGCTGGCCGTGCACACCTGCACGCCTGCTGCCCTATCATTGCCTGGTAAGCGCCACTGCCGCTGAGATAACCAGGAGCAGGCCCCACTTGTTTGCAGGTGATCAGCCTATGTAGTCAGTGTGAGACCATGTTCAGACTGCACGGCGTCATACTCCTTCTGCACCTGAGGTCCTGCCAAGAGTCCGTGGACAGAGTGTCCAGGAGAAGCCAGGAGACAAGGGCAGAGATTGCATCCTTCACCAGCAGCACAAAGTCAGAGACCATCATTTCCCCAGAAGCTGGGAAGATTCTCCTTTCCCCTGAAGCCATGAGGATTCCAGCCTCAAATTCCATGGGCAAAGACTCTCCTGAAGTTTGGACACTGGTATAGGCTGTGACGTAGCTCCAGAGGGTGATTGATAATGAATAAGAATTTGTAAGTAAATGCTTTAATGCCTCTGTAATTTCTATTGCCTCCTGCCATAGAGCAGAAAGAGCTTTCAGTCCCCCTGCTGGGCAAATAGTATATAGACCCCAAGTGGCATTAAGCTGCGGGAAAACTCCTCTCTCTGTTTATAGTTTGAACTGTTTGCTAGTTATTAATGAGTTATGGATTGGTATTAATCCTAGGATGTCTTTCATGACCGTGTAGATCCTTTTAATATTAACATACAGTGGTTGAGGATGGCAAGAGTTCAGAATATTGAAGTCAATCAATATATAATTTTATAGAATATCATCTTGCACCAATTAACTTCTCCCCTTCTCCACAATCAGCGTAGGCTGCAGAATATCCCTCCGTGACACATAGGCAGTAAACCACTGTAGAATATATGTGCCATGCCTGAATTTCTCTTTGAGCTTCTCTTATTGTGGATGCTCCCTCTCTGGAGGTGTTCAAGGCCAGGTTATCTGAGGCCTTGAGCAACCTGTTCTAGTGGGAAATGTCCCTGCCTATGGCAGGGAGTTGGAACTGGATGAGCTTTGAGCTCCCTTCCAACCCAAACAATTCTATCATTATTAAATTTGAGTACTGTATGTGCTTATATCTTGGCAAAGGAAGTGGGTTATGAAGGTATATGAAAGCATGTGAAAGTAGGACATTCGACTAATTCTCAATGTCAGATGTCCCTACGTCATTCCACTATTTGATTAAGATATATCAGCCATGAATTAATGCTATGATGTCTTGAATTGTTATTTTCAGAACATAGGAAGAACGCATAGTAAGTGTGGCTAATGTAGTTCCCAGCATGCCATAAAGTTCATGAGTTGTTTTCAGGGTTTTCTTCTCCTACACTGTGTATTGGAAAGTTACAGTACACCTTGTCACTGTGTAGATTTCACTGTATCAAAGGCATCATGCACACATTTCAAGAACATTCATTTTTAAATGTTTGGCTATTTTTTTCCTCTAAAACATAGCAGGTAATGCTAATTCACCTCACAAACACAATTTTGGCACTACATTTTGGTACTGCATTTGCAAAATCCTAAAGTGGGAACACGGATCTTTAGAGCCACAATAAATGTGATCTGGGGCCATGCTGGCTTAACGTAAGTGGCCTGTATCAGGAGCAGTGTGGCCAGTAGGACAAGGGAGATTATTCTGCCCCTGTACCCAGCACTGGTCAGGTGACACATTGAGTGCTGTGTCCAGTTCTGGGCCCCTCAATTCAAGAGAGATGTTGAGGTATTGGAAGATGTCCAGAGAAGGTTGATGAAGCTGGTGAAGTGCCTGGAACACAAACCCTATGAGGAGAGGCTGAGGGAGATGGGGTTGTTTAGCCTGGAGAAAAGGAGGCTCAGGCGTGACCTCATTGCTGTCTGCAACTACCTGAAGGGAGGTTGTAGCCAGGTGGGGGGGTTGGTCTCTTCTCCCAGACAACCAGCAATAGAATGAGGGGACGGAGTCTCAAGTTGTGCCAGGGGGAGGTCTAGGCTGGATGTTAGGAGGAAGTTCTTCACAGAGAGTGATTAGCATTGGAATGGGCTGCCCAGGGAGGTGGTGGAGTCACCGTCCCTGGGGGTGTTCAAGAAAAGACTGGATGAGGCACTCAGTGCCATGGTCTACTTGACTGGATAGGGCTGGGTACTAGGTTGGGCTGGATGATCTTGGAGGTCTCTTCCAACCTGGTGCTGGGTTAGGAACTGGCTGGAGGGCCGGACCCAGAGAGTGGTGGTGAATGGCACCACATCCAGCTGGCAGCTGTCACTAGTGGTGTCCCTCAGGGATCTGTGCTGGGCCCCATCCTCTTTAACATCTTCATAGATGATCTGGATGAGGGCATGGAGTCAGTCATCAGCAAGTTTGCAGATGACACAAAGCTGGGGGCAGATGTGACTGAGTTGGAGGGCAGAAGGGCTCTGCAGCGGGACCTTGATCGCCTGTACAGATGGGCAGAGTCCAATGGGATGGTGTTCAATAGCTCCAAGTGCAGGGTGCTGCACTTTGGCTACAACAACCCCATGGAGAGATACAGGCTGGGGTCAGAGTGGCTGGAGAGCAGCCAGACAGAGAGGGATCTGGGGGTGCTGATCGATACCCACCTGAACATGAGCCAGCAGTGTGCCCAGGTGGCCAAGAGAGCCAGTGGCATCCTGGCCTGCATCAGGAATGGTGTGGCCAGCAGGAGCAGGGAGGTCATTCTGCCCCTGTACTCTGCACTGATCAGACCACACCTTGAGTATTGTGTTCAATTCTGGGCCCCCCAGTTTAAAAGGGATGTTGAGATGCTTGAGTGTGTCCAGAGAAGGGCGACGAGGCTGGGGAGGGGCCTTGAGCACAAGCCCTATGAGGAGAGGCTGAGGGAGCTGGGATTGGTTAGCCTGGAGAAGAGGAGGCTCAGGGGTGACCTTATTGCTGTCTACAACTACCTGAGGGGTGGTTGTGGCCAGGAGGAGGTTGCTCTCTTCTCTCAGGTGGCCAGCGCCAGAACGAGAGGACACAGCCTCAAGCTGCGCCAGGGGAGATTTCGGCTCGAGGTGAGGAGAAAGTTCTTCCCTGAGAGAGTCATTGGACACTGGAATGGGCTGCCCAGGGAGGTGGTGGAGTCGCCGTCCCTGGGGCAGTTCAAGCCAAGGTCGGATGTGGCACTTGGTGCCATGGTCTAGCCTTGAGCTCTGTGGTAAAGGGTTGGACTTGATGATCTGTGAGGTCTCTTCCAACCCTGATGATACTGTGTGTGATACTGTGTGTGATTCTATGATTCTATGTTTCCCACTAGGTGATCATCCTTCATTACTTATGAGTACCTGTCAGCATTCAGCAAATTCCTAGCCCAAGGGCAGTAAGTGCTTATCACTCATCTTCCCCAGTATGTTAGCAATTACCTTATCAGATCGATTGTCTTCAGGCCTGTAAAATGGCACTACAACAGAGTGAGAGCTGCCTGTGTATATGCAGAGAACCAAATGAGCTCATGTCATCTCTCTAAGTGTGACTGAGACTCAGGCGAGTCAGAAGTAACAAATATGTTATAACTTTAAAAGTAAATTTAGAAAAAAATGAGCTTTTACTACATGAAAGGAAATTAATGTCCTAGATCTATTCCTTGACTATGCACAATGAAATACAGTATGGGAAAGATGCTTTTGGGCATCTGCACTGTAAGATCAAGACAGGCAGCTTAAGGGTCCATCTTCAGCTATCCACATAGCCTGGGAGTGAGCGGCACACGGTCCTTCAGAACACACCAAAACTATAGAGCTGTCCAGTGTATTTAAGTGGCTTTCAAAGGAAAAGACTGGGGTTTGTCAGAAAGGGGTTAACAGCAGGCTCAGGACACCTTTCAAAACAGTGACCATGTCTAAGCCCTTTTTTCCCCCCTCCTCTGATTAAAGCTTTCAGTTACCTGGCAGGAAAAATACATCAAATTCAAAGGAAAATCCATGTAACTGAACATGCCAAGAATATTGTTGGTGAACTAATCTCAGGGATGCAGTAAAAATGTTTTTGGAAAGGTGCCATTTTATTATGCCTTTGCTTCAGTCTCCTAAAACAAAATGTTTAATAATTTTATTATTGAGTGGATGCAGTCTTGAAAATAAATCCTTCGAGCATTGTACATCTTAAAATCACTGTTGTTGAGAAGACACAGGTGGCCTGCGCTGGCAGCACAGCACCATTCACCTCACACTGCTTCATCTGAACAGCTATTGATTTTTATTTTTCCTCTTCATTTTGACATTTCACATTATTTAGTCCAACATTCACTTTTGGGAAATGTCAAGTTTAAGGCAGTTTGGTTTTTTTCTTGTTTGGCAAGAATAATCTTTGAAATGGTTTGCTGCTTAACTTTTTTTTCCCGGACAGTCAGCTAAACACATCAGCGCTGAATGAACTTGAAATTGACAGACTGTATTTTTTCCTTCCTTCCTCATGTATTCCAATGTGCCTTTTTACTGAGTAGACAATCACATCAAAGCCAAAGGTTTCAGCAGTGTCTTTGATAGAATAAACACTCTCTGGGGATAAAAAGTCTTTATGCAACATCACACTATGTGATGGGAAGTTGTTTTGGGGGAGATCGAGGCTGGATGTTAGGAGGAAGTTCTTCACAAAGAGAGTGATTTGCCGTTGGAATGGGCTGCCCAGAGAGGTGGTGGGGTTGAAATCCCTGGAGGTGTTCAAGGAAAGAGTGGATGAGGCACTTAGTGCCATGGTCTAGTTGACTGGACAGGGCTGAGTGCTAGGTTTGACTAAATAATCTTGGAGGTCTCTTCCAACCTGGTTAATTCTATGATTCTATGGAACGTACTCATGCTGTATGTATTATAGAAGTAACAGAAAGCATTTCCTGACATTTATTCAACACCTAATAGTTAGATTTATAGTTAGCAGATGCATAGGGCACAAGAAGAGTAGGAACCTGAAAGGAAGCTGGTCATCTGAGCTGAACAGAGAAAACTAAGCAGCACCATGAACTCAAACTTGATACAGAACTGATGCAGCTGCTTTGTTGGGCATCATGCCTGTTTGCTCTCCAGATATAACACCTGACTGAAAGCTGAAGAGTTTCCAGAACACGGTGTGAGCTTGAATGCTTTTCTAATGAATGCTCCAACTCACACCAGAAGTGCTGAATTGCTGCTGAAAACTTGCAACGTTTGCTCCCTGTGTTAGTGTCCCACCAAACTGTCCAGTTAAACATTAAACCTCAAACCTCTGTTAACAGGTTTAAGATGTGTGCCACATCTCAGAAACCAAACAGGAGCTGGCCACGAGGAAACTGCAGAGGTTCTCTTCATGTTCAGTATTTCATTTTGACTCAGGATTTTCATCAGAAGACATCTGGCCTCCAGGACAACCCAGGGAGTTTGCTGCTACCATCCCGCTTTCTTCCACTTCTATGAGTCTGCATTGTCTAACAGCCCTTGTGGCAACCTTGCTCCCCTACCATGCAGGAGAAGTAGGTGCCCTTGAACACTATGGGAGCTGCTTACTTGGTTCCTGAAACAGCCTCTGAGCCCAGGGCTGGTCACACCTGTGGAAATCCACTTGTACCTCGGTGCTGCCATGGTTGCAGCAGGCTGTGTTTGGTCTCTGGCTAATCGAAGTTTCACTCTGCTCAGATCTGATATGAAAAGTGGGTTTTATTTCCAGAACATGCCACTTTTCCAACTCTCTTTACTGACTTTTCTGTATCTGACAGAATTCTCTCTTTACTGCGCAGTTCTCAGTATCCCTGTACTGTCCTACCCAACAACACAGCTCAAGCTGAGGCTAGCTACTCCTTGATACCTTCAGCATTTGCTGAAATGTTCACCTTTCACTGTCCTCTCCTGTGCATTATTTCCTAAAGGGCAACATTATCTAAAAATTACTCAGAAACTTTCCCCTCAGGATTAGTGAGGGAGGAGACATATGTCTCACACAGAGAAATCCTGTCTATTGAATGTCTGTGGAAGGTATGTAACTAAGATGATAAACAGGGCATGGGAAGAAATGTCTTTTGAAGCAGTGAAGTGTGTGTAGGTTACTTATGCCATGAAAGAGGATGAACATATGCAAGCAGAAGCTGTCAAAAGAACTACAATAAAATATTTCAAAGAGGGTTTTATCTTCATAGGATAATGGTTGATTAGTTAATTTCTGAAAGGCTTCCCTGTTCTTTGTCTATTATGTACTTAGCATTACCCAGACATGGCAGTAGTTGCATAAAGCTTTGTCCAGTTCCTATGTCCTCATTGTCATATTCAATACACTTCCTAGGACCCAATTTCCTTCAGCATATATACTTAATTTTCCATGGCCCTGTTCTGTTAACATTGGCAGAATCCTCATTTCTAAATACATTGTGGTTTGATCTTAAAATTAAGTGAATAGCTGTTTACACTTTGAAGCACCATAGCAGTAGCAAAGTGTGATGGTTTTGGTGTTCCTCACGCCCCCACACTTCTGAAAAATCACCAAGACTAGACTCAGCCAAGCTGTAAACGAGAATGAAGCTTTATATTTACAGCTTAGCTCAACATACAAGCAGATAGAGGGATATTTCAGAAAGTATTTTGTCTTCATCCATAGGATTCCGCCTGGTCTAGTGGAAGATGTCCCTGCTCAAGGGAAGAAGGTTGGGATCAGATGATTTTTAAATGTCACTTCCGGCCCAAACCATTTTGTGGTTCCATTTTATGTCAGAACAGCTACGTTACAGATAGCACCTAGATATGGTGCCTGTCTGTTTATCAGGAAACTAAATTACACTACCCACCTCTGATATATTTGTTGTTAGTTTCATATCTGTGATAATTTCCTTTAATCTGAGAAATATTTAGTACCTTTTTGCATTAAGCATAGGGAGCATCCTCTGGGGGGGGGGGGGGTGGGGGGTGGGGAAAGAAGTTTTTTTCTTATCCTATTATTTACAAGCTTGCTTTTAGAACCCTAACAATGCTGATAAATTCCAAACATTTCCCATTCAAATGGTTTCTTCTTACAGTATTTTACTACTGCCATTACTGTTTCTAGCCAGTTATTTAGCAGAGTGCATATTACAAACCAAAAGGCAGAGTAATGCTGTGACTGTCCTGGAAGGCTAATAGGCCAATTAGATGTCCTGGCTTGCCCCACCCTGCTACTGATGAGGGAAGCAAAGACAGAAGGAAAACAAAGGCTTGGGCCACTATGGCCCCTCCCAAAGTAATAAATAGGTACCCACAGGTGTTCAGGTACTTGTTGGTGTCTTGCCCAAATAAAGGTAAGCAAGCCCTGGGGGCATCTAATATGGTCAGATCTGCAATGCCATCTGATTGGTGAATCTCTGTGGCCAAAGGAGCTTTTGCACTCGGGCAAATAATATAAATTGAGCTAAGTTGCAAGCAGTTGTGCTGCTGCTGCTTTACTTCTCTGTCCCAGTGTGTGCTGCTCTGTTCTGCTCCACTCTGCCTTACTGCTCTCAGTTTGGACAATGTGTTCTGCTCTGCCTCGTTCATCAGACCAGCTTACCTCTGATGTTTTGGATTGAACTACCTACAAACTTAAGTGCCTCAAGTGTCCCAGAGGAAGGTATTAAGTGCCTCATGATGTGGTGAGAAGTGCCACCAAAATTGTGCTCTCTGCACCTCTGCAAGACATCCTGCCTGCACCTCCGCAAACGTCTATGCCAAGAGGAACCAGAATCAGATCAGAGATCATCTGCCTCTTTCACATCACCTGCTTGAGCCTGGGAATCATAGAATCATAGAATCAAGCAGGTTGGAAGAGACGTCCAAGCTCAGCCAGTCCAACCTAGTGCTCAGCCCTACCCAGACATCTAGACCATGGCACTAAGTGCCCCAGCCAGGCTTGGCTGCAACACCTCCAGGCACGGTGACTCCACCACCTCCCTGGGCAGACCATTCCAGTGCCAATCACTCTCTCTGCCAACAACTTCCTCCTAACATCCAGCCCAGACTTCCCCCAACACAACTTGAGACTGTGTCCCCTTGTTCTGTTGCTGGTTGCCTGGGACAAGAGACCATCCCCACCTGGCTACAGCCTTCCTTCAGGAAGTTGTAGACAGCAATGAGCTCTGCCCTGAGCCTTCTCTTCTGCAGGCTGCACACCCCCAGCTCCCTCAGCCTCTCCTCACAGGGCTGTGCTCCAGGACCCCTATCAGCTTTGCTGCCCTTCTCTGGACACCTTCCAGTACCTCAACATCTCTCTTGAATTGAGGAGCCCACAACTGGACACAGCACTCAAGGTGTGGCCTGAGCAGTGCTGAGCACAGGGGCACAAGAACCTCCCCTGTCCTGCTGGCCAAACTGCTCCTGAGCCAGCCCAGGATGCCATTGGCTCTGCTGCCCATCTGGGCACTGCTGCCTCAGCTTCAGCTGTTCTCTGCCAGCACCCCCAGGTCTCTTTCTTCCTGGCTCCTCTCAGCCACTCTGGCCCCAGCCTGTAGTGCTGCTTGGGGTTGCTGTGGCCAAAGTGCAGAACCCTGCACTTGGCCTTGTTCAATCTCATCCCATTGACCTCTGCCCACCCATCCAGCCTGTCTACATCCCTCTGCAGGGCTCTCCTACCTTCCAACAGATCAACACCTGCTCCCAGGTTGGTGTCATCTGCAAATTTACTGGTGCTGGACTCAATCCCCTGCACCAGATCATCAATAAAGATGTTGAACAGGACTGTGCCCAGCACTGCTCCTTGGGGAACACCACTAGTGACAGCTGTCAGCTGGATGTGGCACCATTCACCACCGCTCTCTGGGCCCGGAGAAGCTCTAGAAGCCTCTCAACAGCTATCAACACTGCCATGAAGGAGCCAGGGACTATCTTGAAATTCCTTCTCCACTGCCATGACTTTCCCTACAGCTCCAGGCTGCCTTTTATTTGTGAGGCAAAGACATTTTGTGGCTAAACTTTTCCAATTTTCTGATCCTCCTGAATGGATGAATTGCCCATAAGCATCCTTCTGAAGATTTTCCTGACCAAATTAGAACCTCAATTTAACTGGTTTGTATCGAGGTTGTGGGTGGGGCTTTTTAGAAATAAAATAACTACATATCTTATAATTCCTTCCTTGTTAATTGCCATAACTACTACACAGGAATGGAAGTCTTTGAAATGCTATCTGAATTGGATGCACAGAGAAGAAAAGAAGGAAATTCTTTTGCATTCTGAATGTAATATTGTCCAGGAAAATACAGTAATACTAGAAACCATACTTCTTGTTGTGGGCATGCAATGTGAGAAGGAATCATATTTGGCAGTCTGAGCATTTTGACCTTGACTCCCACAACTTCATGATGCCTCCCACAAGGCAGGAAAGATAGTGGGACACCTGGCTAAGGAGAAAAACAGGGTGTGATGTATGTAAAAGACTTGGTTGTTCTTGCCTAGACTATGCTAATGTGTAGGTGTGTGGTCTATGCTCTAGACTGTATAAATGGAGTCAGAATGAACATTAAAGGTCTCCAGTGGGATTCACATTGAATTGTGTGGAGTCCCTGTGTAGAGCCTCGCTAACGTTGTCAAGGTCTGAAAGAACAGAGATTAAAAATATCTCTGTCCAGAGGAACAAGATCTGTTCTTACCAATTTCTGTGTTGTGAAATTAAGGTACAAATGAGAGCAGATATCACAACAGAACTATTTATTAAAGGATAAAGTTGAACAAAAGAGAGGGAGAGAGAGAAGGGGGGGAGAGAGAGGGGGAACAACAGAAAAAAGAGAAGAAGCAGGAAAGGAAAAGAGCAGGAATTATATCAACATCAGCTGCAGATGGCAGAGAGAGAGAGAAACATGTGCATGGCCCAGGGATATTCTTGCGTGGATTTGCTCTTCTGGAGTTGCTCCTGGTGGAGGTCCTCTGGTGGAGGTACACACTATGGCAGGCATTGCTTGTGTCTTTTTATTCAGTTTCTAAGATCGGTGTCCAGGTGCATCTCCCCAGGAAATCTTCCTGTGTATTCATGCATTTGCAGGGGTCTGGTGGCAGCACCAGGGAGGGCCTCCACCCCTCCCTGTGCTGCTTGCCTATCCATACCTATAATACACATAATCTTTTTCTCTTTGGGATAGCTGATGTAAGGTGTGCAAATGTTGGGCATTCAAGATAGGCTGAGGTCCGGGCAGTCCAAAAGCAAGGAACCTGGCCTGAGTCCAGGATGGTAACAAAGGCAGTCTTTATCTTTGTTGATTTGAACAAGGGAGAGAGTATTCAGGCTCTTACACTTGTCCACTGCAAAAACTACATTGCAAAAAAAGAGATAAACGATGACAAAAAAACAAGGGGAGAAAACCAAACTAAGGCTGGATACGCCCAGCGTTGGCTCAAGCTCTTGGCAGTTGTGACAGCCATGCAATCCATGCATTGTGTGTAGTTTTTAAAGATAAAGCCTCCAGTCAGTGTTTCTGCTAACTGATTGGTACTCCTGAAGGCTTCACAGTCCTTGAATCTAGGAAAAGTGGACAATCCATGTGATTTGCAAAGCACACTGATAAAAACAATTTGGTAGATAAACATGTCATCTCAGCATTTCAGATTTAAAACCCCACATTCTTATAATGAGATTTATAGCTAAGCACTCATAAACAAATCAATGTGGTTTATGCCATAGAATAAACAGGATCACAACAAAATGAGCCAGAGAATTTTGCTCTGCTCTTTGTAATTGTAACTGGGTTTTCTGCACCCATATAGTGCAAGTGTTACCAATTACGTTATTAGATATACTCAGTAAATAGTTTTCTTACACTTTTTTTCTTTCCATTTTGAAGACAAAGCTCTGGTTTTTTTTCCCCTGTGTTTCTCAGGACAATTAGTGACACACTTCAAAAGTTATTGGACGATATTTAAAAGTAGAGATACCTAAATCTTGAACTGTTCTTGACAAAAAGTTTGATGTTTTTCTGCAGATAAAGTGTTTGCAAATAACATTACTACTGATGTCCAGTTTGGCTTTAGCTTTTTTGTTCCATAGCATTTATTAGACTGGCAATTTTGAGCCTGTAGGCTGATGGCAATGTGAACAGGAGATACCATTTTCCTCCATGATATTTATTATATTCCAGCCAGGTTCAAGAGAGTCTTTTCTCTGAAAGTCTCCCCAGAAAGGGGTCTGGGATTTGGAAGGGGGATGAAGGGGTGGAAAAACGTGCTCTGAAGGAATGGACAGGACATATAACCTCTTCTTCCTTTTAAGGAGCCACTAAGCAGTGTGTAGTGCATGCAAAGCAGCACTGCAGAGGGCTGAGCTAATTGCTGTCACTTTATTCTGCTTAGGGCAGATATTCCTTTGATAGTGTGATGGTTTGGATCTTATCCACCCCCACCCCACCCCCCCCCCCCCACTTTTGTAATTGCCCCAGCTAACTCAGATGGGACTCCAGGAATATAAATGAAGCTATTTATTTACAAGCAGCGCAATATACAAGCAGATATTTACAATATATACAGTTATACACAGAAATATACAAGGAAAAGTAATACAGAAGCACAACTCCCCTCCCAGAAACCTGAGTCCCCAGGAGGGGCTCTCAAACCACCCCAACACCTCCCCTTGCCCCTCTCAACCTTACCCCAATCCTGAGAAAAGAATAGAGGTGCAGCCCAGAGGTTAAGAAGGAAGGTTAGTGGCAGTGAGGTTAAGGAGATGTGGCTGGGTCTGAAGGCAAAAGCAGAATGAAAGACAAAATGGAGAATGTTATCTAATGTTTACTTCTTCTTCCCAGAACTCTCAGTGAGACTGATGAGGGAAGGAGACGCAACCATTGTTTTCCTTTTCACTGCCTATTATCTAGTTCTTTTCACCAAAACATTCCAGCTTGCTTCAAACTAGCACAGATAGGAAGTCTGATTCTCTGCTAATAGAGTTTGGAAGATGTATTGAAATGAACATTCCTTAAAGAATGCCTTGTTGACTCCACCTCACCTAAATGTACATCTCCCCAGTATGGGGATTGTAATGCTCTCCTTCTAGCACGCGATTAAATCACTTGGAAAGTATGAAGGCTGTGCCACCAGCTTTTTGGCAGGCCGTAGTTTAGAAATGGCCAGTAACTGTTTTAAATAAGGTATTGCTGATTCCCATGAAAGTTAAAAAGTGCATGATCTAGTTATCTCTGTCCATCTAGTACTTCTCTTTGTGAATGCCAAGGCAACCGAATAAGAAACAAACATTTCAGTGTTGCCAAACCCTATAAATATGAAGCAAGTTATGCCCTTTTTTAACCACTTTTGTCAGATGACAATTCAGTGAGGAGTTCTGAAAGCAAAGGATAAATGGAAACAGAATGCTAATGTGATTTAAAACTAAACAGGGTATCTGTCTTTCAAATGAGACAGAAACAGGTCTGTGACCAAGCAACCACATTGTATGCAATTTTTGGCAATTGCCTGTCTTAAAATGAATGGAAGCAGCAGAAGCATACTTCACTTATGTGAATTACATTAGGCAAGGCAATCATGCTAGCTTAAGGTAGTTAGTTCTAATTGGGAAATGTTATCTGTAAGAAAACCAAGATGGCCTCTGGGATGAAGCTGAAGGATGAGATGTTAGAGAAAAAGCTCAATCATGGCATATACAATAGTTTCTCCTCAAGGATGGTAATTTGAAGTAATGAGTAGTCCTTGTTGAATGACCTTGTACATCTGCTGTACTGCATATTCTGTCTCTAACTCACTTTCCATCAGTTGCACTTCTTGTATCATGAAGCCCTGAAAATGAGCAACACAGTCTCTGCATGTGTTTGTAGCTATTTAGCTTGGGACTGGCAGGGTGGCAGAGGTACATCTTAAACCCTCCATTCATGCCAAAGCTCAATTTGTTGATTGAAAGGTTCTAGCTGATAGAGCTGGGAGAGAGCTGCAGGATTTGCTTAACATGTGCAGAAGCAAAGACAAAACAGATAGAATGCATGCTTGAGCCAACTTGCTGCTAAGAGGCCACCTGGATGGTGGCATGAAGAACAAAGTGCCCTCTCCCTTCCCACTCCCACTGCCCTATTCTAGATGGTTTAAACCCCTTTATAGCATAGCATGAGTAAAATACACTGCCACATTGACAACAAAGAGGCATGGCTGTGTTGTCATAATAGTGCCACAGTAATAACATTTTGTATTGCTTTTTTTTCATATGGGTTCTGGTAGAGCCAAAGTCTTTTTGTTATGCATATTTATAATTTGGCACATATTATAAGGGACTTAAATCCTCTCTAAGCAAAGGTGAACACCAGTATCTGAGGCAGTTCTGTTTAATATCTTTTTCAATGATCTGGGTGAGAGAATTGAGTGTACTCTTAGTGAGTTTGCTGATAACACCAGGTTGGAGAGATTGTTGATCTGCTTGAGGTGTCTGGACAGGCTGAACTGATGTCATAACAACTCCATGCAATGCTACAGGCCTGTAGAAGAGTGGCTGCAAAGCTGCCCAATGGAGACAGACCTGGGAGTGTTGATTGAAAACTGCCTGAATATGAGCCAAGAGTGAGCCAAGGTAGACAAGAAGGCCAATAGCATGCTGGCCCATATGGGAGCTAGTGTGACTAACAGGACCAGGAAAGTGATTGTCCCCCAGCTTTGGTGAAGCCACACTTTGAGTACCATGTTCAGTTTTGGAGTCCTGAGTACAAGAAAGTACAAGAAAGACCTCGAGGTGTGGCCAGAGAAGGGCAACAAAGCTGGTGAAGAGTCTGGAGAATAAGTCCTGTGAGGAGCAGCTGAAGGAACTAAGGTTGATTAGTCTGGAAAAGAGGAGGCTGGGGAGAGACACGAAAGGAGATTGTAATGAGGTAGATGTTGATCTCTTTTCCCTAGTAGCGATAGGGCAAGAAGAAATGACCTCAGGTTGTGCCAGAGGTGGTTTAAATTGAATATCAGAAGAAACTTCTTCAGTGAAAGGGTTATTAAACACTGGAATAGGCTCCTCAGGGAGGTGGTTTAATCACTATTCGTGAAGGTGTTTGCAAGATGCATAAATGTGATGCTGAGGTAGATTGTTTGGCACTAGACTTCGTAGAGTTAGATGCCAGATTGAATGATTCCATGATTCTCTGACATATGATCAAAAACATTTATTTCAAAATTGATGGCAATTTGCATTTAATCTTTAGTTGTAACAGATTGTACCTTTGGTTGTAAGGGCCTATAGCTGTTATACAAACAGCTTTGACTCAAACAAAGGGATCCTGGACCCAAGCCTATTCTACTTGAAAGGCAATTTCACTGCAGTGTGCAGAGAGGTCAATGTGCAGCTGATTCTGATTAGAACAATGTTTCTGATGCTTGGTTAGTCTAAAAATATTCCAACAGTAACCAGTTCTGCTTATATATTATTTAGGAAAGAAGTGGGCTCAGATAATTTCAAGTAATTTTATTAATGTTACATATTCCAAACATTGATACAGCCTGATCGGAGTGAAAGCTAAGCACAATTTATATCTCCAGTTATGAAATACTATTCCTTTCCCTTATGTTCTTTATTTAATTCCTCATGTCTCAGATTCAAGCCTTCGAGGAAGAGACTTTTCCTCCTACCCACACTCCTCTTCCTAGATTATAAATAATGGATCACAGTTGAGCACTTTGAAGTACTTCTACTGGCTGCCGGTGTCATCTCCAGTATTCATCTTGTCTGCACTTTCCTTCAGTATTTCCAAATGTGGTAAATCTGAGACTCAGACCTCACTAACTAAGGATTCAGATATACAATCCCAGTTTTAACTTCCAGCATACCTTAAGAGCTTCCTTTTCAAATTTCATCAATTGTGCAATACTAGATTTGATTTGTCACAGAAATGAGAGTTGTACTTTAATCTGATTCCGAGAATTCTGATTGTTCATCAGATGTCTCATCCACGATGCTTGTGGTGTTGTGGATTGAGTTAGAATTCATCAGGCTAGTTGCAAACAGCCACCCCTGTTCATGGCACTGTATAGATTCTGTAGGATTTTAGTACATCATTATGATCAGAGAGGGTTTTTTATTGCTTAGAAAATGTACTCTGCCTGTGTCTCAGATATGAATTCCAGAAAAGCCTGTGTGCCCCAGGATGAACCTATGTGTTCACGTGTCCAAGTCTTTTGTCATAGTTAAATATGAAAGTCTATCATACATGGAGAAAGTAGAAAACTTAGAGATGTCAGCCTAGTCAGGCTGGCTTAAAAATGCTGTTCGTTTTTAGCCATGCAAAGTCTGGTTTTATTGAAAAGATTTTACTTCCTATTTAAGGAACAAAAATCTTGATAACTGAAATGTGGCTGTGACCAAAGTTACAATTTTCTCATGTAGTTTTTTTCTATCTCCAATAGATGGTATCTCACATCAGCCATAATTGCCTGATATCCCAAGAATTTTTTTTCCTCTTTTGCAAGTAGAAGGGAAATTCACATGTAGGAAATCTGATGCGCCTGAATATCAACTTGTGAACAGCTACATCCTCCTCGAGGGGAAGAGAGAGTTCAATATGCCAGGTGGACCCTCCCAACAGAGAGGTGTGCTATACTCCTGGAGTTCAGGTAAAGGTCATCACTAGGAATCTTCCTGGCTTAGTATGACCCTCAGATTACTCTCCCTTATTTATCTTCCATGTGAGTGAGGAGCAGACTGTGACTGGTAGTCTGAAAACAATCAAAAGAGACTTTCATGCCTTGGGACAGGTGGTGACAATCAGCAGTGTAGGTCATCTTTTTATCTCTTCTCTCAGTTGCAGGCATCAATAGTGGAATAAATAGGTGAATCCAGTCTGTTAATGCATGGCCCTTTAGCTGCACCCACTGTAACAATTGGCTTCTTTGACACTGGGTTAATATACAGGACAGCAGGCATGCTGGAAACAGGTGTGGAAAGACTAACTCGAAAGGAAAGAAGGATCCTGGGACAAGAGTTAACAGGAGTGATGGTTTGGGAGCTACCCACCCCACCCTCTCCCATCCCCACACGTTCACCAGACTAGACTCAGTTGTCTGGAAGTTAAAGAAGCTGTATTTACAGCTTAGCACAATTTACAAGCATATCCATACATATATACAATATACACAAATATTTACAGTTATATACAAATTAAAAGTAATAGAGAAACACAAAATCCCTCCCAAAACAGTTAGACTGCCAGGAGGCTCCCAACCCAAACCTCCTCCCCCTTTCCCTCCTCTTTCCCTCCCTTCAGAAATAACCAGATCAATCCCCATATATCTCATGTGATAAGTCTGGAAAGATCTGAGGTGAGATATCAAAAAAGATGACAAGAAGATTAGAGGGAAAAAAAAGGTTAGGTCAGATTAAAGAGTTAAGGCAGATACAACCACATAGACTGCCAGAGACAAGAAGTGAGAACTGAGAGGTGTGTGAGAAGTGAGTGTCTTGTCTTATATTTTGGCTACTTGCTTCTCTCAGCAGAAGAATGAGTGATATCAGTCACTTGTTTTTCTTTCTTCTCACAGTTAAGGATTTAATTGCTCTCAGTAAAATACTCCAGTTAGCTTCAAACCAGCACAATCCACTCCTCTGTATCACCCAGTGTTTTGCTGAGAACTATCTGTCTAATCTAAAACAATATTTATAATAACGAATATTACAAGTTCAGTTCATGCCTCGTTCCAGCTATCTCTGATGTGGGTGATTCAAAAGCTCAGCAAACAGTTTGTCTCTTCACAGATGAGATGAGAACAGGGACTCCCAGGTTGTCCTTGGCCTAAAAACAGAACTCTCCTAAGAGCACTCTTAAACTCCTCAGAGTCATCCTCCTTCTTGGCAGCCAATCTCACATAGCTCTTTTCACCACTATATTATGATCTAAGTGGCCAAATCTCTTAAACTGTATTTATCTTCTTCCTCTTGTGTACCAGAAGCCCTTCTCCTGAATCCTCCTTCCGTCACTCTTTGTCAAATGTTTGGTTTTAGCCTGCACCTTGGCTGGAGCCAAAAAGACTGTGGATGTTCCTTCTAGCAGGTCTGAATCTCTGAGGGTCTGAACTGCTGCCTGTGAGTTTGAATTTGGTATAAGGTTAGAAACTACTGCCTGTGGATTTGAACTAGGTGATGAAAGGAATTAGATGTAGAGAGGAAAAAATGGTAAACCAGCCAAAAAATAGTCTTGCTTCCATTTGGAACTTAAAAGAAAAACTTTAACAATAAATAAAAGGTATTTAAGGTAAAGGGAGTTACAAAGAGGTACAGGGAAGGGGAACAAGACACAAAATATATATGCAGCCAGATTGATGGCAAGGGATGGAGGCAGATTCGGGAGATGGTTGTCCCACCATATGGTAGGCTGACCATGTGGCAAAGCAGGACCAGGAGGAACAAGGGTGCTGCTGGCAGGCAGCGAGGGAAGGCAAAGAAGCAGAAAGTTCCTGTTTTTATAGGGGATCTAGACAAGAAGTGGGAGTGGGCTAACCACTACACCTGGGGTCTGGTTCAGACCACCTCCAGGAGGGTTAACCCTTTACATCTACTAAGCTGGTGAAGGGCCTGGAGAACAAGTCTGAGGGGATGGGGACTGCTTAGCCTACAAAAAAGGAGGCTGAGGGAAAACCTTATTGCTTTCTATAGCTACCTGAAAGGGGACTGTAGAGTGGTATACACTGATCTCTTCTCACAAGTAACTAATGATAGAATGAGAGGGAATGGCCTCAAGCTGGACTGGACAGTAGGAAAAAATGTTCATGGAAAGGGTTGTCAGGCAGCAGAACAGGCTGCCCAGCGGCAGTGGTTGAATTGCCATCCCTGGACATGTTTAAAAGCCATACAGACCTGGTGCTTGAGGTCATAGTATAGTGACAGACTTGATGGAGTGGATGAAGTGCCTGGACTTGATGAATCTGGAGGTCCTTTCTGGCCTGGATGATTCTATGGTTCTCAAATTAAAACATTTAGAGTAATGAGATGAGTTGTATGACCTTTTTGTTCTTTTTAACCAATTCTTTAAATTGATAATTACAGTAAAAACAAGCTTTATTTTCTGTTGAGATTTCTCTGGGTGGGAAAACACCCTTCTCTTTATAGATGTTATGAGACTAGATGTTATGAGATACTAGAATGGCTTCTAGGTAGGAAACCTAAGGATGGAAAGATTTTCTGTGCATTATTACTGGCCTCTTTGACAACATGCCATCTTTACCCGGACTGCTCATTAAAGGCTCAAAATAAGCCATGTTGAAAGAACTAGAGTTTCATGGTCATATTTCCATTGGGTGCTTGCTTAGTTGATCCTACCAGTCATATATATGATCACAAGGTTAAACCCTAGAGCTTGGTATTGTAAATGGGCACACTGAGATAAATAAGCACTGGTTCTTACATGCACTTCTTAAAGTAAATAGTGTCTAGTACAGCTGTTACCTGGCTTAAATATCTGTTTACATTGCTCATCTGCAGAAAGCAACCCAAAATTTCCAGTACTAAGTTTCTGCAATTATTATAGATAGGCAGCCTTGTTAAAAATAAGTATTTTATGGGATTTAAAGCAAAAGTTAGAGGAAAGAAAAGTGCTAGTGTGCTGCAAATAGAAGTGCAAATGCATGCTGAACATGAACTGTGAAAGTGCTCTCTCTAAGGACCTGCAGAGCTTTAATATTTTTAGTCAGAATTCTGATTTTCATCTTGTGGGTTTTTTAATATCGCCATGCTTGCTTCACACCTCTGAAGTAATGCAAAGACATTTTCACAAGTATGCAGTGTACTTCAAAGTTCAGGCCTTACAATTTCTCTGTCCAAACACTTTTCAGAAAATCTGAAGCCATCTGCTATGTCGATATGTTCATGCTGTTATTTCTTACCATTGGATAAGAAAACTCAATTTACACTTCCAAAGAAGTTTTGTGTCTTTATTTCCCATTGCATAAAAGCAGCGTACTCATTAATAGAAAATGTGAGGGCACACTTGGTTGGTTGGGTTTTGTTTGTTTTTCATATGCTGAGGCAGCTCTCTATTTTAAGCAACAGTACATGTAGACATGATGACAAAAAATATAAAGCATTGTAAAGTCACCCAAGACCTGCCTATTTTTACGCATTTTTAAGTTCACATGCCAGGTGGACTTAAAACTAATCCTTACAGAACTTTACTCTGGGCAATTTAGACAAAGCAGTCAGTTCCTATACAGGTGATCCACAGGACTAGTATGGGTACAGCATATAATTGTCTGTAGGCAATGACAGTGATGTGGCTTTGAGCCTGACATGACAACTTTGTTTCTGGCCTGCAGATGCTTACCCACCTGCAGCCAACACGATTGCAAGTGGCTTTCAGTGCACAAGTAGGGCAGGACTCAAACTCGTATCTCTGAGTCCATTGTAACATGCCTCAGATTATTTGTTGCCAGAATACAGAGGAGGCAGCTGCAATTTCTCAATATGTTCACTTTGGTCAGTAGCCTAAATGTGCTCACTATTTTCTGACCTATGGAAGGGGACCAGGAACTCCTTATTTTATGTACTGCAGGATATATGCAGAGAATGTTCGAAGGTTTGTGATTTCTATCCAAACTAAATGTGCTACACAAACTTAAATAAGTAATAAATATTTTGTTATTATTTTTTCAAACCAATCCCATCTTTACTAAATTAAATGGTTGCTGTTTTGATAGTGATGGTATTTAAGACAGTTCTGCGTTCTTAAACCAAGAAACAGTGATGAGTTTTTTAACCGAGAGAGTCACAGAATCACAGAATGTTAAGGGTTGGAAGTGACTGTGAAAGCTGATCCAGTCCAACCCTCATGCCAGAGCAGGATCACCTACACCAGATCACACTAGAACGCATCCAAGTGGGTTTTGAATATCTCCAGAGAAGGAGACTCCACAACCCCCCTGGGCAGCCTGTTCCAGGGCTCTGCCACCCTCACAGGGAAATTTTTTTCTTCACGTTTACATGGAACTTCCTATGCCTCAACTTCCACCCCTTGTCCCTTGGCCTGTCGTTGGGCATCACTGAGCAGAGCCTGGCTCCAGCCTCCTGGCACTCACCCTTTACATATTTATAAACATTAGTGAGGTCATCTCCCAGTCTCCTTTTCTCCAAGCCCTAGCTCCCTCAGACTCTCCTCCTAAGGAAGATGTTCCACTCAATCATTTTTGCAGATCCGCACTGGAGTCTTTCAAGCAGTTTCCTGTCCTTCTTGAACTGAGAGGCCCAGAACTGGACATGATACTTTAGATGCAGCCTCTCTAGCACAGAATAGAGGGGGAGGAGAACCTCTCTTGACCTACTAACCACAGACCTTCTAATACACCCTAGAGTGGCATTGGCCATCCACCAGGACCCCCAGGTCATTTCCCCTTCACTGCTCTCCAACAGGTCAGTCCCTAACCTATAGTGATATCTGCGGCTGTTCTTTCCCAGGTGCAAGACTCTACACTTGTCCTTGTTGAAGTTCATTAAATTCCTCCCTGGCCCAACTCTCAGCCTGTCTAACTCTCCCTGAATGGCAGCACAGCCTTCTGGTGTGGCAGCCACTCCACCTAGTTTTGTGTCATCAGCAAACTTGCTGACAGTGCACTCTATGCCCTCATCCAGGTCACTGAAGGAAATACTGAATAGTACTGGTTCCAGTATTGACCCCTGAGATACTCTACTGGATACTAAATCCAACTAGACTCTGTCTCATTGACCACAACTCTCTGACTTCTTTTCTTCAACTAGTTCACATCTACCTCACTACTCAATCATCCAGACCACTCTGCCTCAGTTTAGCCAGAAGGATGTTGTGGGAGACAGTGTCAAATGCTTTACTGGAATTAAGATAAACCACGTCCACTGCTCTACCATCATCTATCTACCTGGTTATGCCCTCTTAAAAGGCTGTCAGGTTGGTCAAACTTGGGTTCTCTGGTAAAACCATGTTCACTGGTCTTAATGACACTCTTGGCCTTGCTATGCCTAAGGATAGTGCTGAGGATAAGTTGCTACATCACCTTTCCAGGGACGGAGGTGAGGCTGACAGGTCTATAGTTACCTGGGTCCTCCTTCTTACACTTCTTGAAGATTGGAGTGATGTTTGACCTCCTCCAGTGCCCAGGCACCTCTCCTGTTCCCCATGACTTAACAAAGATGGTAGAGTGGTCTGGCAAAGATCTCCATCAGTTGCCTCAGCACCCATGGGTGCATCTCATCAGGACCCATAGATTTATGTATGTATGTCCAGTCCCTAATCCAGTCCTCAACCCAGAGAAACATGTCCTTTGTCCTGTCTCCCTCCGGGGCCTCAGGAGTCTGGGGCTCATGTTAAGGAGTGTAGCTCCTTAAATAATGTCTCCACCACTCTGAGTTTTATGAAAACAGAAGGAAAAAACTCTATCAGTTCAGTGGTGTATTCATTTCAGCACCTACTTTGTGTGATTATAAAACTGCACAGGCAGTGCAGAAGTCTCTTGGAAAATCCACTCACACACAACAATGAATATTGTAGCTTACCTTTTTTGGTACAATTCCCTGCGAACTTTCTGTGAGTTCCATTGCAGTGCTCCCCTCCGTAGGATTGTTTTCTTCTTTGCTGTTGCAGTGATCTTGATGTCTTCATTACCACATTTCTTTTCACTCAATGCACATCTTGCAGCCTCCACCCATTCTCAGAAACAGAATGTGGTTAACCAATGGAGTAGAGAGGAATCCTTCTGTTCTCGACTTTGCCAGAGCAGTTTTTCACCTAGAATTCTGCCTCAGATCCTCTTGCAGGGAGCCAGCCTGCACCCACTATCAAGAAATTCCCCCATTTAACTGGCCTGTCTTCCTAGTAGATTACCTCAGTCAGCTAGCTGGCTGTCCAGAGTGGACGTGCAGTGCTTTGCTAAATGCCTGGCTAGGGGAGTAGTACACACTGCCTCAGCCTCCAAAGTGGCTGAAAAATTACTGTGAGTGTTGTACACAGGATTAAAAGAAAGTGTGCTGCACTTGAGGTTTACTTGTGCATCTCACTCCTGTGGCTTTGTGCAAGTTCATGATAAACTTCCTCCTTACAGAGGGGCTGTGTGCTGAATTAATCTAGTGCACTGAGTGTGAAGAGCCATATAACGTGCCCTATGCAAGCAGTCTCTCCATGCGCACGCGGTTGATTCAGTGAGAAGACACCAGGCTTATCACCACTACACACACAAAGGCTCTTCATCGAGCTACTAAGTACAAAAACAAGCCAGAAGAGCAGCTGTATTGCATCTTACCTTTAGTCTGTCTGGCTTCTCTCTGACAGTAGCCAAACCCTGAAAATTAGAGATGAGTAAGAGAATAGAAAAACTCTACAAGAGTACTCATCTGGTTTCTGACAACTTGCATTTTGGGGACTTCCTTGTCTAGTAGCAGTGTAATGATTTATTCTTCAAAGAAATCCAATAGGTCATGAAAGATGTGTTCACCTTCAGACCTCTGTATTTACTCATTCCTAGTACATCCCAGGTGTCTAGCAAGCCAATAACCCAAACATCAAGCAGCTTCCTTCTAGGTCTCACATGACTGTGAGGATCCAGGATTAGAGCCTTAGAGTCAAGATAGTAAGCAAGGGTTAGAATCAAGGTCAAGGCACTCCCTTTATGGGGTGACTGGGAGATTTATATCATCAGTGATGGCTAGCTGTGACTAAAACCCCACAGGTTTGCCAGTCTGTTCATCAGTAGAGATGGGGACATGGGAGGCTGCAATCAGTACTCGTATACCTGGGGATGCATCTCACTCTCTGATATGACTGGAGGTCAATCAGGGAATGGGAAAGCCAGAGGATACCCCCACTGTGTTCATCTTGCAGTGTCCTGCTCACACGGGAGGTGCTCCTTCTCTCAGCAACTTGCAGTGCAGCTTTCAGAAGGGCTGTCCAGTTTACTAGACTGCTGCATGCATGCACAAGCAGTGCATTTGAGATCACATCTCCAAAGGTTACAAGATTTCTGGCAGCTTCTTACATTGAAGTGCATATGTTTTCAAACTCATGGAATCACTTCCTGTGTTTATCATCTCATGTAAATAAAAACTTTAAGTACATTTTGTCTGATGGTTTTTTCTCTTCCTTTATTTAAAACAACAACTCCATAAAGAAAATTCTAAGGAAGAATTATATTTATTCACAATTATATCATAGAATCAACCTGGTTGGAAAAGACCTCCAAGCTCAGCCAGCCCAACTTATCACCCTGCCCTAGCCAATCAACTACACCATGGCACTAAGTGCCCCAGCCGGTCCTTTCTTGAACATTTCCAGGGACGGCTACTCCACCACCTCCCTGGGCAGCCCATTCCAATGCCAATCACTCACTGTCAAGAACTTCCTCCTAAATGTTTTGAGGCCAGTCCTAAAATATAATACTAAAAATACAAGAAAACCTAATTTGATTTGTTACTGCAAGAATACCTCAGATGTCATATTCTTTTATCTTGGGATTTGCAGCACCATGCTTATGTTTCTACCCATTTTAAAAGGAAATAAGCAATAACCTTGAAAATTAAATAGAGATGTTATGGCAAGATTATACCTGAATACCTGATGGGATGTTCTGATGCAAACAAGAGAGCCAATGGCATCCTGACCTGGCTCAGGAGCAGTGTGGCCAGCAGGACAAGGGAGGTTATTCTGCCCCTGGACTCAGCACTGCTCAGGCCACACCTTGAGTGCTGTGTCCAGTTGTAGCCTCCTCAATTCAAGAGAGATGTTGAGGCACTGGAAGGTGTTTGGAGAAGGGCAGCAAGGCTGGGGAGGGGCCTGGAGCACAGCCCTGTGAGGAGAGCCTGAGGGAGCTGGGAGTGTGCAGCCTGCAGAAGAAGAGGCTCAGGGACAACTTCATTGCTGTCTACCTGAAGGGAGGCTGTAGCCAGGTGGGGTTGGTCTCTTCTGCCAGGCCACCAGCAACAGAAGAAGGGGACACAGTCTCAAGTTGTGCTGGGGGAGGTCTAGGCTGGATGTTAGGAGGAAGTTGTTGGCAGAGAGAGTGATTGGCATTGGAATGGGCTGCTTGGGGAGGTGGTGGAGTTGCCATCCATCCATGTTGAAGCTGCAGCCTGGATGAGGCACTTAGTGCCATGGTCTGGTTGATTGGCTAGGGCTGGGTGCTAGGTTGGACTGGATGAACTTGGAGGTCTCTTCCAACCTGATTGACTCTATGATTCTATGATCATTTAAAATATATTACATGGTGGTATCAAATTTTGCAGAATACAGTAGGGTTAGTGTGATTGTTATCTTATAAAAAAAAAACCACAAAAAATGGTTAAGATGTTTTTTGTAAATGTAGATGAAAGGTGAGAATGTTCTGTTAGTCGAGGAAAGAGAGCTTTGTTTTGTGGACTTTTGTGTATTCATCAATAATAAAAATCCATCAGTAACAAAATTCCTTAGCTTTTATGTCAGTGCAGTTGTGTGTAGATATGCCTATGTGGAAGCCATTGCTCAAAAATAAACTTTGTTCATGAATATAGTGGTAGATAGCATGTCTTAAATAACAGTTGCACACATGTAGCTATATTCCTTCCCTGTTCCTTTGAGCAGCACCACTGATTTCAGCACTTGAGGGACAAATTAGGAGCATACAGTAACTGAGATGCTTCCAGGTGAGGAGGTGCATAAGCAGACATTTGAGAAAGCACTTAGCAATTAGTAGGTTCCTAGGTGAGGCAAGAGCAACATTTGTCTCAGTCGTGGTGGTCTCCATAGAAAGAATCAAGAGGCACATTTCAACTCAGCTCCATCTTTCCAGTCCAGCCACTGAGAAGAGATGCAGAGCATGGATCAGACCAGCTGAGGTTACAACACTTTCAAGAACCACTACTTTACAATCTTCAGAGTAAAATTAATCCTTACATTTCATCAGTAAAATTTTCTTTTATTGAGTATATCACAAAATAGAGTCATTGAACTGGTTTGAGGCTAGTTGGAATATTTTACTGAGAGAAAAGAAATCCTTGGCTGAGAGAAGAAATCCAAACCCAACAGTAGCCTATATCCCTCATTCTTCTGCTGAGCACAGCCAGCCAAAACATAGGTAAGACACTCTCTGCTCACACACTGCTCACTCAGCTCTCACTTCGGCGCTGTGCCTTCTCTCTGGTGGTCTGTGTGGCTGCCTCTGCCTTAACTCCTTAATCCATCTAACTCTTTTCCCTCTAACCTCCTTGTTGTCTTTTTGACATCTCGCCTCAGATCTCTCATGATTCATCACATGAGATATACTGGGATTGGTCTGGTTACTCCTGAAGGGAGGGAAAGGGGGATGGGAGGTGGAGGAGGTTTGGGTCAAGAGCCCTCCTGGCAATCTAATTGTTCTGGGAGGGCTGTTGTGTTTGTCTATTACTTTTAACTTGCATATAACTGCCTGTATTTGTGTATAGCTGCTTGTACATTGTGCTAAGCTGCGAATATAACCTCATTCCTTAACTGCCAGCTGGCTGAGTCTAGTCTGGGTGATTTTCTTAAGGGGGGGGAGGGCAAGTAACTCCCAAACCATTACATTGTTTTGATTGGAAAATAAACCTTTAACATCATCAAATCCAGCCATTGACTTAGCACCACCATTGCTATTCAAACCATATCCTGAAGTGTCACACCTATACACTCTTTTACCAGCTCCAGGGGCAGTGACTCTACCACCTCCCTGAGCAGTCGATTCCCATGCCTGACCACCTTTTCACTAAAGACTTTTTTTTCTAATATCCAATCAAAGGTTTTGTTTCACTGTTCAAAAAGTTAACATGGCAGGAAGGGGAAGTCATTTGTCTCTGGTCAAGCAACACTAAAAGACAAAGGCCCGTACAGCTCCTGAGGATGCATTTTTGACCCTGGGTTACTTCATGGAGTACTGAAGAAGGTGTGGTGTGTTCAGTAAGGTTAGATATCTAAACTTGGTGCTCTGTTTTTCCATTTTAAGGCGTTATCCATCTACAATATTTATACAGGGTCCTGGTGCTCCTAACTTCAGATGTTCTCATTGAATTAGATGCCTAAAGTAACTGAGAGTAGATGATCTGAATGCCCTGGTGTAAATATAATGAGACCTGACCACTAAGTAAGCACCAGTAATAAACACAGACAAGCTCAAAGCTGTTACAGTTAGGGGACTTCATTCCCACAGCAGCTGAATCCTCCTTTGTCAGCCAGAGCAAGTGAACTCTGTTACCAAAACACCCTTTATTCCTCAAGATTTTATGCATCAGTCAAAGTAGGAATTTCTGAAAGGACATTCAGGGAAGATCAGGTTGCACAACATGAGCAGTTGCAAACCCAGTCACAATCTGACATGGCATTAGCAGTTAAGTCGACACCACATGACCTTTGTCATCATGATCATTAATGAAACATAGAACATTCTAATTTATGATACAGTTAGCATGGTGGCTCAGCAAATTAATGCTATTGATGCAAGGTCCCCAAAAAGATCAGTGTATTTTAGGAATAAAACCTGCAATATGTAAAGCTCCCATTCATTTTCATCAACTCCTTTACGAGAGCTTATCAGCACAGATTACTTTGTGCAAGCAGAATCATATTTTTAGAAAGCTATTACGAGACTGCTCAGTTTGATTTATTTTCTTGTTATTTTTTAACTTCATTTTTCATCACATTTTCCTAACCCTTATTTTCTGAACAGTATATATAAAGAACTAGTAAATCTGAAGTAAACATCTGAATTTGTCAGGAACCTTTCCAAGTCATGCCTTCCTCTAGATGCTATTCAAGGAATTGCTCTGTGTGGAAGATATTTTATATGTATCAAAGATTCCCTTAGTAATTGTGATATTTCAATGATGGTTTTCCTCAGGTTTTGCCATGAGTTTGAGTACAGAGAGACTTGTCTTGAACATTGCAAGATATTTAAGATTAACATGACAGATTGTTACTGAGAATCATAGAAGGATCCTCACTCATAATCTGGTTCACCCTTTCTTGACAAAAGCCTGGGCTAGACAAGATTCCCAGTACCCTGTACAGATGAATCTTAAATTTCTCCAATGTTGTGGAGTTCGCCACTTCCCTGGTGGATTATACCAATCACAGAATCACAGAATCAACCAGGGTGGAAGAGATCTGCAAGCTCAGCCAGGCCAACCTAGCACCCAGCCCAATCCAATCAACCACACCATGGCACTAAGTGCCTCATCCAGGCTGCAGCTTCAACACCTTCAGGCACAGCGACTCCACCACCTCCCTGGGCAGCCCATTCCAATGCCAATCACACTCTCTGCCAACAACTTCCTCCTAACATCCAGCCTAGACCTCCCCTGCCACAACTTGAGACTGGCAGAAGAGACTAACCCCCACCTGGCTACAGGTAGTTGTAGCCAGCAATGAGGTCTGCCCTGAGCCTCCTCTTCTGCAGGCTGCACACTCCCAGCTCCCTCAGCCTCTCCTCACAGGGCTCTGCTCCAGGCCCCTCACCAGCCTTGCTACCCTTCTCTGGACGCCTTACAGCACCTCAACATTTCTCTGGAATTGAGGAGCCCAGAACTGGACACAGCACTCAAGGCATTTAGAAGGGACTTAGCTGAACAGGAAAATAACTGAACAAAATTAGTTCTGTTCTAGCTCAAACCAGAACAAATTATAACAGTAAAAGAAGAGAGCATTCTTTGGTGTGCTATTTCAGTGCAGCAGTCTGTCTCACCCTGATGCTGCCTAACAGCCATGTGTATCCACACCTGCTGTCAAGCTGGAATTTCTTTCAATTCCAAATTTCTGGTTTGGTGCATACTCTATTACTGTCTCTGTTTTGAGAGCATTAAGGAGTTCGGATAAGCAGTGTAATTTAAATCTCATTCTGAGGACCAGGCACATCGAAGTTGCATAGAACTCCATGTCACCAAGGTTCTGTGTGGATATAAGCCATTAGCTCTGACAAGCAGCTGCCTAACCTGCTTAGCTGGGTGTTTTCTCTGTCTGTGGCACTAGAGACTGTTGGGGCATGGCTTAATGCTTATTCCAGAGGAGAGCTGTGTGTAACAAACCAGCCTTTCTGCTTGGCACTGAGTTGAACAGAAGGGTGTCTCTAATCAGATATTACTTCTTAGTTTTCAAAGGTAATCTAGAACAGTATTTTCTCTCTGACAGCAAGCAACAAGGAACATCAATGGAAGGAAATCAGGAGAGTATCAAACAATACTTTTCTTTATGTATTCTTCTAGCTCCCAGCAGTCTTTGTTAAATGTTAGTTAAGGCATAGTTTTGTCTCTTTCTTGGCAAGTTTTTTGGGGTCACAGAATTTTTATGGTCCTCTTTAGAAAGTGACCACTGCAAACTCTGCTTATGTTGGCTGGTCACCTAGGCTTTGTCCTTTAGACAAGAAGAGGTTGTGAAGAGAAGGACAGCAGTGCTCAACAGTCCTCCTTAAACTTTGCTGCTCTTCCTCTCAGTAACAAGCTCCTGGCACAGCTGGCAGCTTATGGCTTGGACAGATTCACTCTGATAAGGGTCAAGAACTGGCTGGATGGCAGGGCCCAGAGAGTGGTGGTGAATGGTGCCACATCCAGCTGGCAGCTGTCACTAGTGGTGTGCCCCAGGGATCAGTGCTGGGCACAGTCCTGTTCAATATCTTTATTGATGACCTGGAGCAGTGGATTGAGTCCAGCATGAGTAAATTTGCAGATGACACCAAGCTAAGAGCAGGTGTGGAGCTGTTGGAGGGTAGGAGAGCCTCGTCTCTTGACAAGCTGGATGGGTGGGCCAATGGGATGAGAATTAACAAGGCCATTCTACACTTTGGCCTCA